>NC_080676.1:168102776-168402776 GCF_030445035.2 Dasypus novemcinctus
TTCCAGTACCGTCCTAAAAGGAAGGCAAGCCACACAACCAACAGACAGCTAAATGCGAATAACAAGCAGGTGGGAAGAAATAAGATAAATCTTAAAAAACAACAACAACTTGTGGCCTTATAAGCAGGTGCACCTCAGGGGCTGAGCAATTCTGCTTCACATACACAAGGTCCCAGGTTCAATCCTGGTACCGACTTAAAAAAAAAAAAAAAGCAAACAAAAATTATGGCTTTAAATGCATATCTAAAAAGAAGAAAATCTGGAAATCATTTATCCAAGTAAAAAAAAGCAACAAAAATTATGGCTTTAAATGCATATCTAAAAAGAAGAAAATCTGGAAATCATTTATCCAAGTATCACGAAGTTAGAAAAACAAAGTACAAAGAAAGTGAAGAGCAGAAACTAGGGAAACCAAAAATAAATGCGTTAAAAAATAAAATAAATGCATAGTAGTTAGAACTGAAGCCTGCAATGGTGTTTCGGAAAAGCCGAAAGCTCGATAAGCCACTAGTAAGACTGATCTAGGAAGGGAGAAGACGCCGTGCTGAGCACGGGGACGGTGATGTCAGGCCTGCACCTCTCACAGCTACTGGGAACATCTCTGTGCCAAAAGTGTAAAGGGTGAGGTAAAATGGAAAAATTCCAAAACTAACCAAAACAAATAGAAAACCTTTATAGTCTATAAGTATCCAAAGAAACGGAACCCAAATTAAACTTTCCCTCATAGAAAATTCTAAGCCATTAGATTTCACAGTGAATTTTCTCCATTTAAGAAAGAAATAGCACTAATCTTACATAAACTCTCCAGAGAATACATCCCAGAGAGATGGATGTGAAAAATCACATTTTTGTGCTCTGATTGGCCTAATACATATACTTGATACACTGTAGCCCACGACAGCTCCGGGGAGGCCCAAGCCCAGTCTGCTCAGTGGCTGCACCCTTCAGAGCTGCCTTTCTGAGGGGCCACCACATTCCTGGGAGGAGCTGAGCCTGCGGGCTGGAGGGCCGCAGTCTGCCCAGGCCAGCCGGTGCCCTGAGGGGGGCGGCGGGACCCCGAGCGACCGGGCGTGCCTGGCTGGGGCCCCTTTACCTGATCTCCCCTGCCCTGTGGTCTGGGAAGTGCTTGTGGAAGTGCTCCAGCGCCTGCATCACGGCCGACGTGCACTCCACGTAGCTGTAGTCGATCATGATGTCCCCTGGGGAGGCGAGGGAGAAGTCGAGGCTCCAGAGCCGCCCCAGATCCCCAGGCAAGAGCATGCCAGGTGGGCTGCCTGACTGCAGAGCCAGGCGGGACAGCCGCCTGCAGGCAGAGCCAGAGACCTGGCCAGGTGGGACGGCCGCCTGCAGGTAAAACCAGAGACCCGGCCAGGTGGGATGGCCGCCTGCAGGCAGAGCAGGCACTGAAGCCACAGAATCATGGCTCAGAGGCCCTGGCCTGGGCACCAGGACACCCAGTCATAGTTGGTACAAAGGCAGTTCTGGCACTGGGCAAAAAGAACCTGAGCAGAGAGCATCACCCCAACATCCCCACCAAGACCAGCTGTCCTAGGGTGGGTGCAATAAAACCCACTGGAGGGGCGTCAAGGACAGGGTGAAGCAGCGTGACGTGCCAAGCCTGCGCAGGCTGGCCAGCAGCGGCAGGGGGCAGGCACCGTGGGGCTCAGGGACCAACCCCCACGCTCATGTGCCTGGGGCCCTCCCCCGGGGCCCGGGGCCCTCACGGGCCGCCTGCAGGACAGCCGCGGCCGGCCAGGGAGCGGGTCTGAGTCGCAGCTCCCGCTGGCTGCCCTTCCAGGGCGCTGGGACACAACCGCCTGCCCCGGGTGCGAGGAGCACGGAGGGCCCTTGGCCGCTGCCGGTCCTGCCGTGGAGGGGCTCGGCGGTGAGGCTGCGCAGGGCAGGACGCACCAAAGACCTCCGAGGGGTTCAGCAGCTCCAGCAGGTACCCCCGCGCTTGGTCTCGTAGGTGGAGAAGCCCCCGTCGGCGTTCCTCAGGCTCAGCAGCTGAAACCAAGCGGCGCCTGAGAACTGGCCGGCGCGCCCGGGAGCAGCCCCCGGGGACCCGCCCGCGGCTCACCACAGCCACCGCGTCATACAGCCGCTCGCGGGGCACGTGCTCGGTGACGAAGGCACACTGCTGCTGCAGGAAGAGCACGGCCTTCAAGGCCTCGGCCGTGCAGTCAGCCACGATCCAGCCGCAGTCCCGCGTGCTGAAGGAGAAGCCGCCCTGGAAGCGCAGGGCCCTGATGATGGGGCACCAGGACCCGATGGGGACGCCGCCCGCCTGCCCGACCTGGGCGCTCGTGGTCGCCCCGAGACCCCGGCAGCCTGGCCCTACGCACTGGCCCCGAGGCAGCCCGAGGCGGCCCCCGCCGCGGCCCCAGGAGGCCCCACCACAGCCCCACCACAGGCCCAGGAGGCCCCACCGCAGCCCCCGCCGCAGCCCCAGGAGGTCCCGCCGCAGCCCCAGGAGGCCCCGCCACAGCCCCGCCACAGCCCCAGGAGGCCCCACCGCAGCCCCGCCGCAGCCCCGCCGCAGCCCCAGGAGGCACCGCTGCGGCCCCGCCGCGGTCCCATCGCAGCCCCGCAGTCCCGCCGCAGCCCCGCCGCAGCCCCAGGCAGTGGCCGCCTCAGGTGAAGCAGCAGGTGCTCGTGGCTCGACAGCCGGGCAGGGTCCACCCACTGGCAAGGCCGGCCCGCTGCAGAGGGGCAGCCACAGCCACGCGCCGGGGACCCCTGGAGGTGCAGCTGCTGCCAAGTTGCTGTGCCCACGCCCCGGTCGTCTCGCTCCACGTTGGCCACACAAGCCCCTTGCTCGCAGCAGCCACTGTGCTCTCTTCTCCCTTTGTGGCGCTAACTCAGAGCTTGCTGGTTCACTGGTATCTGGATTACGACTGTCCAGATCTCCAAACACAACGGCCTAGGAACGTGCTCAGAGCAGGCCCGCTCCAGCGGGTGCTATCAGCTCCCGCAGCGTGGAAACGCGACAAGCTGCCGGGCACAAGCAGACCCAGCCGGGACGGGGCAGGAGGGCACAGGCCCAACCGGGCGGCCACGGTGGGCCGCGCAGTACCTTGCTCCTGTGGCGGTAGTACTTCTGGTAGTCGGGGAAATTGTCGGGAACCTGGCCGCGTCCAAGCCACGTACGCGAAAAGAGAAAGGGAAGGTGTGTGCGTGCAAAGACAAAGGGGTGGGGTGGGGTGGGGGGAGGGGGCGGGAGGGACGGGGAAGCAGGCGTGGGCAAGGGCAGGGATGGCAGGAGGGGAGGGCTGGCAAGGCCAGGGCAGGCGCCGAGGGAGCCCTCCCGGGAGGCGGTGCGCAGGGGTCTGCCGGGCCGTCCTGACGCAGCAGCAGCGGGACAGTGGGGGTGGGGTGGGCAGGAGGGTAGAGGGCACGGGGCTGTCTTCCTGCAGAAGCACCCAGCAGCCCCTGCTCTGCGCCGCTCAGGGCCCCCAGCACGGGCTCGCACCTGGCTCGGCCCTCACCTGTGAGGTGCGCAGGAAAGCGTGTGCCCGCTGCAGACAGGACGAGAACTCGGGCCTGAGGTGCGCGCCCGCCTGCACGGACGACAGGCCAGCGTGAGCCCGCTCCCAGGCCGCGAGCCAACGCTGCACGCAGCCCGGGTGCGGGGAGCTACCCGGAGGCCGGCCCCCGTGGCCCACGGCCCTGTCCAGGTTGGGGCTCTCAAGAAACATCCGAATTCCTCCAACCCCGCTCGCACCGGCGGATGCGTGCCCGTGCCCCCAGTTGTCCCTGCAGCGTGGCCCAATGCCAGCGCATCCAGCAGCGTCCAGGAGCCCCCGAAGGTGCCGCCTGCTGCTGTGTCTCCTCCGCAGCCTCGGTCCTGACCTCACCAACAGCAGGGTCCCGTGCTCCTCGCTGGCCCTGCCCCAGGACCCCTGCTCTGTGCAGACCACACCCCCCGCTGACACCTCTGGGGCGGCCTGCTGGCCGCCAGGCCTGCTCCTGACCACTCCCACCACTGCCTGTCCCTCACTCCTGGGCTGGACCGGGTCACCACACCTCGCCATGGCTTCTGGCCCCCCATGACTGGACCTGCAGCAGCCCCTGGAAGGTGCGGCGTGGCCAGGAAGCCCCACCAACGAGCCTGCGCTAGCCCAGACGGACAGCACGTGGTACACAACGCCACCCAGAACACTGGCTGTGCCACCAGCCTCTCAGGACAGGAAGTAGGGAGCCTTGGAGACCACATCCACATGCAGAGCCAGGATCCCCGCGTTGCAGAGCCATGATCCCCGCATGTGGAGCCAGGATTCGCACAACCACAGCTTTTGGAACCCAGGTTAGCAGAAGACTCAAGAAACAGGAAGCGTGTGGGCTGGACACGGGGTTGGTACAACCAGAAAAACCTAGAAAGGCTGAGGGGTGAGGGCCACGTACCTCAGGAAAGCTTGGACGGCAAACGCAGTGTCCCAGATCTGAGAGCCATTGGTTCCCTGAATGCAAAGGAACAGCTAGAGCCACAGCAGCTGCCCCTGGACGGCCATGCCACTGCGCGCGGGGGAACGCCGCGTCGGCCCAGCTTCAGGGCCATCTGCGCTGCACCACCGCATTGCAGAGTGCAGCCTGCCGTCGGGGCCCGACAGGGGCAGCGGTTCTCAGGGGCCTCTGGGGACGTGGGTGGGCTGATGATCCGTGGCCAGGCTGCCCAGCACCCACGGAACACCCAGCGCCCTCCCCTCGACGTGTAACGACAGCATCACCAGTCACGGCATCACCCGGGTCCAGGGCACGCCTGGAGGCTAAGCAGCTCTGCCGCGTCTGGGAGGGGCCCCAAGCGCCCATCATGCCCCTGCGCCGGGCGGCCGCATCCCCATCCAGCAGAGGGGCGGCAGCGGGCGAGGGCGGGGTCTCTAGAGGCCCACAGCTGCCCCGGGGGCCAGTGCCGCGTCTGCGTGCGGCGTGGGCCGTGCACGCCAACCCCGGGCCCCGACGCGTCTGCGTACGCCGCGGGCCGTGCGGGCCGACCCCGGGCCCCGACGCGTCTGCGTGTGCCGTGGGCCATGCATGCCGACCCCGGGCCCCGACGCGTCTGCGTGTGGCGTGGGCCGTGCGGGCCGACCCCGGGCCCCGACGCGTCTGCATGCGGCGTGGGCTGTGCGGGTCGATCCCGGGCCCCGACGGGTCTGCGTGTGCCGTGGGCCGTGCAGGCCGACCCCGGGCCCCGACGCGTCTGCATGCGGCGTGGGCTGTGCGGGTCCACCCCGGGCCCCATCGGGTCTGCGTGTGCCGTGGGCCATGCACGCCGACCCCGGGCCCCGACGCGTCTGCGTGTGCCGTGGGCCATGCATGCCGACCCCGGGCCCCGACGCGTCTGCGTGTGGCGTGGACCGTGCGGGCCGACCCCGGGCCCCAATGCATCTGCGTGCGCCGTGGGCCGTGCATGCCGACCCCGGGCCCCGACGCATCTGCGTGTGGCGTGGGCCGTGCGGGCTGACCCCGGACCCTGACGCGTCTGCGTGTGCCCCGCGCTGGCAGAACGCGGGCTGGGACCCGCAGTCCCTGCTGTTTGGGGGCAGACCTCCGACAGGAGGACCCACCTGGGAGGGAGCGAGGCACGCGGCACCGCCTCCCCGCGCCTGCGGGCCAGCCCCGACGCCCGCGCTCCCCGTGCCTTGGGCTGGTGCCGCTCCTCTGCCTGGCCCTCACGCTCGCTGCCCACGGGAGCGGCCAGAGCCGGGAGGACCGGCGTCCTGCCCTGGACGTGGGGCTACAAGAGGAGGGGCCACAGGGGAGCGCCCTGGCCCCCCGGCACATGGACACGCGCTGTCACGCAGGCGTCACATGCCCCAGAAACGGCAGGACAGAGGAGGGCCGACGAGGCTGCCCGCCCTGGCGTGGTGACGGCCACGCCTGCTGAGCCTCGATGGCCTGCGGCCTAGGTGAGCAGCCCTCCAGGCTGGGGCAGGAACGCCCCCTGCCCACCACCCGCAGCCACACGCCTCCCCCAAACCCATAGCGGGTCCCAAAGCACAGCTCACCACCCCCTGCCCCGAGCCCCCAGCCCCTTCCTTTCAGCATGGATGCCTCAAACGAAGCAGTCCCCGACTCCACGGGAAACCCACAGACCTTCACCCCCGTACCCCAATAAACAGGGATATGGGCTCCTCTCGCTGCTCCGTGCTCCCACCTGCTGGGTGAGCCTCCCGAGCCAATCGCACCGCCCGCCCACCCTCGTGGCCACCCTCGCCCTCTGGGACCCTCTTCCCATGTGCTCTGGCCTCGGTTTCCCTCTGCACCAACCCAGGTAAAATCCCAGCAAATGACACAGAGCGCCGCAAAGCCGTGCCCAGCCCGCAGCCTCACCTGCATCTTCATGCCATCGAGGCCCAGCCTGGGGGAGGGGAGACGCCACGTCAGGGAGCAGAGAAGGCGCCGGAAGCGCCCCGAGGATGCTCCCCGCCTGGCTCGCAGGAGGACGTCCTGTCTGCCCCAGCCGCCCCACTTGGCGTCTGCATTCTGCTTCCGGAGCCGGGCACGTGCCTTCCCGCACTGCCCCACGGCCCACGGCCCCTGCCGCCCGCTGCTCACCAGAGGTAGTCGGGCACCCGGGAGACGTGCTCCTGGAAGGCAGGGGAGGTGGGCCCGTCCACACGCCAGCGCGCCAGCATGTTGATGGTCTTGGAGATCTGCAGAGGCCGCCCGCTCAGCCCCAGCTCTGGGCAGAAGAGCCCAGCGCAGGGCCTGGGCAGGGGGAGCCGGGGTGGGGGTGGACTCGGGGACCTGGGCGGGGGGAGCCTGGTCTAGGGGGGATCGGGGCTCAGAGGCCCGGGGCTGGGGGGGTGGGCTCGGGGAGGGGCCTGGGCTCCGGGGGGCCTGGGCTCGGGGAGGGGCCTGGGCTCGGGGAGGACCTGGCCTTGGAGGGGGCCTGGGCTCGGGGGGGGGGCTGGACTTGGGGGGACTTCTGGCTCTGCCTCCCCAGCTGGTCACCTCCACTCAGGAAGAGCAAGTGGTGAGTTGTTCTGACACAGAAATAGGGAGATACGAGTGACATCAAGGGGCAGCGCCACCAAGAAACAGGCAGTGGGGGGCACGGCAGACCAGTGTGCTGCAAGCTGCACCCACAAAGGCGCAGGACTGACCGGGCCGATGCTGATGGTCTTGGTGAAGCAGTCGTCGGCGGCGATGTGCTCATACAGCTCTCGGGTGGCCCACTGCCGCAGGCGGACGCTGTGGTGCCGCTCGTACAGGTTGAAGAACACTGCGGGGGCAGGGGCGCGGTGGGCGCCAGACACGCAGGGCGGCCTCGGGACCGGCCCCGCAGGGCCCCGCCTGACCCCGAGCCAGCAGGCGGCTCCCGGCTCCCCCAGCCTCGGCTCCCCACCGCCCCACTCGCCCATCCTCCTCCCTGCACTGCCCCCAGCGCCTGCCTGGCAGCCCCTGCTCAGCACCCACAGCCGTGGGGTCCCCAGAGCTCCCACAGCCCCTGCTCAGCACCCACAGCCGTGGGGTCCCCAGAGCTCCCACAGCCCCTGCTCAGCACCCACAGCCGTGGGGTCCCCAGAGCTCCCACAGCCCCTGCTTTGTGGCGCCACCGGAGCGAGGAGTTCGGAGTGGGCCCCGGGGAGGGAAGCCCCTTCATGGCGGTGACCCCCGGCGAGGGGAAGCCAGCACAGGGCGCTTTGAGCACCGAGGGAGGGGGCAGGATCTGCTCCCGGGGCCAGCAGGCCATGCTCGCCCCAGGGGGGACAGGAGGGAAGGTGTGCTCAGGGCTGGGGGCCTCCCACGCGCTGCCCTGAGCGCTCGGCCTGAGCTCTGCAGGCACCTACCGTACGCAGCGCGGAGCAGCCAGCTGTGCGGCGTGTACATGTCACCGGGGGCCACGCGGTCCCGCTGCGCAGGCCAGTCGATGCTGGCGTAGTCCTCCACGTACAGCTCCTACGGGGGCGCAGGCAGCGGATCAAGGGGCCGATGGACCCACACGCGCGCAGCAGGCATGCGGGGGAGCGCCGCGTCCTTCCCAGGGCCCCGCCCACAGGGCTCGCCCGTCACAGCTGTGCACTGCGCCCGGCCCAGGCTGCATCTGGGGACACCACAACAGACGGGAGTCACACAGACCCCGCGAGCTGGGCGCCTGTGAGCTGTCACCACGACCCGGGGGCACCCACTGCTCATCCCGCCCGGACCCCCAAGCAGGGTTTCTTAGAGCAGAGAGGAGGCGCTCTGGGCCCCTGTGGGCTGGCGCAGCCCCCCACGAAGCTCTGGGCAGCCCCAGGTGTGCCGGGCTGGAATCACGGTGCCCAGGCCCAGGTGCGCACGGACGCTCACCTGGCGCAGGCTCCGCACCAGCTCGTCCTCCGTGGCGCTCAGCCGGGTGGCGTAGCAGAAGCTCATGGGCAGGTAGACCTGGCGGCAGTGGCACCAGAGCGTGGAGGGGTGCGCGGGCACCCAGGTGGGGGAGTAGCCTGTGAGCAGCGGCCCATCAGGACCCCAGGGGCAGAGGCCTTCTCCGCAGCCCCCTCCTCCGCCACAGCCCCGAAGCCCAGGCCACCCCCACAGCCAGTGCCATGCCTGTGCCTGCGCGACCCGTGGCCGGCGCCCCCAGCGCAGACGGAGCTGCAGGGCCCGGGCCGCGCTCACTCACCACATCTCGGGGAGCAGCGTGTTGAGGCCGTCCCAGCTGTACACGTTCAGGACCGCCAGCCAGAACTTGCCCCAGGAGGGATGAGCGCGGCGCCGCCTGCGAGGAGAGCACAGGCCTGTCCCGTGCCGGCCCCCGCTGTGCGCCAAGCCGAGACGTGCGCGCCTGCCCCACGGATGCTGGCAGCAGGCGCGCGGCCCCGAGAAGGTTCCAGAGCTGCCAGGACTGCGTGGAGGCTGCAGCCGGGCGAGCGTCTTCCAGGCCCCGCGAGGAGCCCGCGGTGCAGCTGCCTGGCCAGGCGGGGGCCACCCAGTCCCCCCCAGGCTCAGCAGGGAGGAGGGGGCTGCCCGAGCACGGGTCAGAGGGCAAACCCCTGAGGCTGCACTCCCTTGGGGGCTGCTCGGAAGACAAAGGGGCTCAGAAACGAAGGGGAGGAGAAGGGAGAAGGGGGCTGCTGCGAGGCCCTCATGGAGACCAGCACACTGGCCAGCGCTGGGCACTCAGGGAGGACAGCCTGTGCCTCGGGCCTGGGGTCCCAGAGAAGCAATAAGAGCCGCCGCCGTAGCGCGATCCCCACTCCCGAAACAAAGACGTCAGGGAGGCAGGGAAGGAGAGGACAGGCGTCTCCCCGGGTCGCAGGGACGTCTTCTGGGGGACTCCCCGCTCTGGCAGCACTCCCCTCGCCCGGCTTTGGGGGCGCATCCCGATTGTTCAGTCGGCCCCAGGTCCAGGAGCTGAAGGTCCAACCTTGGACCCTCTGTGGACAGCGCTGCAGTGACCCTCCCCGCCCATGGCCAGAGCGGGGGCCCATGGTAAGGGGCAGCGGATGCCAGGCCCTGCCCCCAAGCCCACCGCCGAGACCCCAGGGACACCACACCAGCCCTGAAAGCTCAAGGTGGTTGGATCTGCCCTCAGAAGGCCCCCCTGAGGACCAGCCACAGGACTTCTGACCCCCAAAGAGCACCCCACGGCCTAGCCCTGCCCCCCTATAAAAGCACGGCCTGGCCCCACCCCCCCCAACAGCACCCCACAGCCTGGCCCCACCCACATAAGAGCGCCCCACAGCCTGGTCCCACCCCCCTAAGAGCACCCCACGGCCTGGTTCCACCCCCTGTAAGAGCACCCCAAGGCCTCGCCCCCCTAAGAGCGCCCCACAGCCTGGTCCCACCCCCCTAAGAGCACCCCATGGCCTGGTTCCACCCCCTGTAAGAGCACCCCAAGGCCTCGCCCCCCTAAGAGCACCCCACAGCCTGGCCCCACCCCCCTAAGAGCACCCCACGGCCTGGCCCCACCCACATAAGAGCGCCCCACAGCCTGGTCCCACCCCCCTAAGAGCACCCCATGGCCTGGTTCCACCCCCTGTAAGAGCACCCCAAGGCCTCGCCCCCCTAAGAGCGCCCCACGGCCTGGCCCCACCCCCCTAAGAGCACCCCATGGCCTGGCTCCACCCCCTGTAAGAGCACCCCACAGCCTGGCCCCACCCCCCTAAGAGCACCCCACGGCCTGGCCCTGCCCCCGCAGCAGGCAGGAGAGACGCCGCCAGCTGGCAGCGGAGCTGAGGTGGGGGCGCCCAGAGTGGCTGCCAGGGGCTGCGGCGGCAGGACGCGGGGGGCACCAGGCGGGCTCCTGCTCCGGCGTGAGGCGAGCTGGCCCGAGCGCCGCACCCCATAGTGCCCCAAGAGCAGCGCGCAGCCGTCCTGCGCCCAGGCAGCACGCGGCCCCCCCAGCTCGCTTTCTGGGGCTCCGGGGAAGCTGGCCGGGCGCCGCCTGGGCTGGCTTGGCGGCGGCGGGGGGCGCGGCCGTGCTGCTCGCCCACAGCGCCCAGGGCGGCCGTACCTTTCTGGTGGAGGACGTTTCGGGCCCGCACCAGGTCAGCGTCGTCGGGCCCCACGCCCAGGATCCGCAAGGCCACGTAGTTGAGGGCCGTTCCAAACACCGTGGCCTTGTCCTCCACGTGCCTGCGTGGAGGCGGGCGGGCCCTTGTGAGCAGCCAGGAAACCCAGCACGACGCCTCCACATGCCCCCAGCCGCGCCCAGAGGGCGCTCAGCCAAGCCACAGCACCGCCTGCCCTCCCTGGAGGACGCGCCCGGACCCGGGGACGGATGCCTGGGGGCGGCGCTGAGGGCGGCGGGGTCTGCGCGGCCTCTGGGGACCCTGGTGAGGCGTGGAGCGCCAAGCCCTGACGGCCGGCCGCCCGGCCTCCACCCGGAGCGCACGCTGTCCCCGGAAGGGCTAGGACGGGGGACCTGAGGTACTGGACCCCCGTCTGCATCCCCGCCCACCGGGAGACCCCTCACACAGAGGAGGCCCTGAGGCCGCGACGGGCCAGATCCGCCCCCTGCTCTGCCCACCAGAAACCGCGCAGGCACACGTGTGCAGGCGCACGCACTCACAAGCCCCAGCCGCCGTCCGGGAGCTGCACGGACCGCAGGTAGCGCTCTATCTCTTCGCGGTACCCGGCGGGCAGGGGCACGTGCGCCACGTGGCATGCGATCAGGAGCCCTGCAGGGACAGGCGTCGGCGCGGGCAGGTGGGAGCTGACCCGCCTCCCCACGCGGCCCGGGGGCGGGTCCTTCCTGGCCTGGACGGGCTCTGGGAACAGCCCCAGGAGCAGCAGCCCACGCACACGCGACACACACGCCACACGTCCGCTCAGCTGTGCCGCGGTGCACCCAGATCCCTCAAGTTCTGGGATCAGCGACTTGACATCCTCACGGCGCCTGCCGGTCCTGCTTCACCGCCCCAGGGGAGGCAGCCAGGGTCCACCCAGCACACACCGCTTCCCAAGCAGGGGACCAGGGCTCGCAGTGCCCCCGCCGCCCCACCCCACACTGGCCCAGAGCACATGGCATGGACGCCAAACCTGGTGAGGGGCCGTCAGCGGCCGCTGCCCAGGGCAGGCCGCGAGCCCCCACAGCCCGCCTGTGCTGCTGACAGCCTGACGCGCAGGCGAGGACTGCGCTCAGCCGGGGGCCGCCGGGCGCCGCCACCAGCCCCACACCCACCCCCGGGACCTGCCCCCACGCAGCCCGGGCCCGTAGACGTCTTCCACGCCCCAGCAGGAACAGGATGGGCAGGGCGCGGGGGCCTTCACCGCCGCACGGCATTTCAGAACAGGCCGCGCCAACACACACCAGTCCAGAGGAAAACGGGGTCTGGACAGAGGGCCTCAGCGGCAGCACGTCGCCAGCGGCCGAGCACTTGCTGCGCCCGCACGAGCACGCGAGGCCCGGACCACTCCCCAGGACCCCAGCCGGCCGGCGGGCTGACACCCAGGGCAGGGCACACAGCGCACCCCGCCGACCCCGCGGCCGTACTTCCCGAGTGAGTGTGCGGCCCAGTGCAGCCAGGAAGCCAGGGCTTCCCCTGGACCTCGGCCCAGAAGGACACAGGCCCTGCGACGAACAGACGCGCAGCAGTGGAGACCGTTCTGAAAGAGGGACGCGGGGCCTGAAACCCCCACAAAGCTGGAAAGCTGCAACTGCCAGGAGGCGCCATCCCCGGGGAGGCGGCTCAGGGAGAAGGCGGGGCGGGCGCGCGGCCGTGGCCTCCACGGGACGCTGTTTCCGTAGAGACCGTTCCAGGACGCAGCCAGCCCAGCAACCTGCCCGGGGGTCTGCGTGCGGCCCCCTCCAGCCTGAGCCTGCCGCCCGGCCCTGTACACCCCCCCGCCCATCCCCACACTCACAGATGGCCCCCACCTCTCAGCACCCACACTCTATCGGGTGCGCAGGACGCCCCTCCCACACCCCGGCCAGGCCTCCCCGAGCCCCCAGGTCCCCGGGGAGGCCCCACCTGGCAGGAGGAAGAGGGGGCCGCCGTAGTCCCCGGCCCAGTGCCCGTCCTCAGCCTGCAGCCCCGCGTAGAACGTCGCCCCGTTCAGAGCCCCCTCTCGGGCCGTGTGGGCCTGGGGCAGGTCCTGGAAGTAACTCTTCTGCGGGCAGAAGAGGGGCGAGCTGAGGGGCCCGGCAGGATGGGGCCTGGGTGCAGGCAGCCGTCCCCACAGCCTGCACTCTCCCAGGAGGCTGCGGCCACCTCAGCCACGGGAAGGACAGTGCGGGCTGGCGTCGTTCTGCCTCCAGGGTGACTTAACAGGGTCAAGCAGGCGTCCCGAGGTGGGATGCACACGAGACCCCCGCAGGCGGGCAGGCCCAGGACGGCCTGGCGGCTCCCGGCACCGCGGGGGGAGGCTGGGCCGGCAGGGAACCAGTACACTGCCCACCCGTCAGGGCCGCACTTCTTACACGAGTGCACACAGCCTTTTCAAAAAAACAAAACGCTCATCAAAAACCTCTTGGGGGGGCCAGCGTGGCTCGGCGGCTGAGCGCCAGCCTCCCTCACACCAGGTCCTGGGCTCAATCCCTGCCCCGGCACCTCAAAAGAAGTGATCAACTAAAAACATTAGCGGCATCTTCACAACTCTGTTGTAAACCTAAAATCACTTCAAAACAAAGCACTTAAAGCTAAGCTTGGTGAGAGCAGCTCCTCACGTGGGGCTCCGCCCTCTCTCGCTGGAGCTCTCCTCAGCCAACCCCGTGGGAACCAGCCCCGGTATGATTTGGGCCACGTGTTGCACATCCTTGCAGTCCTGCAAAGCGTTTCTTCCCTCCCCCTCCCTGCTGTTTTTTTGCTGTCTGTGTCCACGTGCCGTGTGACCTTCTGTATTTATTTCTCTATATGTCTTCTCATTTTCTCCTCTAGGATTGACTGGGATTCGATCCTGGAGACCTCTGATGTGGAGAGAGGTTCCCTGTCGCTTGCACCACCTTGGCCTCTGCTGTGCTTCACCTTGATTCTCCTCTTTGTCTCTTTTGTTGCATCATTGTCTTGCTGTGTGACTCGCCACACAGGCACTGGCTGATTGCATGGGCACTGGATCGCCACGCAGGCACTGGCTCGCGGCGCAGGCACTGGCTGATTGCATGGGCACTGGCTCACCGTGCGGGCACTGGCTAATTGTGCAGGCACTGGCTAATTGTGCAGGCACTGGCTCACCGCGTGGGCACTGGCTGATTGCGTGGGCACTGGCTCACCGTGCGGGCACTGGCTCACCGTGCGGGCACTGGCTCACCGCGCGGGCACTGGCTAATTGTGCAGGCACTGGCTCACTGCGTGGGCACTGGCTGATTGCGCGGGCACTGGCTCACCGCGCGGGCACTGGCTGATTGCGTGGGCACTGGCTCACCGTACGGGCACTGGCTGATTGCGCGGGCACTGGCTGATTGCGTGGGCACTGGCTCACCGCGCGGGCACTGGCTGATTGCGCGGGCACTGGCTCACCGTACGGGCACTGGCTGATTGCGCGGGCACTGGCTCACCGCGCGGGCACTGGCTCACCGTGCAGGCACTGGCTGATTGCGTGGGCACTGGCTGATTGCGTGGGCACTGGCTGATTGCGCAGGCACTGGCTGATTGCGCGGGCACTGGCTCACCGCGCGGGCACTGGCTGATTGCGCGGGCACTGGCTCACCGTGCAGGCACTGGCTGATTGCGTGGGCACTGGCTGATTGCGTGGGCACTGGCTGATTGCGTGGGCACTGGCTTGCTGCGTGGGCACTGGCTGATTGCGCAGGCACTGGCTGATTGCGTGGGCACTGGCTCACCGTACGGGCACTGGCTGATTGCGCGGGCACTGGCTCACCGCGCGGGCACTGGCTGATTGCGTGGGCACTGGCTGGTTGCGTGGGCACTGGCTTGCTGCGTGGGCACTGGCTCACCGTGTGGGCACTGGCTGATTGCGTGGGCACTGGCTCACCGTGGGGGCACACCTTTACCAGGAGGCCCCGGGGATCGAAACTCCCACGTGGTAGACACAAACCCAATCACTTGAGCCACATCTGCTTCCCACAAAGCATTTTTAACAGGAAAAAGAAACACCCCTTGCAGGTAACTGCCCTGGCTGGGAGCAGGACGGGCAGGCGCCAGGCACTTACGGTGTCCAGGCCCAGGGAGTGGGCCTCCAGGCCTGTCTGGGCCCGGCCAGGGGCCTCCCCCTCCTGCAGGTACATCCACCGCTGGCGGCCCTCCTCATTGCTGAGCCGCCAGCGCCTGAGGTCAGTGGCGGGCTCGGTCTTGTAGGGCCCCCCTCTGCGGCGCAGACACCTGCGGACAACCGCGCTCATGTGGGGGGCTGTCCTGCCTGCTCCCGGCTGGCCCCACCCCAGCCGTCCCCCTGCACCCTGCTGCCCGCAGACCCACGGCCAGCAGCTCGAAGGCAGCCAGACACGGTGGCGGCTCTCCTCGCCTGGCCTGCAGCGGTTCCACCAGCCCTCCCATGAGGACTACACGCCCTGGGGCTCGTCGGACTCTGAGGGGCCCTGAGGGGCGCAGGGGAGAGACCCTAACCCTGGCCCTCGACCAGGAGGAAGAGGCAGCTCGGGCCTGCCAGCCCACGCCCCCCACCCAGGCCTGCCCCAGTCTCCCCTGGCTGGGCGCGCACCCACTGCCGCCCCCACCACCTGCGCCGCGTGCCCAGCACTTCTCCCCTCCACCTGCTTTCCCCTCTACTCACCAACCGCTGCCAATAGCTCACAAGCAGGCCCTTGCTTCTCCCATCTCACAAACAACAAAACCCCTCACGCTCCTGCTCGCTGGACCGCCACCTTCAGAGCCGAAGCTCCCGCCGGCTCCGGCCGGCTCGCTCACACTCAACCTCGCAGCCCCTCCCGGTGAGGTCCTGGCAGGCCGGCCTCCTTGCCGCCTCCACTGCTACCTCGCCCAGGTCTCTGGGGCCCCGCGGCCCTTCACAGCAGCCCCTTCCCGCTCAGAGCTTGCAGCGACCTTTCCCAATAAACGCCCAGAGCGGCCCAGGGATGTGCAGCCGTGGCCCACCCTCACCCCCACCCCTGCCCCACGACGTCGGCCCCTTGCCTCGCACCTCGGCATCATTCCCTCGTCCCCCCGACCCTTTCACTGCCCCACCCCCCTGACATCGCCCTGGCCCCCTCCCCTGCCCCTGACATCTCTCAGGGCCCCCCTCGCTGCCCCTGACACTTCTTCCAGGACCTCCCCCTACCGCCCCTGACATCGCCCTGGCCCCCTCCCCTGCCCCTGACATCTCCCAGGGCCCCCCTCCCTGCCCCTGACATCGCCCCGCACCCCGACATCGACCCAGCCCCGCCTGCCCGCCACTCCTCGCGCAGCAGCCGCAGACCCCTCCTCAGGCCACCTCCGAGCACCCGCCCCGGTCCCTCCCCGCCGTCCCTCTCTCGAGCACCCGGGACCACTGGAAGCACAGGGGCCTCGTCTCTCGTCCTGGCGGCCCAGGCCCGGGGGTCGCGGCCGCGCGGGGAACTCACGTGCCCTCCGTCATGGTAGCAACGCGAGAGCCCCCGCCCCGCCCTGCCGCGGACCTCAAGGTACCGAGCCCAGCCACGCCCCCGCGCGCACTGCGCAGGCGCACGCCTCGGCCGAGCTGTAGAGCGAGGTGAGCCGATGTCGGCACAGCCAATCAGAGCGCCGTGAGGGCGGACACGGGGCGCTCCTGGCGACCGCAGAGGTTGAGCGCACCGCCCCACAGCGTGGTGAAGGGGCGGGGCCGAACGACGCTGAGGGGCGGGGCCAAGAGGGGACAGGTTCGGTGTGGGCGGGGCGAGCTGTCGGGGCCGAGAGGGCAGGGCGGGGCGGGGTTAAGAGGGCGGGGCCGGGCAATAAGGCGAGGCGGGGCGGTCGAGGAGGCGGAGCCGAGTGAATGGGGCGGGGCTAACAGGACGGGGGCGGGGCCGGGGCGGGGCGGGGCCAGGCAATAAGGCGAGGCGGGGCGGCCGAGGAGGCGGAGCCGAGTGGCCGGGGCGGGGCCGGGGCGGGGCCGGGGCGGGGCCGGGGCGGGGCCGGGGCGGGGCAATAAGGCGAGGCGGGGCGGCCGAGGAGGCGGAGCCGAGTAGCCGGGGCGGGGGCGGGGCGGGGGCGGGGCGGGGCCGGGGCGGGGCCGGGCCCTCCCTTCCCTGAGGCGCCCGCGGGCGTGGAGGCCGCGCCCCTCGCCTGGCCAGGATCCCCGTTTGGGCCCGGAACCCCCGGCCGCCCCTGCGCTCTGTCGGGGCCTGAGCCGCGAGTCCGCGGCGAGAGGAAGGCGGCGGGCAGTCCCAGCTTAAGGGCCTCGGGCGGGAGACGCGGGGAGGGGCGAGCGGGGCCGGCGGGCGGGGGTCTCCTGGGGCACCCAGCGGTGAGCCGCCCCCGTCCCGCAGCAGGAGCGCAGGGTCTCCACGAGACCCTCCAGGGCCAGGGCTCTCAGGCTCCAGTCTGGCCCAGCCAGGGGAGGGGAGCGGTTTCAATTGGAGGAGAGTTTGGGTTTTGATGTTTTACTGGCCTGGGCTTTTGTGATGACTGAAATAATCTTTGTTATAGTATCTAGGAAAGAAAGGGTGAAATCTTAAAGCCTGAGAATTCACACAGACAGGAGTTTCCAGGGACAGTCACAAGAGAAAACGACTGATAGCTGGAAAATGTGCTTACTGAGATTTCTTCACTTAAGCAGCTCTGAAAATTCTAAGACTAATTTAGCTGGTTTTCTGTTAATCTAAGAAGTTTACCCCTTGCACTAAGTTCTGATATTAACCAGACCTTCTTAGTTTTGCTTACAGGAATAAGATCACATCTCAAAGCAAAATCAGAAAGATTGGTGTAAATCTAACTTTTCTCAGAGACAAAGCTTGCTGTCCTCGAGCGGCTGGCTGAGACGGGAGCCGTGGAGGCACCTGCAGAGCTACGTCTAGACTGGCTCATCGCCGCTCAAGTGGAGGACAAGCTGGAGGCGCTTGAGACAGCACGGCACTGAGAACCGCACGTGCCCTCACAAGACCCTGGCTTCGCTTGTTTTTTACTTCTCTCTTCCCCTAGCCCTGTCCTTTGCCTATAAAAACCCCAGCTCCCATCCTGGCTTTGAACTGGTTTGGGGAAGATTCCCCCGTTTCCTTGCTTGTACGCCCCGATGCTTGTCCTTCCTAGGCGGGATCGGCGGCCACTGGGAATGCCGTGCTTATGGGAACGACTCGCCCTGCTTGTACCTACCCGGCGAGCTTGCCAGAGCAGGTCCAGCCTCGAGGCTGGGGCCTGGGCCGCTGGGCGTGGTATGTCCTGCTGGGCCAGTAGTGGACTCAGCCGAGTCCCAGCCAGACAGCTTGGGACGGGGCGGGCTGAGGTGCTGAGGAACGAGCCCTGAAGGCCAGATCATCAGTCCTTACGCGTTGTCAGGGGAACTTGTGGCTACCTCACAGTGGACAGCAGGGGGCAGGGCCTTCAGTCGAGGACGTCCCTGCCTGTGGCCGAGTGCTGGGGCTGGTGGGCAAGCTGTGGGGAAACAGTGTGTGCTCTCTTTTCGGTGCTAGGCGCACTCGGGGTCCAGCATTCGAGGGTGCAGCGGCCAAAGTCCGCTGTTCCCTGGGAGTCAGGGGAGGCTCCTGAGGAGGAAGAGGGCAAGGGCACGCCTCCGTGCTTTAGTTTGCTGGACACTGCTGGGGGTGATGTACCAGAAACATGAGCTCATCGGGTCATACGCTTGCAGCTCAGAGGCGGTGAGTTCAAATCCGCGCATCGTCAGCGACCAGGCAGGGCCCGTGGCGGCTGCTCCGCTGGGGCCGGCCAGGCACAGGCCTGTCCCCTCCATGCCTCTGTGCTCCTCTGATCCCAGCGCCCGCCTCCAGGAAGCCTCCCTCAGCCTTTCGGGGTTTCTCTGTACTTTTCCTGTGTCTGCATCTTTTTAGTCCTCCGTTTACTAGATGTATGGGTCCCACAATCTAATCAAAGGCCCTTAACTGAAGCGATATAATCAAAAGTGACCCAATCTACATGGTTACTAGTATAAATATAAAAACATTCTTTTACAAAGTGTTAACATGGTGATACACAGGAAAATTACAACTAATGTAACTACAGATTATAGCAGTAGTATTAAAATATTTTTGCAGCAATGGCAAAGATATATAAATTCTAAGAGTTAACTGGGGGGTATAAGAGAGTGGGATTTTACCTTTTGGGGTAATGAAAAAAATTCTAAAATTGAGGTGATGGTAGCACAACTCTGTGATGAAAATGAGAGCCACTAAGTGGACACTTTGGGTTGTACAAACCATGGGACTGTGACACACAATCCAGCGGTGGAAGATGTCGACTGTGGTTAACAAGACAAATATGAAAACATTCTCTCATGAACTGTAATAAATGTCTAATACTAATATAGGGTGTTAATAATCAGGTAGGTTGGAGAGAAATACAACAAATGTAAGGTATGGGATATAGTTGGTAATAATACATTGATGATTCTCTCATAGTTTGTAACTAACGTTCCACAACAATGCAGGATGGTGGTGGTGGGTGATGTACGGAGCCCTGTTTTGTAAGCTCACTTTTACACATTTATTGTTATGTATTTCGTTATGAATGATATACTTGAATAAAGTTTTATTTTATTTTTTAAATGATCCAACGTAAAGGTCCCTTAGCTGATCCTAACCCGAAGTCCCCATCGACAGTGGGTTCACAGGCACAGGAATGGGTTCACTTTAACCACTGGATTTTCTGGAGTCCACAAGACTCAAACCAGCACACTGATCAGGCAGGAGACGCTGTATCACACACACGGTGTTGCCGTTTACCGAAACGTCTGGGGGGCATCTCAGGTTAGACTGGGCACATTAAGGCAGGTGCCCACTGGACATTCGTGCGGAGGAGCTCAGTGGGCTGCAGAGCAGGCGAGGTCAAGCTGGAGGCCGGGCTTTGGAGTCATCGGTTTCCAGGCGAATACAGGTGGACACGTGTCTGCTGGCCTTTCCCTTCTCGGCCGGGGTTCACTGCCCTGAGCTTCTTGCTTCCCTTGCTTTCTCTTCTCTCTGAAGTACATTCTCTTATGAAGGCCTCCGGTTAGAAGATTACGGCCCGCCCTGGGCCACGCCATACCCCAAGTCACCTCATCAAAGGTCCCACCTGTGGTAGGAATGCGCTTTCCTGGGGTCCACACAGCTCCAAACCACGACTGGTCAGTGACTTGAGATCCTGTCCCTGCCTTGAGCAGCCGCGTCAGGGAAGGTATGAACTCACCCGGAGGCAAAGCTGAGGACACCTGGAGGCTGCTGTGTTAAGGGAAAGTCCACCCTTGAGTGGGCGCCCGGTCAGCTTTACCTGCAGCAGGAATGGGGGATTCCTGTGGAGCAACTGGCCTCCCAGAAGAGAACTGTGAACGCCGGCAAAGGGGACTGTCCCATAGAGAAGCAGAGAAGCCTGTCAGCGGGAAAGCTGCACAATCAACAGAGCTTCCAAGAAGCTCCTCAGAGCCACATCTGCAGCCTGAACCAGACGTTGCAGGAAAACACAGAACAAGGCAGTTCTGAGAAATGGTGACAATGTGAGATGTGGAAGAGAATCGGGGCAAGGTCAGGTCGTGACAGCTGGGCCGCTGCACCCCGGAAGGCAGCCGTGCTGCCTTTCTCCTCTGCGCTTATCACACAGATAAGAGCAAGTGACAGAGCACGTGTCTCATGCATTTGTACTGCACAGATCAAATCACGTTCCCCAACAAAAGGCTCCCAGTCCGCATTCCTGTGGGACCGAGCAGGACCCTGGAAGGTTTACTGTCAGCTAAGATGTGGGCTCACCTGAGAACAGGTCTTCATCCGGGATACCAGGTGCCACATGGAGAGGAGGCTCAGACGTAGTCAGAGAAGGGACAAGAGGAGGCTGGAGGGAGGTGGAGGTGCGAGCCCCCGTACCCCAAGGAGCGCAGCGAGCAGCACCTGCCCGCTCCAGACTGGGAGAAGAAGGCCTGGTGAGACCTGGATGTCGACTCCCGGCCCTCAGAAGCACGAGGGCCCAGGCCCTGTCGTCTAGGCTGACCTTTGTGCTGTGTCTGTCACCGCAGCCTGGCAAACCGAGACCGCCTGTGTCCTGTCCCCACTAAAGTGTGCTCGGAATTTGTTTTGTTCGGTGCTGCACCTAGAATGGTGCCCGGCACACAGTAAATCCTCAATAAATGCTTACTGAATGAGCAAATGAATAAAAGGGATGTCCTAAATAAGAAACATTAAGAAAAGACTATCAAAAATTAAAAATTCAGTGGCAGAGATTTTAAAAATCACTAGAACAGGAAGATAAAACAGAGAAATTCTCTAATAAAGTACAACTAAAAGATAAGGATGGGAAAAACTGGAGAGAGAAGGAAAACAGAGGATCCATCTAGGTGGTCAAATATCTGAATATGAGGAGTTCTGAAGGAAACTATGAATAACTTTTCTGGGAGGTACCGGGGATCAAGCCCAGGGCCTCGCACAGGGAAGCAGGAGCCCAACTACTTGAGCTACGTCCTGCCCTTAAGTAAGGTGCAACAATCCCCAGGGCAGATGGCGACCTACAGACAAACACCGAAGAGGTGGCTGACGTCCCCAGATGCCACCGCAGCACCTCCCTCGCACAGCCCTCCCCAGGGAACCTAGCACTCCTTCCGCCACGTCCCCTCCCGAGTACAGCAGGCTTGCGTGGCGCGGGTGGCGTCAGGACACAGGCACGACCCTGCACCAACTGCGAGCCCAGCCCAGGAAGTGGGGCCCTGCTCGGGCGGGAGCCCCGCTGAGACCCCTGGCAACAGCACCATCTCACCCCCGTGACACCCGGCCCGGGGAGCCTCCAGGCGGCTGCATTCCCGGCGGACACCTGTGAGCACCTGCACGCAACATCCCGAGAAATGCAGCCTCCAAGGAACTCTCCTGTGTTCCCTAGCCAGATTTGACAAACCTGAAGAATGGCTGTTCCGAGCTGGGTTTGGGGTCATTTGTACAGAGCAATAACTGCGAAACAGCAGCAGCACAGCACTGTGTCCAGCTCAAGGAAAGGGGAATGGGACAGACCAACATCAAGCACCATTGTGAAGTTTGAGACCTCAGGGACAGAGAAGATCTTACAGCAAAACAAGAGAAAAACAACAGAAGACAGGGGAACGATTTCCAATCTAAAATCCTACTTCCATTCAAAGATGAGCCAAACGTAAGGGTTTCATGAAGACCTTTCAGCATCCAAGCTCAGAAGGCTACTGAGCAGGGGTTCCAACAAACGAGGAAGCCACCAAGGCAGGACACTCAGCCCAGAACGGGGCTGGGGTGCCAGGCCAAGGGGTCCCTGGGCTGGACGACGACGAGGGGACCCCCGGGATGAGGCAGGGAGACACGGGCTGGTGGGAGGGAGTGGAGCTAGCGCTTGACCCTTCAGGCAGAGGGCTGGGGGTCAGGACACAGCACACTAAGCCAGGGGGACAAGAGCCAGGGCTGACCTCAAGGGAACGAGACTGTGGACAGAACAGAACCCAGTGCTGGTCAAGCTCAGATTCCGTTGGGCCTGCGGGCAGGTTCGTGCTGGCCACTGCGGGCACCCAGGGACAGCATCCCCTGTCAGGACCAAGGGCAGACAGCAAGCCTGAGGCAGTCACTGAAAAGCCCCTCAGCACTGAGCGGTGGCAGTTTAGGACACGGGGATGTGGTGGCGAGAGGTTCTCTTCCTGCCGCTTGTTTGCTCGTGAAGTAAGAAGGCCACGCTCGAGGAATTCTGGAGGGGACGAGGATGAGAAGAGATGAAACATGGGTCTTGGAGAGCCCAGGGAACTGAGATGCGTCAGGAGGGGCTGCCGGGGCGCGGCCAGCGTCCTGTGCTAGCCGGGCCTCTGCTGTCCAGGGGTGGCTGGACCCCAGTCCCCCGCCGGGGCGGCTGCAGCACCTCCTCAGACTCCAGCGCATCACCTGCCGCTGCAAGGAGAGAGCGCGCCCGCACGACTGCTCCGCCTGACGCCCCCCTACCCAGGTCCAGAGCGCACCCGGCCCGCAGTCCTGCTGTCGCGGCCTCACCTCGCCGGCTCCCCGGAGCGCCCCCCACACCCACACCCCCAGGAGTCTGCGCTCCTCCGCCCGGGCGTGCGCTCACACACGCATCCTCAGGAAGCAGTCTGCACAGAGCCCACCAGACGTGGACTGGTGGCCCGGCGGGCAGAGCCTGCACCCGAGGGCCCCCCAGATGCTGAGGGTGGCAGCGCGAGGAAAGAGCAAGACCCGAAGACACCCCGAGAGGCTGAGCAGCTGTGCATCCTGGGACCGGGGAGACCTCGCTGGACACTGAATTGCTTTATTTACATGATTAAGAATCGCTTTCCCGACAGCGCGTCAAGCATCTGAGGTTAACATTATTGTGAGTAAGGGCAGAGCCGCCTCCCCCAGGCCTCTTCCCCAGGCCCGCAGCTCAGAGGTCCACCATGTCCAGCAGCGCAGAGAGGTGGAGCTCGGACGCCGCCTCCTCTTCCCTCGCGCTCCGGACCAGCCTCTGCAGGTGCTCCAGCCGCTCGCTCAGGGACGGGGCGGGCCCCTCGGCCGGCTGCCGCTGCTCCCATGTCCTCTCACTCTGTTTGAATTTAAAAATCAAATAAAAACAAATCAAAAAGTGGTAGTTCTGGGATAGCAGTAAACCGAGACCCGCCCGCTGTGAAGGCGCTGGGTCTGGCTGAGGACACATCCTGCCGGCTCCACGAGCACGCGCAGTCAGTCGCCCTGCGCCCCCGCCTCCTCCCAAGCTGTCACCAGCAGCTTCCAGCACCAGCCACATTTTAAAATAGGACTGCCTGCTGCGTGCTAGTCCATCCGATTTCTGGATATTTAGTGCTCCCACCTTTATGAAGTGTGGCTAATGCTACCGTGAACAATTTTAAACATTAATTTTTAAGAATAGCTGATGATGTCTTTAGGGTAGAAATGCAAAGCAAAGTGTATGAATATTTTTTTAAAAGTATTTGCAAACTGAAAGCTAGAAATGGAGTGTCGTCTTCCCAGCCCAGGAGCACACTCCTGACCTGCCCAGCAGCTTAGCTCTGCAAGACAAACTCTGCTTCCGCGTCTTACTCCCTGAAGGAAGGACGGTGAGTTGAGGGAGAAAGCCCCGGCCTGGAGCCAGGGTTCAGGCCTGGGAAAGCGGCTCTGCCGCTAGCCCACTGGGGGGCCGGGCGAGCCCTCCCTGGCTGCTGTGACTCACCCTCCTCGTCCTAAACTAGGGAAAGGAGAGCCCCGAGGGCACTGGGTGGCTCGCAGCCCCGACAGCCATGCCGCGCCACCTCCACTACTCTCATCAGCACCCTCAGTGCGACGGCACGCGGCCGGGGGCTTTCCTCGTCCTGCAAGCGTGTTTCGACTCCGTTCTTCGTGCATTTTCAGGCAGAAACCCAGGACCCAGTGGTCCTGGATGACACAGGCTGAGAAGAAAAGGTCTAACTTCGGCGACTGACTCCTGCGACGAGCCTCGCCATCTCCCGTGACTCGTGCAGCGGGGAGTGCTCCCTCCTTACCTGAGGGCGCTTCGTGGGGGACGCGCTCAGCGCTGGCTGGAGGGCCCGAGGCAGGGAGACCAGAGTCTGAGGAAGGTAGAGGGGAAGGCAGGCGGGCTCCGTGGACGCGTCCGCGTCTTCAGACAACCACCGCTGCAGCTGCTCATCAAACCTACAACAGCAGGGACGCAGACCGTGAGCGCCAGTGGCACGAAGCCAGTAGATGCTCACTTCCTCTAAAGTGACTCGAAGAGACGTCAATGCCTTCAGTTTTCACTGAGATTAGACCATCACTGCATTAAGTGAGCAGCTGACTGATGCAGCTCTTTTGTTTTGGTTAGGTGTTCATTTGCATGGGGCGGCAGGACCTGTGGGTGCTGGGATGTAGGGGATCAGCCATGGCTGACTCCAGGCTCCTGGCTTGGGCAGCTGAAAGGGCACAGCTCCCGTCAACAGAGATGGGCACCGGGAGAGGGGCCGGTCAGATCTGCGGCAGCTTAAATCTCAAAGGGCCATCAGACCTCCCAGTGCAGGGTTCAAGCAGCTACAGGATATCTGAGCCTGGAGTTCAGAGGCAGACTCGGGGACCAGCTCCGACCCTGGAGTTGGCAGAACTTTACTTCAGGTCGGTGAAACGGGGAGAAATCCCCGGGCAGCGGGCGCAGGTGAGGAGGGCTGCGGGGAGGGGGCAGGGGAGAGGCTGCCGTACAGGGGCTGGCAGTGGCCTGGAGGCGCTGCAGGGCATGGGGTGAGAACGGGCAGCGAGTATTGGCGAGCGCCCAGGGCAGGGACGTGGGTGGACCAGTAGGCACCGGCCACGGGGGAGGATGGAGAACGTGCAGCTGGCGAGGTCAGCGAGGGGAGACCTGCGCTGGGGCATGGGGGGGGCGAAGGGGGAGGCCCTGGGGCCTTGGGAGGGGCTGGAGAGGGCGGGCCATGGCCGGGGAGGGGTGCTCACCCCAACAAGAAGAGGGGCGCCAGGGGACAGGCCGATTCAAGGTGGGGGTGCAGGGGCGACCCTGCCGCCCCTGGCTGGACGCGAGGTCGTTCAGGGAGAGCACGACGGGAAGAGGTTTGGGGCCGAGACAAGGCAGCACAGACAGGCGGGAAGGAGGCGGGTGTGTAGGAGGCCAGCCCCCGGGCCGCGCAGGCGTGCCGAAGACCCCGCGAGGCCGCCAGGCAGCCGGCCATCTGCATTTTCCACCAGAAAACACAACACTGACTTCCAAAAACAAACAAGTAAAAGAACTGACTCCAAAGAGCCCAAAGCCACCCATCTGTGGAAAGACTGTGGAGGACGGCAGAGCAGGAAGCCGCAGGCTTGGGTCCCTCCACCCAAACCGGTCCTGGACGGGCAGGAGCCACCGGAGCCCGCTGTGAAGGTGGCGCAGCACCCGGGGGGTGGGGAGAGGCGTGCCCGGGCGAGGCCAGCCAGTGCCAGCCCCCGGGGACAGGCAGCAGGGGGGCTGCAGCCCAGCTCCGTGGCCGCTCGCTGGTGTCAGGGTGGGCTCTAGAGACCGAGTCCTCCAAAACCCGGTGTGTGGTCTGACTGCTGACCACCGCTTTTGATGGGCTATTTCAGATCGCTGGGAGGCTCTGAGGGCTCTATTACCATCAGACAGACAAAGTCAAAAAGGATAAGAGGCCAAGAAGGAGAGTAAAACGGCGAGGGTTCGGCCCAGCAGGAAGACGTAACGTGGTAGCACGCACCTCGCAGCAGAGCCCCAAGCATGGGAGGGACAAGTGGACAGGACGGGAAGGGGACAGACGCGTCCACAGGAGCCCGAGACTTCCACGCCTCGTCCCATAACTGGCAGGACGTCTGAGCAGACCGGCCAGGACACAGTGGACGTGAGCGACGCCAGCGGCCGCTCGGACCCGAGGCACGCGCAGAACGGTCCACCCAGCGCCGCAGGCGCACTCCTCAGAGCGCACGGAACGTCTCCAGGGTGGAGCACGTGAGGCCACAGGGAAAACCGTCATAAATTTAAAAGTAATGAAATCATACAAAGTATCTTCTTGGGCCACAATGGAGTAAAGCTAGAAATCAACATCAGAATGAAAACTGGAAACTATTCAATTAAAAAACACACTATTACGCAAACAACAGGTCAAACAACAAATTACAACAGAAATTAAGAAGTATCAATGGAAACGGAAACAGAACAAGCCAAAATTTATGGGATGCAGCAAAGGCAGTACTCAGAGGAAAATCTGTATAGCTCTAAATGCCTACATTAAAAAAGAAAGATTCATCAATAGCCTAAGGAGGCGGATGTGACTCAAGCAGTTGGGTGCCTGCCTACCACACAGGAGGTCCCAGGTCCAGTTTCCAGTGCCTTCTAAAAAAGACAAGCTGACCAGTGCCCTGACACAACGAGATGATGCAACAAAGAGACACAATGAGAAAACATAATGAGCGATATAACAAGCAGGGACTGGAGGTGGCTCAGATGATTGGGCATCTCCCTCCCACATAGGAGGTCCCAGGTTTAGTTCCTGGTGCCTCCTAAAAAGAAGACAAGTGGAGAAAGAATGGACACAGAAAGCAGACAGTGAGTACAAACAGTGGGGGTGGAGGGGGCATAAATACATGACATTATACAAAAAATACTATTTCCATACAAGGAATATTATTCAGCCTTAAAAAGAAATGAAGTGCTGGTACATGCTACAACATGGATGAACGCTGAGGACATGATGTCGAGGGAAATAAGCTGGACACAAAAAGACAAACATTGTATGGTCTCACTAACGTGAATTAAATATAATGTAAACTCTTGGGGTTAAACTATAGAGTCTAGGTTACTAAGGGAAAGAATATGGGCTGACAAGGGAGAGCTGATGCTGAATGTATACAGAATGTTTAATAAGGTAGACTGAATGAGGGGAAATGAACAGAGGTGATGGTGAAACAGTGAGTACAACTGTCACTGCTGATTCATAAATGTGGCTGTGGCTCAAAGGGGCAGTCTAGGGAGGTTAATGATAACGGAATGACAGGGAATCTAGGGACTGTAACGCAGTGAATCTGGTGTAGATGAGGATTGTGGTTAATGGTACAAACACGAGACTGTTCCTCTATTACATGGTTTTATGGATACATGAGGAAAATACAAGTAATGTAACTTATAAACCGTAACTAACAGGAGTACTGAAATACTTTCTCAGCGATGGCAAAGGAGGCTCCGTCCCAACGCTGAGGGTCAACAGTGGGGGAGTGTAAGGGGACATGGGATTTCCCTGAGAAGCGGACGGAGCTGATGACAGCACACTCTGTGATAGAACCGAGAGCCGCTGAGTCCCCACGCTGGATGGATCGTACAGGCAGGACCAGAGAACACAGCAAACCCACTGTGGACAATGGGCTGTGGCTGGCAGCACAAACACGAGAAGGTTCTCTCACGTACAACTAGGACGTAGTGTTAGTAACAGGATGCTTTGTGGGGAAAGCACACCAAATGTGAGCTCTTCCATCACTGGTGACGTGTCACCACAATCAAGGTGTCGGTGGTGGAGGGATGTAAGGGAATCCTACATGGTACGTACGGTTGCTTTGTAAGCTTTGAACTTCTCTATAAAAACAAAACAAGGCAAAATACAATGAGATGCCAACTCGTGCCCATTAGAGTGGCTGCTCCTATAAAGTGGAGAGTAACAGGTGGGGAGAGGATGTGGAGAAACAGGGACAGTCGCTCACCGCGGTGGCGACGTAAGACGGAGCAGCCACTGTGGGGACAGCGCAGCGTTCCTCGGAAGCTGCCCCGTGACCTGGCAGCCCGACCTCGAGCACACACCCCAAGGAACTGAACGCAGGAACTTGCACGGGTATTTACAGACGAGCATTCATCACAGCACATTCACAACTGCCAAAGGAAGGAGGCAAACCACGTGTCCCTAAGCGAAAGAGAGGCTTAGACACACGACGGCACGCTCCTCAGCAAAAAGGAGCCAAGTCCTGAGGATGCGGCGACATGGGCGAGCTTGAAGACACTGTGGTGAGTAAAACAGGCCAGACACAAGAGGACAAGTATTATTTCACTGATATAAAATAATTAGAAAACTAACTCATAGTCAGAATCTAGAATAGCGGTTACCAGAGGACAAGTGGAACAGGGAATGGAAAGTTAAGGTTTAAAATGTACAGAGTTCCTCACCGGAATGAAGGAAAGTTTTAGTAAAGGGTGGTGGTGACAGAGCACTAGGAATGTAATTAACAGCACTGTAATATATACACGTACGCAAACATGTATATCTCCAAATGTGGTTACAGGGGAAATGTCAGGTTCTACACATGGTAAGAGAAAAAAAAACCCATTGCATACAACCAAACTACACCAACAGTGAGCCCTATGCTACACCATGAACTAGAGCAGTTAACAGTACAATCATAAAAATACGCTTTCATCAATTGTATCAAAAGTTCCATAGCAATGCCAAGTGTTAATAGGGCAGTATATGGGAATCCTGTATTTCATGCATGATTGTTCTATAAAGAACATCGGGGACTGCCTGTGCCTTCAAACTTATGCTTTAAGGGACTCTGACTCACCTGCAGTTTTGTTCTGTTTTAGGAGGTACTGGGGATTAAATCTGGGACCTTGGACATGTGAAGCAGGTGCTCAACCACTGAGCTACACCCGTCACTCCCCTTCAGTTTTAAAACAAAGTCCCGTCACTGTAACCCTTGCTGATTTTTCTGTTCTTGTCTCAACTCAAACAAACAATACCAACTCTCCCTTTCCCAAGAAGTGGGGGCAAACGACAGGGCTGCTGGGGGGGCGTCACCTCTGGCTCTCCTCCTTCTCCAGCAGGAGGCTGCGCGACAGGCGCTGCGAGAGAAGCTCCCGGGCCGGGGTGTCGCGGGTCAGCTCCTCGGCGCTGGGCACTCGTGCGGCTCTGCCGTGCTCAGCACTCCTCGTCCTTGCGGGGTGGGCTTGAAGCGTTGGAGTAGAAGGAGCACGTCCAGAAGAGCAGAGGGACTTCACCCCCGGGCTGCAAGACACGTGTGAAAGTCGCGGTCAGCAGAGGGAGCGACGCCCAGGGCACCCGTGCAGCACGCGGCCGCCGAGGCCCGGTGTCTCGGCCCGTCACCCGCCACCCGTGCCCAGGCCCTAACGGCTCCCCAGCCCCGGCCAGGCTCGGAGCATCCCCCACCTGTGATGAGGTGCAGGGCAGTGGGCTCTGCTCAGGGACAACCACACACGAGCAGGCACAGCCTCTCCCCGCAGCCGGCCCTGCCTCCCTGCTCTCCCTCCCGGCCCTGCCTCCCTGCTCTCCCTCCGGGCCCTGCCTCCAGGCCCTCCCTCCCGGCCCTGCCATGCCTACACCTTCACACTCAAGACGACAAGCAGCTGCCTCTGGCCTCCTGGCACCGCAAGTCTACTGTCACCTGGGGCACTGACCTACCTGGAAGGAACGTTTACGGGCAGCGTGGCCGGCGTGGGCACGGCGAGCTGAGGCTCTACACCACCAGCCACGGCCCACGTGGCCCTCGTGGACTTCCCTCTGAGCCACTGGTCTACCTGCAGTGCCCTGTGCTGCTAAATGCCGCACTGCATTGTATGTTTTATGTTAGTCGGAGAAGATCTCTCATTGTTATTCTTGTTAAATATTTTCTCAGTAACGGCTACACGTTTTCTCATCCTGGAGAATTCTAGAACGAACCCGTCAGTTCCTGGGGCGAGCTGTGCAGTGTCTGCCTCAGAAGCACGACGCTGCCGTCAGGAGCCGCACCGCTCGCTGCGCTCTCCCCCTGGGGCGGACCTGCACTGGACACTCGGCCCCCGGGGGCTGCGCAGCGCCTGCCCTGGTCAGTCATGCGTCGCCGCCAGGGCGGGAGTTTCCGTACGATGCAGGCTGGTCCCAGTGGGACCAGGGGATGTGCTGGGACTGACCGCTGTACCACCTGGGAAGGACGGCCCTTCCTCCGTCCACCCCTTGTCTTCTCGGCTCGGTGCCCCTGCACTGGCCACGCGCTTGGACAAGGGGACCAGCAGGGACTGCTGCCCGCGGTGTTTCTACTGTCCACTAACAAGGAGGACTTGGGGCGGGGGTGGGGGGCAGGTGCCTGTAAGAGAATTTCTTCCCCAAGCCCCGGTGAGAAGTTCTAAGAAGCACGTTCAGCACCCACTGAGATGACCGTTCACGCAGGTGACGCGAATGGACGTCACTTTCTTCCGTGTTCCCAGGATAACGCCCACCTGCACTTCCCAAGGTTCACTCAGCTTTTCAGCCAGGCTGACGCGCAGGCTCGACGGCCCCGCCCTGCACGCCCCACTGAGCTCCGCATGGGGCGCGCCCCAGGAGAGCAGCGGGCCCCCATCTGCCGCCTGACTGTCAGGATTTGCCCACAACTGGCCGTTCTGCCGCGTGGGGCCCTAACTGGAAGGGAGCCCGCTGACTCCCCTGCATGCTCGGGGCAGAACGCTGTGGCGCAGCAAACACGCGGCTGCAGGAGCAGCGGCACAACCGCGCACGGCCCTCACCGTCCCCGGCGCAGCAGCAGCTCCTTCTGCGTCTGTAATCTGGCCTGTTCCCACGACAAGGGAACGTCGTAATTCTTCAGATGGTTTTTAAAAAAATATACACATATCTGACCATCTTCACTCAGCGCCTCTAAGAAAACAACATAAAGATAAATAAGAAAAAAACACCAGAAAAACAAGTGACCTCCACTCAAATTCAAGGACAAACAAGCGTGTGAGGAAGCGGCCGTGGGCTTGGTCAGGGCTCCAAGGGCCTGAGTCCAGCCAGCTTGAGGCCGGACACCAGGCCAGACGCCAGGCCGGCCTCCGAGGGCCCTTTAAGTCCAGGCTCTGGGACTTCGTCAGCGCTTCCCAACATTTACAAATTCACTGGAAACGTGGCCTGAAGAGGGGGCATTAGGGAAAGGGAGGAGGGAGGGCTGAAGCGTGAGGATGGAGCCCTGGTTCTGGGGAAGGGGGCGCGAGGCGGGGAGGCGCAGCCTGGCCAAGGGCGTACCTGGCGAGACGGGCAGCCGCGGGGGCGCCCAGTCCCTCAGCTTGTGGTCGATGCACAAGGCGAGCAGGTCGTCCCACGGGATCTCGCCCACCGGGGGCCCTGCCCCGCGGCCCGGGCCGGGGCCGCTGCTCTCCCACCGGCGGTACGTTTGCGCGAGCAGGTTCTCCACCTGGGACTGGAGCACAGGCTGCGTCTGGCGCGAGCTGGGGATCTGGGCCGCGTACTGCAGCACCATGGCGCAGACAGGGAGCCAGGGGGCTGCGGAGAGAGGGGCCCGGCACAGGGTCAAGGCTACTTCAGAGCAGTATTAAGCTTTTATTTACTTTTTAACTTTCTCTCTCTCATTAGCAGAAACAGTTTTCCAGAGCTCACAAGGTGTGGAATGACAAATTAAGGACAGAAACAAATACAAGAACACAGTTGCCTTCTATTATTAAGCTAGACATTTAACAGATTTGCAAAAATGTGAAACAATGATGCTTTCCTCTTATGTTTTAGAAAATATTGCTACTTTTACCAAAAATGTGTTTTTAAACAAAAAAGCAAAATACAAAAAACTTGACAGAAAAACCTCACTGAGTAAAGTGGGCTGCACGCCGAGCCATGGCGGTTTCTCCTAAAGGCTCCTGCCACAGGCCCTCGGCCCCCTCCCCGCCCGCGCCCTCTGACGCGGGGGCCTGGCGCAGGCGGGTCGGGCCCTGCCAGCGAGGCAGAGCCAGGCGGAGCCAGTGCCCCCCACGGCCCCCCACCCTGGAGCTGAGCAGACCCCTCTGTGTGGGAAGTGCCCCCGAGGAGGGGCACGGGAGGCCGGGCAGCCTGGGTGGTGCTCTTGCCTCGCCCTTCACAGCTGGGTGGCGAGCACTGAGGCCAGCAGGCCCCGCCTCCTGCCAGCCCCGCCCCGCCCCGCCCCGGAGACGCACCCCCGGCGGGCGGCAGGTCCATCTGCGGCATCTGGAAGGCCAGCACGGCCTGCTTCAGCCAGGCCAGGTGCTCAGGGGAATTCCAGCGCAGGTGCGGGAGCCGCTGGCTGCCCCCCGCCTCGGCAAACTCGGCGATGGGCCAAGACAGGTCGCACAGCAGCTCCGAGGCCACCACCGAGGCCAGGAAGCGCAGCACGCTGTTGAACAGCTCGACGACGGCCGCCGGCTCCTGCGAGGCCAGGCCGCCCAGCCGCCGCTCTCTTCTGTCGCGGAAGAACCGGCTGCTGAACTCACGGGCGACCCCGTCCTCCAGGAACTGGACGAGGGTCTGGCAGCCCAGGTCGAGGGGAGCGGGGCAGCGGGAGGCCAGCCACGTCACCGCCTGCGAGACCTGCGACGAGGACAGATGGGGCGCTCAGTCCACGGCCTCCGCGAGGCGCGCGGCGCTTTCTAAGTGCTCTGAGGAGCCGGGTGTCCCGCCCAGCACCGGGGCCCGAGCCACTCGCGGAGCCACAAGCGTGTGCGCGTCTGGCAGCGCAGAAGCTTCCTGAGGCTGAGCTCTGGCCTCCTGCCGCCCTGCAGACACATGGGGCCATCGGGAGGGTGGTCTGAGCCCCCAGCCCCGAACCCCCTGGCAGGAGCTGCTGGGCCCAGCCCAGGGAGTAGGGCCCAGGAAAACCTGCCTCTTCCCATGAAGAAGGGAAACCAAAGCCTGCCATGCCCAGAGCACCCAAGGGCACCCAGTGGCGCCCCAGCCTCACACGCTGCCCCTCTCCGGGGACGTGTGTCGGCACAGACTCTTTTTGCAGTTTCAGATGACACTGTTTCTCACGTGCTTCTATGACACCCACCTTAGAAAGGTAACTTCTACATCTGATGTTCAGATATAAGGAATGAGCTGTTGTGCTTTAAATTCATAAAGACAAAACGCGAAAAATACTATACCAACAATTTAAGTTGTTGCAGAAGGCAGGAATACTGGCTAATCTTATCTTTTACTTGACTTCCTCTTTTATTTTTAGAATGCTTTCTGTTCGACACATGAAATCAGAACTGCAAACATTAACACCGTTAAACTCAAGATGAAGCCGAAGGGAAACCCCGCCACCCTGCGCCTCCCCCCCCGCCCCCGGGCCCTGTGCCTCCCCCCCAGGCCCTGCGCCCACCTCACCTTCGCTGTGCCCTGAAGGTCGCTGACCGAGTCTGGGATCTCCAGGACAGTGTAATCTGAAACCAGCTTAGCAGAGACCAGATCCTGCAGCATCAGACCTGAACAGAAACGCCCGCGCCTGTGTCGCCCTCGCGGCTCTAGCCGTGCCCGCCAGAACCCGGAGGCACAGCTGCGACACCCCTGCCAGTGGCCGGCTCGTGCAGACCCAGGCCCCACCCTCCGCTAAACAACAGAGCTGCCACAAACCGTCCTCCACGTCCTTCTCCACGGTGCCGCCGCCCAGGCCGGGCACCAGGACGGCCAGTGGCAGCGCAGGCTGGAAGGGCTTGGCCTGCAGGAGCTGCTTGAGCTGCAGCAGGGCCGACAGCCAGTACACGTCCTCCTCCGCCGCGTCGCCCCGCGCCCTGGGGGGCAGCAGCAGCACCAGCCCGCTGGTCCCCAGCAGGTCTTTCTGCGTTTCCACGGCATCGAGGGCGCCGTCACTGAGGGTGCCATGGGCCACCTGGAAGAGCGCCAGCACGCCAGGCTGAGCGCACCACTGCGCACAGCGCACGCAGCCAGCACCCCATGCCCGTCCGCTGAGGCCACGGTTAACACGAGCAGCAGCCCTGGAGCCGAAGAGCGCGTCCTGCAGGACCCGTGGCCCCGTTCCCTCAGGCTAGCCAGGCACAGCCGGCCGCGCCCATCACCGCAGAGGTGGGAAGCGCAGACGCGCTCTGACGGCTCCACAGGACGGAAGCAGAAGGGGCAGTCCACGGGCAGGAAAGCCAGGGAGCGCCCGCCCGGCAGCCCTGGACTTCGAGCAGGCTCTGAGGGGGCAGGGCAGCGGCCAGGCCAGCTTTCCCAGCGCCCGGAGGCTCCCACCAACGCTGGAAACACCAGCCGCTGCCCCAGCTGAGAGATGGGACAAGTCCTTCCAAGAAAAACTCAACAGCCCAAGAAAGAGACCGCAGGCCTGAGACTGGGCCACTCACCGGCTCTGGGCCGCGCTCTGGCCAGCACCTGCAGGTCTGCCGTGAAGGAACCTGGAGCCCGTGGGCTCCTAACCCCAGAAGCTGTGAGGCCATAAAAACTTCTGGTTTTAGGCTCCTGCGCTCTGGAGGTTTTATTCAGCAGTAACTAATACACCTACTTTAACGGGAAGTTGGCGGGAACCATTTAAGTGGATAAACTAAGAAGCGGCAGTGTCATAAGCACATGATCTGGAAATACGATGCAAACCAAACCCTGGAGAGCAGGGCGAGGAGAAGGAGCAGCCTGCTCCTCCTCGTGTAAATGAGATGCTGCTGTTTGACTTTCACTTAACTGCACGTGAGCATCATTTTCCTCAAAATAATGAAAGATAAAGGCCAGAGAAACAACCTTCAAGGAAAGGAAAGGCACGCCCAAACGGGGATCACTGCTCTCTGCATGAGGAACACGTGGGTGGTTCTTACTATGTTGCCACTTTAAGTTTCCAAGTTCTAAATATGTACTACTCAAATTTGGCAAATACAATGAACAGTACTAAAACGGAAAAAAAATACACAAACCCCACAACCACTCTATGACCTGGCAGAGCTCACAGGTAGGGGACTGCAGGAGGCCCCACGCAGGCGCTGGGCGAGCGCAGGGCCCCGGCGGCGCAGCAGAGCCTGTCCTGAGGGCAGCGCACTGCTGCCCGCACCCACCCCTCCCACAAGCACATGTGGGCCAGGGCCTCGGCTGGACCCCACCCCAGGGCCCGCCCAGCCAGGCGGAGGGCAGCAGCGCTAAGGCCTGCTGCCAGCTTCCACGTGAACACAGACGTTCACGGCTGGTTTTGCTGCTGAGCACACATGGCGACCTAAACTTTCACTCACGAGGTTAGAATCTAACGAGAGCATCTCAAGAACCATTTCCCAGGGATGCAGACTTGGCCCAGTGGTTAGGGCGTCCAACTACCACATGGGAGGTCCACAGTTCAAACCCTGGGCCTCCTTGACCCGTGTGGAGCTGGCCTGCGCGCAGTGCTGATGTGCGCAAGGAGTGCCGTGCCACGCAGGGGTGTCCCCCACGTAGGGGAGCCCCACGCGCAAGGAGTGCGCCCCATAAGGAGAGCCGCCCAGCGTGAAAGAAAGTGCAGCCTGCCCAGGAATGGCACCGCACACAGGGAGAGCTGACACAGCAAGATGACACAACAAAAAGAGACACAGATTCCCGTGCCGCTGACAACAACAGAAACGGACAAAGAAGAATACACAGCCAATAGACACAGAGAACAGACCAACGGGGGGGGGGGGGGGGGGGGGAAGGGGACAGAAATAAATCTTTAAAGGAAAAAAAAAGAACCATTTCCCAGAGAAACGACTAGCTCAGTCCTGTACAAAGACCTTCAAAATACAAACCCAGCTGTGCCGCCCCAGAGCTGTCCTGGTAAAGGTGTGGACAGACACAACAGCAACCGGCACTGGGGCCTGCGCCCCCCGCAGAGGCCACGGGGGTCTCAGGCTCAGAGGCCCAGCCCCGACCCACCGGGCCCAGCCCCACGTCCCCCGCAGAGGCCACGGGGGTCTCAGGCTCAGAGGCACAGCCTCGACCCACCAGGCCCAGCCCCACGCCCCCCAGAGGCCAGGGGTCTCGGGCTCAGAGGCACAGCCCCCCACCCCACACCGGTGGAGCCCGACGGTGTCACGGGGGGGGGTGGTCGCGATGCACCTCTGCCTCAGGATGCCCACACAGGGCTCACCTTGACGCACACGTGGACGACGAGCCTCTGGCGGCCCCGGGGGCTGAGGGCGCGCAGCAGGGCCAGTGTCCGGATCGCGCCCCCGTTCCTGTCGCTGTCCTCCTCTGAGCCACTGCTGCCCAGGAACTTGACTTTTAACCAATTTGCTAGAACTCTGTGAATAAAAGGTAACACCTCACTGGAAGAGGACCCGAATTCCAAACGTGAACTCCAAACGTTTTCAGAAAAATAAAGAAATGCCACACAAGTGTAGCTTCACCAGCACCGACCCCGCCCGCCCTCGGCCGGGCCCGCCAGGCTGTGCCTGCAAAGGGGCACTGGGCCCTCCCAGGTTATTTACGGGGGCGTGGGGGCGATGCGCATGGCACTGGCTAGTTTCTTTGCTCAGGTGCCTGGTGAGACAAGCTTTGGGATTTTTTCTTTTTTTAAATCTGTGTGAGTCAACGGGGACTAGTTAAAGCAGTATGTTCTGACAGTCTGGAACCCTTCCCCGCTGCTGGCTGAATGGAAGAGGCGGCGGCTGCGGGGAAGCTGGGCACTGCCCTGAGCAGCAAAAGTTACGGAAGACCCAGCACTGCCCCCAGAGACCAGGCGCGCTGGGACGGCACGCGCTCAGGCACCTGTGCGCAGCTCACGCAGCATCCCAGCCGCCCAGGGTGGAACCTGGAAGACCGCCTCGTCCCTCCTGCTGAGCGGGCGCTTAGGAGAAACAGGTGAGGATTCTTAGGGTTCTAAAGCTAGACCGTGGTGACGGGTGCACAACTCTATGAACATACTAAAAGCCATTTAAATGGGTGAACTGCATGGTAAGTAAATTGTATCTTAATAAAGCTATTAAAAAAGTCATTTGTTCTGGATTGCTTCCAACATAGGCAATCCAGAAGCTACTTGGTACAGGAAATACTACATATTAATATTTTTTGTTTCTTTTAAAAAACAGCACAAGTTTTTTCCTTACAGAAAAAATAAAATTGTTACTATAACAAGCTATGAGCTGTCTCCACCAGAAGTTTCAAACCTAAGGGCTCTGATCAGCTTGCCTTAGCACACCTTTAGATGGCAGTCACATCAAACGCTTCAGGACCTAGACCATCACCAAGTTCATAGACTAGGAATTAAAATAACCTACAGCGTCGACTTCAAGTCACAAACAAGCCCACCAGTCTAAGCACGAAGACGTGCTCTACCCCTCAGCACTGCCACCACACACCAGGACTAAGCCTCAACTGCACCCCCAGCCCTGCACCCCAGGCCCCTGCACCCCCAGCCCTGCACTCAGCCCCTGCACCCCCAGCCCTGCACGCCTGGGCCCTGCACCCCCAGCCCTGCACCCCCGGCCCTTGTACCCCCAGCCCTGCACCCTCGACCTGCATACTCAGTCCCCAGCTCTGCACCCCCGGCCCCTGTACCCCCAGCCCTGCATGCCCAGACCCCGCACCCCCAACACTGCACCCCCAGCCCTTGCACTCAGCCCCCACACCCCCGGCCCCAGCACACCCGGCCCCCGTACTTAGCCCCTGCACCCCCAGCCCTGCACCCCCGGCCCCCGCATCCCCAGCTCCCGCACCCCCGGCCCTGCACCCCCAGCCCTGTACTCAGCCCCTGCACCCTGGCCCTGCACCCCCAGCCCCGCCCCCACCCCCAACTCCCAACTCAGCGGAGGGGCCCGACCTGCCGGGGCTGCCCGGGGGCTGCTCCTCCCCGTCCGGCAGCACCAGCACCAGCTTCCAGAACACGCAGTCCTGCGCCTGGGGAAGGTGCTCGGCCACGAGGGACGGCAGGTCCAGTGGGGCCCAGGCGGCGTCGCTGTAAGGACAGGGTGGCGGTGAGCGCTGAGCGGTGCGCAGGCAGGGGGGGCCCGCCCGGCAGGAGCCCGCACCGACCTCAGCAGCCGCCGGCAGAAGTGCTGGACCTTGAGGCGGTGGGCGGCCTGGCTCCTGAGCCAGCTCAGCCTGCAGGGTGGGGGCACAGCGGGGGGCACGAGCCTGGGTGCCTGCACATCGGCTCCCAGTGCCCCAGCAGACATGGCAGAAATGGGCTCTCGACACTGAGTGCGCACCGAGCCGGCTGCCAGGGACTCAGCGGCCAGGGGACCAAGCCCCTGCCGCGGGGGGTGACGGGGGGACAGGACGCTGCGTGGGGGGCGGGAGCCGCCGGGGTGGGAGCCCCCGGGAGGCTTCTGGGGACAGGCGGCGGACACAAGCGCCGAGGCAGCCCGCACCCGGGGTCTGGGAATGAGGCGAGGGCGGGGGCAGGTGGGTCCGCGGACCATGGGGCGGGGTGGGGGCCTTGGCTGCGCTGAGGCTGGGGTGCCTGGAGCCTCCGCCCTTGGGGGCGCTGGCCGAGAGCTGACCTGGTGCAGGAGACGCCCAGCCGCCCCGCGTGCCCCAGGTCCAGGAGGCCCCGGGCCAGGTTCTCACGGGCGATGGGGCACTCGGCACTCGGCGCCAGCGCCCGCAGCCGGTCGTCCACGGCCACGCAGCAGGGGGCGGCGGGGAAAGCCCGCATCTGGCGCCGCAGTTTCTTCCGCGCTGTGACAGCTTCCCTCCACCTGGGGACACACAGATGCCAGCTCAGGGACAAGGGCCACGGCGAGACAGGGAAGGTACGTTTGACGGCAAGCAGTCACCGTCCACACGTCCACACCGAGATGAGTCGGAATTGAGGGAGTGGACGAGGGCGGAGGCAGACAAGCATGGAGGGCAGCGGACTGGTGCGGAGAGCTGGGGATCACGGCCGCGGAGGCCCGCGCACCAACCTAACCACCCACCAGACGCCTGACCCGGGCCCGGGGCGGAGCCTTCGCGGCCTGGCACCTGCCAGGAGGACCAGCGCACCAGGGCGCGTCCCTGCCAGGACCTGCCTCATGCCGCGCATGAGCTGGGCAGGGCACAGGGCCCTGGGAAGGCCTCGCACCGAGGGAGTAAAGGAGGCCACGGGCTGGAGGCAGAGCCCGGACGACGGGAACCGCTGGGTGGAAGCCCACAGCCAAGGAGGCCTGGTGCGGGCAGCCCGGGACTCCGTGGAAGGGAGACTGACGTCCCGTCCCACGAGTGCACGGCTGGTCGACTACCACGCACACGATGCCGTTTCCAACTTCGCCACGCAGCCAGCCACGTGCGCCCAGCCTGGAGCTGGTCGGGAAGTCGGGGTCTGCCCCCCCGAGGCCCAAAGGCAACGGCTGCCCCAAGGCCGGTCATTTCCCCTGTTTCCTTCATGGCCACGACTAGCCACACATCCAAAACAAGTCCATCAGTTGGAATGGGTGCCGTGCCTGCTGCTCGCATGTTCCACGCATGGCCTCTGGCGCTGGCTGCCCGAGGGCCAGGCCGTGAGCATGTGGCTTCTTCGCAGCAGTCCTGAAGTGCTGAATTCAGAGCCACCCTCGCCACCCTTGGCCAGAAGACCAGCTCTCCTCATCCCTAAGTCTGAGCCGTCCAGGAACATGGCGTGGGAGCAGTCGCCTCTGCACGCGCCACCCGGTTCGAGGGGAAACAGGCTTTCCGCTCCCTTCCTCCCTGACCATAGGAAGTGGAGGTGACCCTTCACTGCCTTTGGTACAAGGCCTGCCTTCCCGACTCACCGCTGGAGATATTTGCAGAAGCACTGCAGTTCCTGCAGGGTCTCCTTGGCTGCCTGGAAAATCTCCTCCCCCAGAAACAGGTCCACGAGGTGGCCGCAGATGTCCTGGGAGCACCGGGCCACGCGCAGCCTCTGGTCAGTGTCCACCGCGCTCCTGGAACACAGGGCAGTCAGCGGGGGGAGACACCCTCAGCCAGACACAGGCGCGCGTGCCCCGGGAGGACCACCTCAGTCACTGCGCCTGTCGGTCCTCAGGCTAAGAACATACACCGAGGACTCTCGTTTGCCTGGTTTTTTATTATTATTGAAATAACGAAAATGCTCTAATAATGCTTGGAATGATAAATGCACAACTAACTGCCATTGATTGTATGCTTTGGATGAACTGTACGCTTAATACGTACTAATAAAATTGATTTGTTAAAAAATATGTATATATACTGCCAGATGGAGAGGGAAACAAAGGTGGACATTATATATTGAGAAAACGGTCAATTCATCAAGAAGATATACCAATTACAAATGTATTTGCATCTAACAACAGATTCCCAAACAATATGAAACACCGACAAGAGTTGAAGGGAGAAATGGGCATTTCTACTGTAAGAGTTGGAGACTTCGATATACCATTCTGAAAACGGGCAAGGGACTCAAGTAGACATTTCTTCAAATAAGATGTACAAAGAGGCAACAAGCACATAAAAAGATGCTCAACATCATTAGCCATTAAGGAAATACAAATCAAAACTTCAATGAGATACCACTTCACACCTACGAGGATAGCTATTATGAAAATAGCCAAAAATAGTAAGTGTTGGCAAGGAGGTAGAGAAATAGGAACAATTTTCAAACGGTGCAGTTGCTATGGAGAACACTTGAACGTTCCTCAATAAGTTAAACACAGAATTTCCATATGCCCCGGCAACTCCAGGTATAAACCCAGAGGATCTGAAAGCAAGAATTCAAACAGATACTGCTAGAGCAGCATTCACTGCAGCATTATGCGCAACAGTGGACGCACAAGGTGGACGCAATGCTAGTGCCCATCAGTAGATGAATGGGATAAAAAAATGTGGTATATTACACAGTGGAATATTATTTGGCTGTAAGAATGTTTTCTAAGACATGTTGCAACACGGATGGGACTTAAAAACATTACGTTGAGTGAAATAAACAAAACATGTAAGGACAAATACTACTGGATTTCACTTTCATGAAATATCTGGAAATAGCCAATTTGTAGAGAGAAAATAGCCTAGAGGTTACCTGGGAACGGGGGTACAGGCAGCTGCTGCCTGGTTGGTGTAAAATGTGGATATTTTAAAGGGAAAAATGTGTCCTTGCTGGATTTAACTGCACCAGGGTCTGCGAAGATGAGACTGCCGGCCTGTGCCACAACGTCCATTAAACTCATGCCAGCCCGTGCCACAGCAACCCACACGCCGCTCCCCCCCAGCCGCGTATCAGCGCCCCAGGACACCCCCGCCGGCCCACCTGCCCAGCAGCGTCCCACACACCCCTGCCCACCCGCGCCGCAGCGTCCCAGGACACCCCCGCCGGCCCACCTGCCCAGCAGCGTCCCACACACCCCTGCCCACCCGCGCCGCAGCGTCCCAGGACACCCCTGCCGGCCCACCCACCAGCGCCGCAGAGTCCCACACGCCCCCTCCGGCCCGCGCCGCAGCGTCCCAGGACACCCCCGCCGGCCCGCCCACCTGCCCAGCAGCGTCCCACACGCCCCCTCCAGCCCGCAGCATCCCAGGACACCCCCGCTGGCCCGGCTCACCTCAGCTCCTGGAAGGCCGCCTCCCTCACGCACTCCGCCACCACCAGCTCCGTCAGCTCTGCGGCCAGGCCCTGGCTCAGCTGCGTTAGAACCAGTTCCCTCTCTTGCTTCAACCTAAGAGAAGACGAGCACGAGGGTCCTGTCTGAGAACGAAACCCAGTGCCGCCCTCCCTCGTAGCCCGCGGGTGACGAAGCTGCGCCACGGGCTACGAGGCCGTGGTTGGTCCCCGTGAGCGCGGCAGGCGGGCAGGCTCACCTCTCCTCCTGCGCCCGCTGCCGCGCCTCTTCCACCCGCCGCCTCTCCTCCGTCACGGCTTCAGCTGCAACGTGCCCCAAGACGGCAGCGGTGGTGGCCGCGAGCATCTCCTCCACAGCAGCACTGGAGACGCTGGCGAAGCAGAGCCGTTACTCAGCAGTTGGGGCGAAGCATGAAAGCCAAGCAGACAGAACTAAACTACTAACACTGGAAAGGGAAAACAACTTGCATGGCTTTTAGCATAAAAACAGCCCATGGGGCTCAGAGGTGGCTCAATGGGGGGGGCACCTATCACATGGGAGGTGCCGGGCTCGGGTCCCAGTGACACCTGAAGAGCAGACACCGCAACCCACCACAACGAGCCAGACTCAGCAACCCGCCCAAAACAAGCTAGAGGCCACAACCACCACAACAAGCTCGCCAGCGCAGCCCGCCGCACCCGGCAGAGGCCACGAGCCAGCAGACCCCGCGGTGCGTGGGAAGCGGGGGGGCTCAGCCGCTGGGCCCTCGCCTCTCAAATGAGAGGTCCCAGGTTTGGTTCCTGGTGCCTCCTGGAGATGAGGACACAGCGAAGAAAAAAACAGCAAATAGACAAGGGAACCATGGGGGGGAGGGATAAAAACACATAAATAAATCTTTAAAAAATTAAGCCCACAGAAGCCATGGTTATATTTAGTTCCCCTAAACAGAAGGTATGTGTCTAACCTCATGACAAAAAAAAGAACGGGACCGTGAGCAGAGTGACGGTTTTTGTAAGCTACAATTATACAGGTGAAATAATACCTTTTCTAATCATTATAAACTTCATATGTACTGGGTTTTTTAAACATTTGGAAACCCCGAAGAAAATCTGATGTGCTGAATTTATTGGATTAGCTTTACAAAAGCTGCTTAAGAATTTAGATTTTGATTGCTGAATGCATTAAGGCTAGAAGTTCAGCTTAGCCACCAGAATCAGGTACGTTCAATTCAAAAACGTAGCCTGAGACAACACGTCAGGCACGTGCTCTCTTCCTGGAGGGTGGGCGCAGCCAGCTCTGGAGTGCAGAGGGCCGCCGGGCTGTACTCACCCCAGAGCCGTGGTCGCGTAGGCCGCACCGATGGAGCTCATCTCCTCGCAGTCGCGCTGCAGAACCTCCTGGATGAGCTCGTCCACCACCTGCGCAAGGTCCTGCCGAGGGAGCGACCAAGTCAGGGCGCAGCAGGCACGCCGTGCAGCCACACGCACTGTTTCACCGCAGGCCAAGCAGCCCGGGGACACCAAGGTCCGCCCAGCAAGGACATTTCCAGTCCGTCAGTCTGGAGACCCACATTATACACAACCAGCCAGAAACATCCGAGACCCTCCCAGAGCCTGAAGGGTCGGTCTGCAGGTGCAGTCCCTCCCCGGGGCTCCCGGGCACAGCGTCTGGGGAGGCCTGCCGGCCTCGGCTGAAGACGCCCTCAACTCGGCACGGCCTCTGGGAAGGGAGGGGCAGCCAGCCTCGCCTTTCCTTCTCCATCCACCTGAACACACTTGTGCTTCCGCACACTCCCCAGAACGCCCTGACCCTCACGGGGAGTGCCCAGCGCTGCCCCTGAGCAGCCCACGAGCGGAGGACAGGCTTTGCTGACGCAGGCGACACTGCCCGCGGGCCCACGTGAGCGCGGGTTCTTCCCGTGATCCGAGGTGGGCGGGCTCGGCAGTGACGGTGCCCTGGCAAGCAGGAGGCGCCCAGCAGGCGCTGCCCTGGCCTCTGGCCTCGACGACGCGGGCGCTAACGTGGCAGCGGGGAGCCAGCTGCACTTAGCCCTGCAGGTCGAGAGGTAGCAGCAGGCCACCTCCCCACCCGCCTGGCCATCCTGGAGACCTAGGCCCCTGCGCCCATGCGGGAGGTTAGCTGAGAGCAGGTGCACGGAGCCTGGCGGGGGAAGCATCCACGCAGGGCAGCTTCACCTCTGACACCAAGGGCCGGACCTGCCGAGACCCTTCTGGTCACTGGCCAGCACTCAGAGCACAGTGACCTTTCACAGGGCAACCTCAATCGCTGCTCTTGGAGTCACCTGTCTGCAAGGAGGGGGCACTGAGCCACGTGCGCTGGCCACACGTGGCCTGGCCGAGGCGCCACGGTCCTCCAGGTAAGACAGCAGACCCCCGAGCTAGACGACCTCAACAGCCTCGACTCACGAGTCCCCAATAGTCAGCACGGCAGCGCCAGGCGGGATGGGGCCCCGCAGGCGCCGCGGGGGCCATGCCCTCGGGCCTCAGCCGGGACCCACAGGCTCCTCACCGCGTCCGAGTACACTGGCACGGGCTTTGGCGCGAGGAGCTCAGGCTGTACCGGGGACTGGAAGAAGCCGGTCGCCGCAGGTGTGGCCGAGGAGGACAAGTGAGGCGCTGGCAGGGGCACGGGGGCGGAGGGCAGCGGTGGAAGGAGCAGGGGTGGGGGCGCGCCTGGGTCGGCGCTGCCCTCCTCGCTCCTGCCAGCCCCTGAAAAGAAACCGGTGATGAGATTACTTTAGAGCAAAAATGTTTTCCTTAATAAACCTTGCATATTGCTTAATCAGAATCACAAAACTAGCTAAAAGGCAGGCAGTCTTGATGGCATGGCATTAATCTTCTGAGACTCCCGGTCGCTGTGAAAACACGGGCCTCGGTCATAAAACACCTGAATTTGAATCCTAGCATTTGCACCTTGTGGTTGTCACTGCCCATGAAGCGAGCATTAGCCCAGCCTCCTACTATTTCAAAGTAGCAACACGAGGCATCTGCAGGCACTGTGCAAGGTGCAAAGCCTGTGCCCTCTCTGTCCTGGTAGAGATGAAACTGCCCGCTCCAGGTCTCATTCTGCTGGGTATGGGTATGACGGGCAACACTGGTTGCCTCCTCAGCTTCCAAACGCTGTTGTCTAATTTTTGCATTTTGGGATTTTGGTGGGAGGGACTGACCAGCCCCACCACCTAGCCCCATAACTGGCCTAAGCCAATAAGGACACCCCAGCCGCGCTTCCACAGTGACCGCACTGGAGACAGACGTTTCACCAGGTGGGTTCAGACGCTGGACGAGAGGCCGTCACACTCAGAAAACAACAAGGAAGAAGGTGGCCTCGTGCCTCTGGACCATCTTAAGGTCACGAGAGGAGGCAGTTGGACACTTCGGAAAGTAAACAGGCTATATGGAAAAAAACCCGTGTCTTTGCATTCTCTTGAGCGATACTTCATTAAACGTTAACAGAAGACCCATTAGGAAAAAAATGGAGTACACGGGTAGCATGGGCGCAGCGCGGGCAGCCCCCCACGGCCAACAGAGGACCTGAGCACAGGCCCGCCTGCGGCCACGGCCCAAGGGAGGGTCACCGCCGGGCAGAGACGGGAGAAACCCCCCAGCACGCGGCCTCCCTGGCCCCCCGGGCGCTCCCCCAGCACGCGGCCTCCCTGGCCCCCTGGGCGCTCCCCCCCAGCACGCGGCCTCCCTGGCCCCCCCCGGCGCTCCCCCCCAGCACGCGGCCTCCCTGGCCCCCGAGGGGCTTCCCAGAGGGAAGCAGAGCTGACCCTCACCTGCGTCCACGCCGGGCCTCTGCGGACCGGCGGGCTCCGTGGCCAGGCTCTCCCCGATGTACTTGTTCTGTGAGTTGAAGCTGCACACAGGGGTGTGGCGCAGCACGGGCGGCAAAGGCCCCCCGTTCACGATCTCACCAACGGACACGGTCAGCTTCTTGGTGATGAGCCCCGACTTCCTGGCCTTGGACAGTCCCTCTGGCTCCAGGAACGCTGACCGGTTTAACTCGACACAGCTACCCAAACCAAAAGCAGAGTGTGCTGCCCGGGCAGGAGCGATCCGCCCGGGACCCCCGCGGCGCTCGCAGGAGCCAGGTGTGAAGCATGGAACCTCCTGCTTGAGGTCAGAGGACAAAGTGGGGCCCTGTCCAGCCCCAGAGTGACCTCGACAGGTCCCAGCACCACGCGGCGCTGCCGACGCCGCCCACTCCTGCCTCGTTCCAGGAGGTGCCGCGCTTCCAAGCAGACGGCATTCCTGCTCATGTGGGGGGCGCGGCGGGTTGTAGTCAGTGTGGAGGGGCCAGCGGCAAGGGCCCTTCTGGCCGCAGAGGGTGGGAGAAACCCGCCATGGATGCAAAGGGCCGGGTATGGCCGTGCCACTTTTGGGAGGGAGACTGTCTAAGACTGAGTCCCAAGCAGGAGAAAAGGCCTGGGTGGGCCCACGTGCCTCTTGTGGCACAGACGGGCGCGGCACCACGGGCCCCCTCCAAGGGTGTCCTCACTTCTGGGTTCTCTGGTGACCCATGAGCAGGTTGGAGCACCAGCCACGCTGGCCCTCGCCGTGCCTGCCTCCCTCAGAGCGGCACAGGGACCGGCGTCTCCACCCCGGCTGCCCTGCCCTCACTAGCACCAACAGGAGCGGAAAGGAAAGCAGGTGCGTGTCGCCCGCAGGCCCCCCGGCTTACCCATCAGACACCGTCAGACCGTGGAAGCTGACGAACTCCGCGGCCTCCTCCACATCCCGGAAGAGGAGCATGCGCGCGAGGCCGTCCAGGGGGAAGACGGTGCACCGCTGCGTGCTCACCGTGTAGGCCACGTTGAGCGCGCGGAGGGCGTCTTTGCGGATCTGCAAAGAGGGCACGGTCCAGCTGTAGATGCTCCAGCAGTGACCACAGCAACGCCCGGCTGGGGACATGGGCAGCCCCTGGGCCAGCCGGGACTCAGACAAGCCCCTGTGGAGAGCCCTCAAAATCACCAGGCCGTGCTCAGTGGCTGGTGGCCAGAACGGTCGACAGGCACTCGCTCACACACAGAAACCGTAGGCCACAGGCGTTTTATTTATAACAAAGACGGACAGTCCATCGAGAAGGCCTGGGAAGGAAACGTCGCGCCTCTGCTCAGCCAACAAGTGCCAACACATCGGGCAGCCCAGGCCCACGGCAGCAGCACAGCCCACACCCCACACGCCGAGGACTTCTGGGGGTGCTAGCCGCCCTTGCCATGCACCTCTCAACCACGTCAGGGCCTGGTTGAGCAGATCAGACAGAGCAGATCCAAGCGAGGGACTGCAGAGCCGTCTCCAGAGCTCACGCTCCGCCTGACCTCAAGGGAGAGACGAAGCTGCCCCCGCCTCTGTAACCGCACTGTGAGGCAGGACACACAGCCAAGAGCGCAACTTAGAAACCTACAAAGGGAATTCAGCGTCATCAGGCTCAACGCAAAACTGAGATGAGCAATGCTAAGACCCTCAAAGCTAGGGATTTTGTGTTTGGGATACAGGATTTTCTACTTGCTGATTTCTTCGTTTTCATGCAAGATAAAGGTACTGAGCAAATTCGATCACTCAAGAGAATTCAGTTCTCTGAACCTCAAGGACAGCTTTCGCTGCACTGCCTCCTGCTCGGTGACAGCAGGGTCAGCACGCCTGAAACGAGGGCAGCAGTCGCCCCTCAAGGGCTGCCCCGAGGATCGCTGCTGAGAAGCGCCCAGCAGGGGCCACGAGCTCTGCAAGTGCCCCTGCGTGACCCACCTGGTTAAAGTAGCAGTGCAGGAGACAAGCGTTCAGGTACGAAGCTGACCGGACAAGTTTGAAAAATCGCACAAAATTATTACTGTTCAACGCGGCAAAAGCCTGAACAGCAAACTTGACCTCGGAGGAATTCCTAACGGCCGGGTGAAACTGCTGTACTTCTCTGTTAATTAAAGAAATTAGAAAATTAAAAGGGCTTAGAATGTTGACTGGTTTGCAATTACACAAAATTTATATGAAAACATAACTTCTTACAAACTAGACTTCAATCATATAGAGGCGGCTCTAATGGGGAAATGTGCTGTCAGGGTCTCTCGACTGCCTTCACAGCTGTTACGCTGGGACTGGACTGGTAGAAAGAAGGATTTCTTTAAAAAGGTGATGCATATAGTAAACATTCAAGCAGCAATTTGGGAATCAATTATCAAGGACTGACTATTTCTTAAGCCAACTGTCTATGAAGGCAAAGGTTAAGGAACTTGGAATTTTAACTTTCTTTGTTCAGCTGTGTTTAGGAATAAACTCTGACTTGACTCCTAGTAAGTCCAGCCGCTTACCAAGGGCACAGAAGAACCCAAAAGCTCTCCATCTGCATTTCTCACATCAACGTCTACTTGCTTATCAGGTCAGGGTTTAAGACACATCCGCTTTTTATTTCCAACCCTTGACATAACCTTTTCATGAACTGCTTTTCTTCTCCCACGATGTGGATCTTTGACAGGACCACCTGCACAACAGCCAACCCCTGGAAATGCCAACACGCGCCACTGCGCAGGCCCAGCCTGGCTCACTGCCCAGCGCTATGGGGAGACTGCGCCTCGTTTCCTCACTGACAATGCAAAACTCCTTGGAAACGAGCATTCTGGAGCAGCGCGCCCCTGCCCTCTGCCCAGCAGCCCGGCCTCGACTCCACGCCCCACGCAACGCTCCAGGGAACGTCGCTTGTCCACACACCGCCTCCAAGGGCAGGCTGGCGCTCAGGGCGGCCACCGAGGCAGCTCCCGCGCGGGACGCACCTGAGGATGTCCCCCTTGTTGAGGCTGAGCAGGACGTTGTAGCCCTGGAACTCGGCCTCGCTGGTGCAGAGCTCGCCCCTGCTCCGCAGGTCCTGGTACATCTCCTTGAGGCTCTGCAGGCACTTCGTCATGTTCTCGTTGTTGATCTTGGCGTCGAAGGAGGACATGGGCTCCTCGCACATGGAGTGGGCACAGTGGATGTGGAAGCGCGTGCACTTCTCAATCAGGGACACCGTCAGCGGGTCACAGAGGTGCTGCTGCGTGATGTCCTGGCCGCGAGCGAGGGGCGAGCACAAGACACGTGCAAAGGGACATGTGCACATGCCTAGTGCACACACTTCGCACACTCACGTACACACATCTGACACACACCTCATACACGTGTGTGCACCTCGTACTCACGCACCTCATACCTTATACACACCTCATACACTTGTGCACACACACCTCGTACAGTTACACGTGTACACACTGTATCCATGCACCTCATACACACCTCGTACATGTGTACACACTTTGCACACATACACACCTCATACACACAACTCACACATACACAGCTGATGCACATGCTCACTTCTACCTGTGACACACCTTGTACACAGGTACACCCCAGTACAGAGGCGCACACCTTGTGCGTACACACGCATTTCACACACACTTAACTTGGACACCTACGCGCACCTCACACACACGCGTGTGCCCAGACATGGGGAGAACTACTCAGAGAAGACTCTTTCCTAATCCCTCTCGCTTCCACTGGAAACCAGGCCCACAAGCACTTCTCGGCAGCACTGTCACGACTAAGGAAAGGACTCTTGCTCCAGGTGAGACAAGCTGGGCAAGCGGAGGGACAGGGCTGATCGCGACTGGGGCCAGGCGCCCCAGCGCCTCCTGACGGGAGGGGGCCGATACCTTCCGGATGCCCCGCGTCCGGTTCCACACGAAGTCGTACCAGTCCCGCGGGCTGCCCTCCTGGTCCATGATCCGGGCCACCAGGTAGTCCATGGTCCTGTGCAGCACCGCCAGGGGCCGCAGCTCGTGCGGCAGGGGCTCCTCCTGGTCGGCCGAGGACCGGCTGTACTCCTTCACGGCCGCCGCGTGGTCCACCTGTGGGGAAGGGGGTAGCATGTGGCACGTGCAGCCGGGGCCAGCGTGTGCCGCCTCTCCCCGTGGTGAGGCCCATGCGGGCTCAGCACGCTGATTCCTAGGGGAGCCTCGCCCACCCGCGCCCTGCACACCAGACATCCCGGCCCCACACGACCATGCTGTACCACGAGCTTGTCAGGAGCTGACCACGCGTGGGACACAGAGGCCAGCAGGACAGAGCAACAGCCAAGTAGCGCTATGGCTTCAAAGGGGGTTTTTAAGTTATCCATTCCATTTAAGTGGGTACTTTTAAATCTCTGGATGGAAAAAGACATCTCTTAGAAGGGGAAAAATCATATATAACACACAAAAGTTTATAACTTGAGGATATATTCCAAAATTGTAAAACCTCCGTTTGAAAGTGGTGAAGGGAAGCAGATGTGGCTCAACTGATAGAGCGTCTGCCTACCACATGGGAGGTCCAGGGTTCAAACCCAGGGCCTCCTGACCCATGTGGAGCTGGCCCACGCGCAGTGCTGATGCACGTAAGGAGTGCCGTGCCACGCAGGGGTGTCCCCCGCACAGGGGAGCCCCGTGCACAAGGAGTGCGCCCCACAAGAAAAGCCACCCCACGTGAAAAGCACAGCCCACCCAGGAATGGAGCTGCACACATGGAGAGCTAACGCAACAAGATGACGCAACAAAAAAGCAACACAGATTCCTGTGCCACCTGACCAGAATGCAAGCATACACAGAAGAGCACACAACGAATGGACACAGAGAGCAGACAATGGGGAGGAGGGGGAGGGAGAGAAATAAAATAAAGTATTTGAAAAAAATCAATAAATGAAAATGAAAGTGGTGAAGTTCAAATAAGTGAATTGAGAAAAATAACTGGCAAATATGAGAAGGAATGAAGATGACAGGCATTGGGGAAGGCAGAGCAGGAAGCTCTAGGAATCAGTCCCCCCCCCACCGCGGCCTGGTAGGGGCTGTCTGAATCCACCTATTTTGGAACTGGGGGTCTGGCGGACACCGAGTAGCACCGGAAGACCTGGAAGAGGGCACGCGTACTGCGGCGCGCAGCCCCCAGCGGCTCCCATCCTCCGGCCACGGCTGCAGGTGGGCAGCAGAGGGGCTGCAGCCTCGGCTCTGGTACAGCTCACTGGTGTCAGGTTGGGAGAAAAGAACCAAGCCCTCCCCAGCCGCAGGGGCGTGGTCTTGTCACCACACCACCACTGACTCCTGACCCCCGGGGAGTCAGCATGGCCGGCGGCCACCGTGCCAGCCCACTCGGCAGCAGCAGAGGGACCGCAAACAGACTGTACCTCCCTTTCCTTCATTCTCTTTTTTGGTTTCTTTTTTCTCTTGTTTTTTCTTCTTCCTTTCCACATATGGGATCAAAAATAGTGTGGATGAGTCAAAAACTGACAGCTATAGCCCTCCACAAGAACTGCAATTCTAGATGAAATAGAAAATTAGATTTCCAGAGTTATAACATGTAGCAGTTTGATATGGTCATAATTCCAAAAATAGATATTGGATTATGTTTGTAATCTGGTCTGTACCTAGGCATGATTAAGCTATGATTAGGGCTTTGATAGGGCCACGTCATTAGGGCACTGAGTCCCCATCCCTTGGTGGGGGGAACTCACAGATAAAAGGCATGGCAAAGGACAGAGTTGAGGGTTTCTGATGTTGGAGTTTGATGCTGCAGCCTTAAGCTGGAGCCCTAGGAATAAGCTCACAGCGGAAAGAGAAGCAGCCCCGGGAAGAGAGGAACCCTGAGCCCAGAGAGAAGCCAGCCCCAGGAAGAGAGGAACCCTGAGCCCAGAGAGAAGCCAGCCCCAGGAAGAGAGGAACCCTGAGCCCAGAGAGAAGCCAGTCCCAGGAAGAGAGGAACCCTGAGCCCAGAGAGAAGCCAGCCCCAGGAAGAGAGGAACCCTGAGCCCAGAGAGAAGCCAGCCCCAGGAAGAGAGGAACCCTGAGCCCAGAGAGAAGCCAGCCCCAGGAAGAGAGGAACCCTGAGCCCAGAGAGAAGCCAGTCCCAGGAAGAGAGGAACCCTGAGCCCAGAGAGAAGCCAGCCCCAGGAAGAGAGGAACCCTGAGCCCAGAGAGAAGCCAGCCCCAGGAAGAGAGGAACCCTGAGCCCAGGAAGAAGCAAGCCCTTGGGAAAAAGGAACCCTGAACCCAGAGAGAAGCAAGACCCTGGAAGGGAGGAGCCCAGGAAGCCCGAACCCTTGAAAAAGTCGGCAGCCATCTTGCTCCGGCACATGGAAATAGACTTTGGCAAGGGAAGTAACTTATGCCTTATGGCCTGGTATCTGTAAGCTCCTACCCCAGATAAACACCCTTTATAAAAACCAACCAATTTCCAGTATTTTGCATCAGCACCCCTTTGGCTAAAACACAACATAATACTAATATTGTCCATATCACAACAAAAAATTACAAAGCACACAAAAACAGGAAAGTATGGCTCATTCTCAGGAAAATTAATGTACCAAAAACCATTCCTGAGGAAGCTATTAATCAAAGACATTAACCACCTTCCATAAACGTGCTGAACGTGTTAAAGGAAATTAAGGACAAAAAGTTAAATGAAACAAGGAAGGAGTGGATGTGGCTCAAGCAGTTGAGCACCTGCCTCCCACAAGGGAGGTCCCAGGTTCAGTTTCTGGTGCCTCCTGAAAAAAACAAAAACAAAACAAGCAAAACAAAGTATAAAACCAACTCAGGGAAGCTGATGTGGCTCAGTGGTGGGGCACCAGCTTCTCAAACACAAGGTCCTGGGTTTAATCTCAGGCCCCCAGTAACTGAAATAAGAAAAGGGAAAAAAAAAGAAACAAGGAAAACATTGTCTGGAAGGAAAAAAAATTATGAAAAGGAAACAAATTCTGCAGCTGAAAAGTACAATGATTGAAATGAAAAACTCTCTAGAGGTATTGAACAGTAGATCTGAGTAGACAGAAGAAAGGATCAACAAACTTGAAGATGAAAATCGAAATTATTCAGTATGAAGCAAAAAGAATGCAGAAAAATGGGTAGAGCCACAGGAACCTGTGGGGCATCAAGTGTACCAACATATGTGGCATAAGTCCCAGAATGAAGAGAGAAAAATGGGTAGAAAAAGTATTCAATACTGGCCCAGAACTTACCAAATCTGATGAAAGACAAGAATAAACATACCTAAGAAATACAAATTCCAAGGAAGAAACTCAAAAGACATAGCCAAGACATATTTCAGTGAAACTGTCTAAATCCAAAAACAAAAAGAGAATTTTGAAAGCACCAAGAAACTTTTCACTTACAAGGTTCTTCAGTAAGACGAACAGCTGATTTCTCATCCAAAACCACTGACCCGAATGCAGAGAGATGACATATTTAATGTCCTTAAGGAAAAACTGTCAACCAACAATGCTATGTCCGGTGAAATTATCCTTCATGAATGAAGGAGAAATAAAGACATTTACAGATAAACAAAACTGGAATTCATTATCAGAAGACATGCCTTACAAGAAGTGCTAACAGGAGTACTTCAGGCTAAAATAAAAGGACAGTAGACAGTAATTCAAAGCCATAAGAAATAAAGAACAGTAGGTAAAAATAACTACATAGGTAAATACAGAGCCCTTTATTTTTATACTTTTGGTTTTTAATTGCTTTTCCCCGCTGCAAGACTTAAAAGGCAAATATTTGAACCAATAATTAAAGTCTATGTTTGTACAAGGTCCAGGTTCAATCCCAGTACCTCCTAAAACAAATAAAAAAACTTGTTAGCCAAGGTGTAGCTCACTGGTTGAGCACCTGCCTTGCATGTATGAGGTCCCAGATTCGATCTTTGGTACCTCTTAAAACAAAACAAAACAAAAAAGCCTCTGTTGATGGGCATACAATGTATATGCAAATAATAAAAAGGGAGGGTTGGAGATATAGGAGAGTAAAGAGTTTTATGTCACTGAAACTAAGTTGGTACTACTCAAACTAGGTTGCTATTAGTTTAAGACACTAACTGTAATCATGAAGATAAACACTGTGACCACCTGAGATTATTTTATGAATCCCAAAAAGAGAAAAGATTATGTTTGCAAACTAATCCATTCTGGTGTGAAACCCTTTGATTATATTGGATCCGGTTGAAGGGCCCTTCATTAAATTACCTGCTAAGATTCGGGCTTTGATTCGACCACATCAGTAAGGTGTAACTCAGTTGAGTCCCCACTCCCTTGGTGGGCCAATATAATCGGACACTCGCTCAAGAAAACAGAGGAGAGAAACCGTGGTCACTGTGACCCTACCACGTGACAGACGAGAGGCTCAAGCAGCGGCAGCCCTGGGGAGAGACGAGCCGTTGGCCTGAGAGTTCACAGCCGACCTTGGGAGGAGAGCGGAGCCGACACAGGAGGCCCTGAGAGACAAGCCCCACCAAGGAGAGGGAGGACCAGAAGCCCAGAGGCCAAGCAGGGCCCTGGCCAGAGGCCAGCAGCCAGCTTCCTTCAGCACGTGGCACCTGACTTTGGTGAGACGGCAACCTTGAGCAGGACTCTTCGAGGTCTTCTAACTGTGAGTTTTAGAAATGTCAAATAAATACCCTTCATAGAAGCCAGCAGATTTCTGGTATTTTGCATCAGCACCCTTTTGGCAGACTAATATAAACATTAGGAAAATAAAAATACAGAGAAAAGGAAAGAAGAGGGGAATCAAAAGGGTGCATTACAAAGTATCTTGAAGACATCACACTGAGAGAACCAGCCACTTTTGAGTACAAACATTGTTTGATTTCTTACATGAAATACTTATAATAAGCAAATTCATAGAGACAGTGAGCAGAGCTGTGGTTACCAGGGCGCGGGGACAGGCAGGGAGTTACTGCTTGATGCATACAAGTGTGTCTGAGATGATGAAAATGTTCTGGAAATAGTGACAAAACAGTGTCAATGTACTTAATGTCATGGAATTGTACACTTAGAAGTGATTAAAATGATTTTTATGTTATATAATTTTAACCATAATTTTTAAAATCGGAGTGAGATGCTTCAGGATTCCATCCTCCCACAGAAGCTTGGAACAACCAGTAAGAACTGGCAGAAAAATATTTCTCAAAGCTCCAGAAAACAGTTGAAGGATTTCTGTAAGTGGGCGAGCACGAAATCAAGACAAAGGCTACTCGAGAGTGGCAGGAGACACGGTGCCCTCACTGGCCCCGCCCTCACCGCTCAGCGGGAGCCACTTGTGCTCCCAGGCGGGTCCCGAGTTCCGGTCACAGAGAGAGCAGAGGGGCCCTGACGCACATACAGGCAGGTGCGTCCGGCTCAGGCCGTCTGTGGCAGCCTGAGGGACTCGCCGTGGACTCGCCGTCCCAGAGCTGGCCCTGCGTGGGGAAGGCGGCTCACAGGCCCTCCTGTAGGAGGCCGGGAGTCCAGTCAAGGGGCTGCCTGTAAAAGCTGTGGCGGGGACAAGAAGTGAAGCATGCAGACAAAAGTAGCACAGACTTAAAAGAGCTACATTGGTATAAACTTGTAGGGAAATAATTAGGGAACATTTTTATTGACACATATTCAAAAACCTCAAGAAAGGACATATCTTGAGATGTAGTAATTTAATTCTTAAAATCTTGTCCATGAAGATAATCTAAAACATAATAAAAGCATGACAACAATTTTCCCAATGTTGTTATTAATAAAATATTATTAATAAAATCAAAAAGCCTATCTAATGATAGCGAAATGGGGAATTTCAATAGTGACATAATCAAGTAATATGCAAACTTTAAAAATTGCTTTTAAAGAGTTTAACCATAACAAGGGTAAATGCATGATATAATTTTAATTGGCAAAGGTGTATACAAAATTGTACCGACAGCATGATTTCGGATGTCCAAAAGGGAAGGAGGGAAGGGGGAGAGAAAGAAATTTTTTTAATTGTTTTTAAATCTAGAAAAAAACTTCTATATTTATTTTAGGGTACTATGTGGTCCAGTCACCTTGAATAAAAAATACTTAGGAACCACCTCACAATTAAAAACAGCTCAACGGGATGTTAGGAGGACAAATCCCCACCGCCCTAAACAAAGCAAGCACCCAACCAAGAATCAATACAGCAGCAGTAATGAGAGGCCTCCCCCGCCAGCTGCACCCACCCCAGGGGGCCTGGGCCAGTGGACGCACCTGGTCTGTTCCGGGGACCACTTCGAATGCACTCAGCTGGCTCCTTGTCTCCCGCATGTACCGCTCCTTCTCGGGACACATGTCTGGGCACGTCCCAACAAAAGCCCTCGCTTTGTCCAGGTCGGTCCTTTTCACCCGAGCTAAACGAGGTCAAGGAGAAAGTCAGCATGTACTGCACTGTTACTAGGAATTGTAACGATAAAAGCAATGAAAAAGAAACAAGCATCACTTGCACAAATTACAAAGGACGAAGGACATGTTTTAAAGTGGAAGTGTCCGCCCATCACAGGCGCATAAAGGGCTTCGGGCCAGCATACCCCAAGGCGCCGAGGCCTCCACGTGAGCCTCCCACAGCCCAGCCCTGCGCTGCAGACCACGGAGAGGGCAGCCGGGCCCCGGCGGACCCCAACCAACCTCGTGGCAGTCAGGGGCAGCACTGTGCCGGGGGGCTGTGCTGGGGGGCTAACCTAGCCAGTGTACGTACGCATGCGCCACAGCAGGGCCTCGTGCGCTGTTGCATCTCCTCTTCTGACAGAGCATGAGCTGCACAGAAGCCGAGCAGAGCCTGCACTGAGGGACACCCCACAGGCAGCGCCTGCAGTTTCCAACCTCGACCGCCACAGACTCGCTGTGTAGGAGGCAGCAGACACACGTGCAGCCTGGCCGCTGGGCAAACCCCTGGAGCAGTGCTGGCTCAAAGGCTGGGCCTTCCTAGGACTGGGGCACCCCACGTTCCCAGAGGCCACGGGCCCTCCAGCCCTTCCCGGGCGCCTCCCCAGTCCACGGTCCCTGCAGTTCAGTCGGCTGGTGGGAAGCGCCACCTCGGGCAGCCCAGGCAGGCAGCTCGCTCCACGCGGGGAGCACAGCCACCATGTGTTTTAGAGCCAAACTGTGAAGCAACCTTTTCTGCAGCCTTGGAGACGCCTTGCCTACTGCTCTAGTAGGCATTGGGCTTTTCCTTGCAAACCTCTAGAATTTCTGTATCTTTCAGGAAGTTAGCTCTTTGGCTGTAACAGGAGTTACAGGTTTCCTTCCCAGTTTGACATTTCTTTTCAAATTTTATTTGTGGCAATTTCATCGAGCAAAAAATTTTTCATTTTTCACATGTATTTTCTGCATGTCTCAAAAATTGTCCTTTACATTGTTTAATTTGGCATGGATTAATGGTTTGTCACTTTGCTTCAAAAATGAAATTAAACTGAAGACCTCTGTGCAGTGTGAGCGTGTCATGCCCTTGCCAAGGAAGACAAGCAAGCCTGAAGACAAGCAAGCCTGAAGACGTGGACCCGGCTCGGGAGAGGGCAGCCCTGCGCAAGGAGTGCAGCGGGGCGCCGCGCCACGGGACACGCAAGGGCTAGCACTACCTTGTCGCATGATTCTGTCCCTCTGGTCAAGCAGGCGGAACTTCTCCTCCGAGGTCTCAGCCACGCAGCCCAGCAGGGTGCTGAGGGAGGACGTGCCCGGCCCAAAGCCCTCCGAGCCCTCCGAGCTCAGGTCAAAGGCGTCTCCTTCGAACTGCAGGCCCTTCAGGGCACTCGGCTTCTTCACTGGAGAGCTATGAGGAAACAGCACGTCAGGGCTCCACCGCGCCTGGTACCCGGGCCGCTGCCAGCGACTCCCCACAGTGTCCAGGGTTTACGCTCCTCGGAAGCTGGGGAGTGCAATCCCTGCCCTAAGACGCCTGGCAGGGGCAGCACTGAGCCAGGGGGCTGGCTGGGGGGCAGGTGCAGCTCAGCGGCAGAGAGCCTCCTGCCCGCGTACGCGGCCCCAGGCTCGATTCTTGGTACTTCCTGAAAACAAAGGTGTTGATTAAACTTGTGATCTTAAAAATAATTCTCAAAGAATTCCTCATTAAAAGAAAAACATGATCCCATTTGAACAGTTAAAATGAATATTTGGCCCGAAAAAATACTTCAACATCAGAAGGAAATATCCTGCTCACATATTTTCATACATAACTTAATTTCGGTATAAAGACAAAGGGGGAGTGGATGTGGCTCTGGCAACTGGGCACTTGCCTCCCACATGGGAGGTCCCAGGTTTCGTCCTCGGTGCCACCCAACAAAGACAAGCAGATGCCACAACCAGCAAGAAGCTGCAGCCAGCAGACGCTGCAACTGCTGCAATGAACAAATGCCGCAGTGAGCAGAAGTTGCAACGAGCAGATGCCTCAATGAGCAGAAGCCACAACCAGTAGGCGCTGCAACCAGCAGACATAGCAACCAGCAGGCAGCAACCTGCTGAACATTTGCCTCCCACACGGGAGGTCTCAGGTTCGGTTCCCGGTGCCTCCTAAGATGAGCAGACAGAAAAGGGAGCCATCTTGGGGTGGGAGGCGGGAGGGATTAAAAAAAAAGACAAACTAAAAAGAATGAACCATTCTCTATCAGATTCCCCATTTCCTAGCTGGCTTTCAACATTCTGTGAGCTTGAGTGTCGAAGACGTCAGAAGATTGGATGACTGAGAAAAAAACAGCAAATAAGCAACTTAACTGCTATATGCAAAATGAGAAAAACAAAAAAAGACATAAAAATGGGTTAAAGAAGAGACCAAAGCAAACCCTATGGGGAAAGGGAGACAAGGACAGCAGGTCACCGTCTGCAGCAGCTCCCACATGCTGGCCTGGCCCGAAGCCTGTGCACGCCCCTGCCCAGGCGACGTAGCCGAGAGAGCGTGGGCATCTCTGCCATAAGCTGGACACACACAAAACCACATGGAAGAATCTGCTGGAAGTAGCTACTACAGCCAACTGAAGTTTCTAGGGAAACAGCTGCTCTCAATACTTTTATATTCCACTTGGACTGGCGACCAGCACGAGCCAAGGCTGCACACCTTCGCATAGGTGGGGAGCCCTCGGGCAGCACGTCCAGCCCCGGGCAGGCACTCTAGCGTGGCGCAGCAAGAGGGGAACAACGCACAGGAGACAGCTCAGTGAGAAAGGACAGGCCAGCCACAGGCTTTTTGTGACCAGATTCTCCCTGAGAAAAGGCTTAGATGGAAAAAAAGAAAAGCAGAGCATCAAATGGGGTCTTCTCAGAAATGCAGGGATGAGAAAAACACATCCTGGCCACAAAACACACCTTAACAAATTTAAAACAACTGAAAGCATACAGAATATGCTCTCAAACTACAACGGAATTAAACTAGAAACCCACGTCAGAAAGACAGTTGGAAAATTCCAAAATATTTGAAAATTAAACAACACACTTCCAACATGAGTCAAAAAAAGACGAGTCAAGAGAAATTTAAAAATATTTTTAAATAAATGAAAATATAACAACAAAATTTGTAGGATGGAACAAAAGCAGTGTTTAGAAGGAAATTCATAGCATTAAAAGATCTAAACTCAATAATCTAAGCTCCCACATTAAGAAACTAGAAAAAGGAGAGCAAATTAAATCCAAAGAAAGCAGCAGAAGATTCAAGTATGCCTCTAGGCCCAGAAGAAGGGTGAAAGGATCAGGGCAGAATGCCTACCGATGATTTCTGTGGCTGGATTTCTTTAAAAAGCAAAAGAAAAGAAACAACAAAAATTAGAGTGGAAACTAAAGGAATAGGAAAATACAGAAAATCCAAGAAAACAAAAACTAATTCTTTCCAGAGAGCAATCGCAATGACAAACCTTTAACCAAGCCAACCAAGGAAAAGAAGAAAAAGAAAAATTACTAGCATCAAAATTGAAAGAGGGGTCCCCACCCGAAGTAAGACGCCCGAATGAGACGCTGCAGGGCTCCATCCCACCGCAAAAGCTTTGAACAAGCAAGGACAGGCAGAAACATCGTTCTCGGGTCTCCAGAAAACAGCTAAAAGACTGCAGCAACCAGGCTAAAGCGTTGTATCGAGAAAAAAGCTACTGAAAAGCAGCTGAATCCCGGGGCGCCCTGGCTGGCCCGCCCTGACCCCTCTCCAGCTAAGAGCAGATTGGACCACACATCCACTGCGGACCCCTGGTTCCAGTTCCAGAGGGAGGAGAGCAACCGCCTTGCACATGCTGGGAAAACGAGCCCAGCCCAGCCTGTGGGGCAGCCTGAGGGACTCGCTGCCCCAGAACTTGCCCTGTGTAGAGAGGCAGTTTCCAAACTTTCCCGCAGAATGATGCAGGAGCGCAGTCGAGGGACGGATGGGCAGACGACACGCAGTGCAGTGCCAGGGACTACAAGGGAACTTTCCTAGGGAAGCGGACATCATGTCCTTAGGAACGGGGCACTCCTGGGCCACACGAACATGCCCAAGTCAAGATGCACGCACAGAAAGGACCAAAGACTCCTAAACTTTGGCCTGGAGCGAATGTCTAAGCTCACGGTATGGACAAGTCCTGAAGAAGAGCACTCAAATAGGTTAATCAGCAAGAACTGCGAAAGAGATTTTCTTTTTTCCTTATTTTTTCTTTTTATTAGCTCCTGGAATTCAAGGAAAGTTCTGTCATAACACTAGCTGGATACAAGCTTAAGGAACAGATGCCTCAGAGTCTAAATTCCAATATCAGATTAAAATATCAAAATGTCCATGTTTCAGAAAAAGGCTACAAAGCACACGAAGGAACAGGAAGTGATGGCCCAGGCAAATAAGATAATTAAAGTTATCAGACACCATTAATGAAGACGACCAGACCTGGGACAAACCAGACAAAGACCAGTTCAATCCCTGGTACCTCCTTAAAAAAAAGAAAAGACCCTAAATATGTTCAAGAAGTTAAAGAAAAACAACACAGACAAAGAACTAAAGGAAAATGACAAATGAACACAAAGAGACTAGAGAGAAGGAAATAATGAAAAAGAACCAGAGGGAAGTGGACTTGGCCCAATGGAGAGGGCGTCCGCCTACCACATGGGAGGTCCGCAGTTCAAACCCTGGGCCTCCTTGACCCGTGTGGAGCTGGCCCACGTGCAGTGCTGATGCGCGCAAGGAGTGCCCTGCCACGCAGGGGTGTCCCCTGCGTAGGGGAGCCCCACGCACAAGGAGCACGCCCTGTAAGGAGAGCCGCCCAGCATGAAAGTGCAGCCTGCCCAAGAATGGCACCACGCACACGGAGAGCTGACACAAGATGACGCAACAAAAAGAAACATAGTTTCCCTGTGCCACTGATAAGAATAGAAGTGGTCACAGAAGAACACACAGCGAGTGGACACAGAGAGCAGACAACAGGGGCGGCGGGGGGGGGAGGAGAGAAATAAATAAAAAATAAATCTTTGAAAAAAAAGAACCAGAGCTGAAGAGCACAAAATTAAAAATTTCCTGGCAGAACAAAGAAACAGAGAACTTGAAAATAAGACAATGCAAATCATCCAGTCTGAGGAGAAGGAAAAAAGAATGAGGAAAAGTGAACAGAGCCTGAAGACGCTGCAGGACACACCATCAAGGGTACCAGTATATGCACTGTGGGAGTCTCAGAAAGAGAAGAAAAAAAGGGGCAGAGAGAAAATTCAAAAAATAACGGCTGAAAACTTGCCAAATTTAATGAAAGACATGAATATACACATCCAAGACGTTCCACGAACTCCAAACAGGAGTAACCCAAATTCATGCACTTATAATCAGACTGCCAAATGCCAAAACCAGAGAATTCTGAAGTTCCCAAAAGAGAAGCAATGTGTCACACACTAGGGACCCTCAATAAGACTAAGAACCGACTTCTCATCAGAAACCATGGAGGCCGGAAGGCGGTGGAATGACATAAAGTGCCTAAAACAAAACTGCCAACCAAGACTTCTGTACCCGGCAAAACTGTCTTTCAAAAACGAGAGAGAGATGAAGACATTCCCAGATAAACAAAAGCTAAGGGAGTATGTCACCGCTAGACCAGTCCTACAAGAGATGCTAAAGGGAATTACATAGGTTGAAAGGAAAGGATACTAGACAATAAACTGAAGCCACATGAAGAAATACAGACCTCTAGTAAAGACAATGACATGGGTAAATATAAATGCCAGTGCTGTTGTAGTTTTGGTTTCTAACTCTACTTCCTACAGGATCTAAAGGCAAATACATAACATGGAACGATAAAACAGTGGTTTGGGACTCATACTGTATAAAACACTAAATTTGTCATCAATTACATAAAGATGGGGGAACAAAGGGATATAGGAACATAGAGTGTATATACCACTGAATTTTAAGTGGCATCAAAGCAAGTAAGATTGTTACAGACTTAGGATGTTAAATTTAAACCTCAAGGTGGTAATAACCCCCCAAAAAAAAAAATAAGTCCCCCCCCAAAATATTGGAGGGTATGCAAGTTCATAGAAACAGAAATCAGAGTACAGGCTGGCAGGGGCGGGGGGATGGGCTCATGCCCGGTGGGTGGGTTTGTCTGGGGAGGTGAGGTCCTCGTGAGGAAGCGCAGGGAGGGTGCTACAACGCAGGAACGTGATTAGTGCCCGCGGAGAGTGTGCATGCCAGTGGCTGAGATGGGAGAGTTTATGCTGCACACATGGTCCCACAATTTAAAAAAAAGGAAAAAACAGACAACGAGCAAAAAACAATGAGCAGAAAAGCAAATACAACAAGCAAACAGACGGGGAACCATCTCAGAAGATAAAGAAAAAAAAGGAAAGAGCAACTAGACAATGACAAATGGAATAAGTGATACTGGATGGGATCTAATAAGGAAGGAGAAAAGGCTCAAAAGAACGTTATTGGGACATATGAAAAAATTGGAATATACATAAGATTTACATCAATGTTAAATTTCTTGAACTTGATAACTGCACTCAAGGCAGTTAAATAAGCGATGATTCTTGTTCATAGAAAATGAATGTGGCAGTATTAAGTGCTCAAAAGCATGACAGATACAACCTACACTCAACTGTAGAGAAAGTAGATTAATAAATGGATAGATAGAAAGATGGATGGACAGACTTATGGATGGATAAATAGAATAATACATCAAATGTGGTAAAACGTTAAAATTGGTGGATCTATGGTGGCAGACTTGGCCCAGTGGTTAGGGCGTCCGTCTGCCACATGGGAGGTCCGTGTGGAGCTGGCCCATGACCAGTGCTGATGCGCGCAAGGAGTGCCGTGCCACACAGGGGTCTCCCCCGCGTAGAGGAGCCCCACATGCAAGGAGTGCGCCCCGTAAGGAGAGCCGCCCAGCACAAAAGAAAGTGCAGCCTGCCCAGGAATAGCACCGCCCACATGGAGAACTGACACAACAAGATGACGCAACAAAAAGAAACACAGATTCCCATGCTGCTGACAACAACAGAAGCTGACAAAGAGGAGGCAGCAAATAGATACAGAGAACAGACAACTGGGGTGGGGGGGAGGGGAGAGAAATAAATAAATAAATAAATCTTTAAAAAAAAAATTGGTGGATCTAGGTGTCTGTGGGGATGATAAGGGTATGATAGATAAATTCCATATAAGGTTTTTATTATTTTTGTAATTGTCCTGTACATTTAAAAGTATTTCAAAATAAAAAGTTAAAAATTTTTTGATGAATCAAAGATGGAAATTAAGAAAACAAAAATTCAGAAATCAAGAAATGAAAGGGAAATACCTGAACGTTTGTTAAAACCCCCAGAACTGCAACTGCACAACACAGAAAATGAAATCTAATGTAAAATATGTACTTTAGGTAATAATAATATATTAGCATTGGTTCATTAATTAAGAAATGGACCATATTAATGCAAAATGTTAATAATGGAAAGGTGTTTAAGGGAAGGTAATATATGGAAACTCCATTGTTTCTGTGCAATTGTAAACCTAAAACTGTTCTAGAGAAGTGGATGCGGCTCAGGCGATTGAGCTCCCGCCTACTACTTGGAAGGTCTGTGGTTCGGTTCCTGGTGCTTCCTAAAGAAGACAGCGAGCTGGTGCAATGGGGAGGCATGGCAAGTCAACACAACAAGATGACGCAACAAGAGATACAGAAGAAAAAACATAGTGAGAGACACAACAAAGCAGTGAGCAGAGGTTCCCAGTGCCTCCTAAAGAAGATGAGCAAGACAGTGAGCGGATAGGAAGACAAGTGCGGCAAGACGACGCAACGAGAGAAACAAAGGAAAAAACATAGTGAGAGACACAACAAAAGCAGGGAGCGGAGGTGGCTCAAGCAATTAGGCACCTCCCTCCCACATTGGAGGTCCGGGGCTCAGTTCCTGGTGCTTCCTAAAGGAACAAGGAAGATGAACAGATACAGCAAGTGGAAACAAAGAGGGGGTAGGGAGAAAGAAATAAAAATAAATCTTTTTTGTCCGATCTAGGTATGTTTTTTTAAAAAAGACAATAAAAAAGGGAAAAAAAGATTTGGGAGGTACCTGAATGAATAAAATTTTAAATTTTTTAACTTTAAAAAAATAAAACTGTTCTAAAAGATAGTCTATTCTGGGGGGAAAAAAAAGCAAAAAAAAAAAAAAAACCACACAGGGAAATCAGCACTTCATCACCTGATGTCAGAAAACTCAGGTGCACGATCTTCAGCCCCGGGGCCTCAGCTCCACCTGAGCTGGCCTTCCGGAGCCGCCCTCACACCCTGCGCAAGTCCACAGGGCCGCGCTGCTGCCTTTCGTTCCTGCCACCCCCTGCCCCTGGGTTGGCTGAAGGAAGGATTCACAAGGAACCAAGCACAGCTGTTTCGGCATGGCCTGCCCCATCAACGACCCAAGGCAACACTCCTCACCTTCTCACGCCCAGGTGACCCCTCGGCCCCACCTCAGGTCTCGGCCTTACTGCACATCACTCTTCAGACTTGAGTGCCCACCAGGTCCCCCCATTCACTGACACCAGCGGTCAAGGACCCACATGCCAAGCAAAATCCAGAGCTTCTGATCATCGGGAGGCAGTGGCCCTACCTCTTGATCAGGAGGCCGCCGGCTGCAGGCCTCACCGAGGACTTGCCGAGAGGAGCGTGCTGGAAGGGTGATTCTTCCAGGCTCTGGTTCGCTTCACTGTCACCTGGCTTCTTCTCCTTGAGGGAAAAGGGTTTCTTGTTGGGACCTGAAGACACAATGTCAAACAGAGTTTATGGTATTACAGGTCACCAGAGTGAGATGTGTTCATTTTCTTTTCGAGAAAGTAATTTTCTTAAAATTGTGGAGGTTACAAAAGCCAAGAAAGCACCTATAAGCAGCAAGGATCTGCTCTGAGCTGGCCTCACCCCCAGGCACGAGTGAAGAACTCAAATTCTAAAGGTCAAAGGGGGAAGTGGATGTGGCTCAACCGACAGAGCATCTGCCTACCACTTGGGAGGTCCAGGGTTCAAACCCAGGGCCTCCTGACCCGTTTGATGAGCTGACCCACACGCAGTGCTGATGCACACAAGGAGTGCCGTGCCACGCAGGGGTGTCCCTGCGTAAGGGAGCCCCACGTGCAAGGAGTGCACTCCGTAAGGAGAGCCGCCCCGTGTGAAAAAAGCACATCCTGCCCAGGAGTGGCGCCGCACACACACAGAGCTGATGCAGCAAGATGACACAACAAAATGAGACACAGATTCTGGATGCTGCTGACAAGAATACAAGCGGACACAGAAGAACACACAGCGAATGGACACAGACAGCAGACAACTTGCAGGGGTGGGGGAGAGAAATAAAAAATAAATCTTTAAAAAATAATAAAATAAAATAAAGGTCAAAGGGCCTCACACACAGAGCAGTAGAGACTGTAGAAAGAAAAGCTGAAAACTCACTTATTTTCTTCTTGTGCCAAAAGATAACCATGTCTTTATGCAATCCTTTTCCCTTCTTCCTAGCCAAGGCTGCAGATGCCTGGAAAATAGCCCACAACCACAAGATGTTAGGACAGCAAACAAAACAAGACCGAAAACTCAGGTGCACAAACAGCACAGACCCCTGAAGAACGAAGGTAACAGCGTCCACCACACAGCAAGGAGAAGCCTCGGCCGTCCTCCTCCAGGGGTGCACACATCGCCCCTCCCTGTTGCATGAGCAGCACCTGCTCTTCTCCTTTAAGTGCACTCCCTGACTGTGGTAACTCTCATCCTCTGATGACAAACAGAAATGGATAGCTCTCCAAGTCACAGGAAGTCAAACGGAAGTTGCAGAATGATGCACATGGGATACTTTATCAGGAAACACACACACAATCAACCACATGCTCATATGTCTAGACTATGCTTATGAAAACATCTAGAAAGATACCCCACCACAATAGTAATCATAGTTGCCCGCCTAACAGGAGATACAGTGTCATCAGGGGAGCTTTAGCTGTACCTGCACCAATGAATTTCTTACAATGACAATGCATTTATGTATTAGCTGTGTGTTTAAAAAAAAAAAAAAAAAAAAGGTTCAACTACAAACTACAATAAGCACAAATGCCAAAAAAAAATCAACTTAAAAAAGAGAGATTAGGGAAACAGACTTTGGCCCAGTGGTTAGGGCGTCCGTCTACCATATGGGAGGTCCTCGGTTCAAACCCCGGGCCTCCTCGACCCGTGTGGAGCTGGCCATGCGCAGTGCTGATGCGCGCAAGGAGTGCCCTGCCACGCAGGGGTGTCCCCCGCGTAGGGGAGCCCCACGCGCAAGGAGTGCGCCCGTGAGGAGAGCCGCCCAGCGTGAAAAGAAAGAGCAGCCTGCCCAGGAATGGCGCCGCCCACACTTCCTGTGCCGCTGACTACAACAGAAGCGGACAAAGAAACAAGACGCAACAAATAGACACCAAGAACAGACAACCAGGGGAGGGGGAGAAATTAAATAAATAAATAAATCTTTAAAAAAAAAAAAAAAAGGAGAGATTATACTCATTGCCAAGTACTAAAATGTCCCACAAGGAATAAACATTAAGGCAGGCAAAAGCGGCGGACTTGGCCCAGTGGTTAGGGCGTCCGTCTTCCACATTGGAGGTCCACAGTTCAAACCCCAGGCCTCCTTGACCCGTGTGGAGCTGGCCCACGTGCAGTGCTGATGCACGCAAGGAGTGCTGTCCCCTGCATAGGGGAGCCCCACACGCAAGGAATGCACCCGGTAAGGAGAGCGGCCCAGCGCGAAAGAAAGTGCAGCCTGCCCAGGAATGGCGGCACCCACAAGGAGAGCTGACACAAGACAAGCAACAAGAAAAGAGACACAGATTCCCGTGCCGCTGACAACAGAAGCGGACAAAGAAACAAGACGCAGCAAATAGACACCGAGAACAGACAACTGGGGTGGGGGGAAGGGGAGAGAAATAAATAAATCTAGGAAAAAAAAAAAAGGCAGGCAAAAAGCAGAATGACAATGAAAGCCCAAAAACTGCACCAGGTACCGGTGTGTGTGTGGGTAGGAGAGTATATATGAGTTAGTGGTACTGAAATCACTGCTTCGTGTATGTGAGAAAAAGTATGTGATGCACAAGCCTCAAGCCATGCAATGAAACAAACTGCACGTACATTAAACATGGGGTGGGAATGGTATACAAATGCTAAGAGAAAACAGAACCAATAGCTTACATACTGAGGAAAAAAATGCTTTTCTCAGTCTAAAATACAGAAACCTCAAGGGAAAACACTGACATATTTTAAAAACAGAAAACAAACAATATCTTCATAGGATAAAAAAAGTCATAATAAAAAATAAAGGGCCAATATACCAAACTGGAAAACTATTTCCAGCCAATACTACGGATTCTAGTACGGTGTATATTTTCCGGACATTTGCATAAGCACATTAACAAGCACATGAGCGGGAGCTGGTTTGCATCTGTGGGTTTTGTGATAAAATCTATGCCATGTGCATCGTTCTGCTGCTTCCTTTTTAGCCTAAGGATGACTTGAGATTACTGTTTCTGCATGCATAATCAGATGATGAGAATCACATCAAATTAAGAAATACCTAATTTTCTTTTAGAAAGAAACTTAAAAATCACCAGAAAAAAATAATTACAAAAACCTAAAAAAGTGCATAATTTTGGTGGGGAAATTTCGCTGTTAGAGATTTAAACAAAGGATATAAACCAATTGGAAATTCACACACAAAAATGTCCCAAACTAGGAAACTGACCAAGTAAGTAAATAGGATAGAAAGCCCTGTAGCATTTTACCATCACATTCTAACGCTGAGTGTACGTTGATTTCAGAAAATACCAAAAACAGATTGCTTCATGAGTATATTCAGCATGATATCACTTGGAGAAAAACAACATGAATATGCATTTGGACAGTAACCAAAAAGGTCATAATCAGTATTTCAGAGGGTAGGATTACGGGTGACTTTTGTGGCGACGTCCTCCCCTGAATTCACAGGGCCTCTCTGAATTTTCTTCCCTACATTAACAGGCAATGCCTTGATCATAAAAAAAGTTATGAAACCCTGCATTCTACTGTAGAAGTTCCTAAAGAACTAATTTTCACCATAAGTATACTCAGAAAAGAAGGACATAGAAAACACCGAACGTGCACAGTCCATGTGCGAGGGCACCCGGGCATTCCCACTCAGACGGAGACACAGGCCCACCTGCTAAGAGCAGTCCCCTCTGGGGACAGGGATTACCAGGGGATTTCATTTCTGCTGTAATATCTGAATGTTTGCTATGACTAAATAAAAACAAAAACAAAACCAGAAAACTCAAGTTCAAAAAAGTGCCCACTGGGCACGGAGCCGTTCCCACTGCATTTCTGACCAATTTGACTTCCTGTGAATCGCTCAAGAACACCGTGTTCAGTAAGTCCTTAAATACATAGTGCTGTCCCAGCCTTCCCAAGAATAAGATACTGAGATGCTTATGCTACCTTCAAGCAAGAGACAGTTCAAAGCTAGGGCAAGAGATGGCACACTGGGCGTACGCACGTGATCAAAAAAATGCACGATCGCGAGATTCTTGCTGCGCCTTGTACAGACGCGCTGCACTTTAGCAATCTTGCCGAAGTGGCTCTCCAGAGTGGTTCGGTCGTTGAGATGGTCAGGGATGTTCTTACACTGGATCGCTGTGACTTCAGAGGGGGACAGGCCCCCAAGACTCTCTGTGCTCTCGCTTCTCTTACTCTGACGGGCAGGGGCTCCCCTTAGAGAATCTGGAGAATCAGAAAACCAGCACAGAAACGTATCAGAAGGAACGCTTTCAACCAACTTGGGGCACCAACTGGGTAAGAGCAAAGTAAACTTTCACAGATGGTGACCTGCTCCCAACTTCTGACAAGTTCAAGATCCTTAATGTTAGAGAGGATTTATCAGAAAAATCAAGATGTGGCCCAGGGACACTTATTGAGAAACTGTCAGCAGCACATTCTGTTTCACATTCTTAGAGCTCACCTTCTTTTTTATTTCTGTTTTCAGTTTCTTCCTCTTTATTCACACACGGAAGCCCAAAAGCTGCCAAGGAAGACGGCCCTCCTCCAGGCACGGCCACATGGTCGTGCTCCCCGGAGTCAACGCTGCTCGTGTCCTTCTTGGAGTCCTTGTTGCCCAGGCGACCTACTTCTTTGTTGCTCTTCAAAACATCCTGTAAGGTCCGATCAAACAAGGTGCCTCCACGGGGTCGGTTCAGGCGCACCGGCCGCTTATCTGGAGGATGGTCGCCCCGGGAGAAGGGGTCAGTGTCCTCTGCCACCTCGTGGTCATGTCTCCTCGGTGAGCGATCCTGGTCCTCCTTCCTTTTCAGCCCTTTCATGAGGCCAGAAAGTGGCTCCATCTGGGAAGCGGCTTCTTCGCAGCCTTGTCGAACTCCCGCCTTGCTAACTGGGAAGGCTTCCCCCAGAGACCCTGAAGATGCGCCAGCAAAGCTGGTGAAACTGCTACTCGAACCTCCGAAGAGTGACCTGGGGCCTCTCTTCTCCTCCTCCACATTTTGGTTTGACAAAGCAGGGGTAAAGGCGGATGAGGAATTATTACTATTAACTGGTTTTGAAAAGGTGAGATTTGAATTGGTACCCGAGCTACTTATCATTGGAGGAAAAGAAAAAGGAACCAGTCCCCCAGATCCACTACTAATTGGGTGGGGAAATGTGAAAAATCCGGAATTAATTTGACTTTGAGTTTTCTCTGGCTCGGGTTCAGCCCCAAATATTGGTCTGAAAACTGCATTTTCCAAAGGTTTAAAGCTGAATTCTGCTTTCCCAAAACCAGAGGATGCAATTTCTCCAGCTTCTGTTCCAAAATTACAGGTACTTGGAAAACCTCCAAGGGTGGTGGGTGATTTAAAACTAAATCCTGTATTTCCAGGCACAGATGAACTTGAAGGCCCAGAAGTAGCCACAAAGGTTGGAGTGTGTTCCAGTCCAGAAAAAAGTCCAATGTTTGATGTCTGGGGGAATCCTAATGTTTGCGCTGAAGTAGGAGGACTTACTCCAGAAGATGCTGGAAAGCTAGATCCCTGTGAAAATCCTGAGCTTCTCCCAGATAATGTATTATTTTGTCCAAAAAGAGAAGGCTGACCAAATGGAAATGACGGCTTGGCCTGAAATGACCCTAAGGAACTACTGGAAGATGCTGGAAAAGTGTTAGATGGTTGTCCACTGAAAGGATTAGTTGGGTTCATCTTCTGATCCAATTATTGGAAGCTCATAAATACCATATGTACAAAAGCAGTCGTCTCTTCTTTATACAACTATTGAACCAGGGAGCTCACCTTCATCTTCACAATAATCTGAAAGACAAAAATTCAGATCACGCCTACATTTGGCTATTAGACTGGGGGAAAAAAAGTGTTTGTGTATGTTTAAATCAGCAGTCATACTCTAAGGATAATTACTCAAAAGGCAGGCAAAAGAATGGAGCTAAGTATTCTTATTTTTCGAGAGCCGGCAGGTTCTTTTGGAGCGCAGATGTAACTGGCACAAATAAAAATGCTTTTATTATAGAGATTTAAAATGTGATCCTTTAAGATTAAAACAATTCAGAATCATTTTTAACGAGTTGGTAAACTTATGAAAAACCTCAAACGGCAACAACAGAGTGAACTGCATCACACCTGTCAATTTAAGGGGTTCCTCCGACTCCTCCCCAACCCCAAAGCCAAAGCGCCGCAACGTAACACTGTTAAGACCTCGGCGATTCAATGTTACCTCCCCTCTACTTCTCCCCCAAGCGACAGAGCACTAAGCACTTCCCCAGGCAAGACACTCCGGGTTTTCCCGCCCCCGCGACCACCCCAGTCGCGGGCGCGCAGGAGGGCGCTCCCCGCCAGGCGCCGTCGTCCCCGCGGCACACCCCGAAGCGCGCCGGGCGGCGAGGAGGCCGCGCCCCGCCCCCCGCCCCGCGGCCCCCCGGCCCCGCGCCCCGCGGCCCCCCGGCCCCGCGCCCCGCGGCCCCCCGGCCCCGCGCCCCGCGGCCCCCCGGCCCCGCGCCCCGCGGCCCCCCGGCCCCGCGCCCCGCGCCCCGCCCCCCGCCCCGCGCCCCCCGCCCCGCGGCCCCCGCCCCGCGCCCCGCGCCCCCCGCCGCCCCGCGGCCCCCGCCCCGCGCCCCGCGGCCCCGCGGCCCCGCGCCCCCCGCCCCGCGGCCCCGCGCCCCCCGCCCCGCGCCCCGCCCCCCGCCCCGCGCCCCCCGCCCCGCGCCCCGCGCCCCGCGCCCCCCGCCGCCCCGCGCCCCGCGCCCCGCGCCCCCCGCCGGGCTCGCCCCCGGACCCCGCGGGCCACGGGGCAGGGGGAGGGGGAGGCCGAGGGGACGGGGCGCGGGCACTCACCGTCAGCCGCGAGGGCAGGCCCCCGGCCCCGACCCGGCCCCGCGCAGGCTGGGACCTCCCGGCGCGGCGGGCAGACGCGGCGCAGCACGACTTCCGGCCCCGCCCCGCGCCGACGGCTCGGCTTCCGCTCCCGGGCGCGGCGGGGGCGGGACTTCCGGAGGGCGGGGCCCGGGCTCGCGCGCCCCCCTCCCGGCCCGGCCGCGGCTCCTCCCCGGGCCCCCGGTACGTGCGCGAGCGCGGGCTCGTCCCCGGGTGAGGCCCGGACGCGCGCGGGGGGCTGCGCAGGCCCCTCCCGGCCTGGTGCCCGCCCCCTCCACCCTCCCCTGCCCGCCCCTCCACCCCAGCCCGCCCCCTCCTCCCCACCCTCCCCTGCCCACCCCCTCCACCCCCCACCTCGCCCCCTCCCTCCCAGCCCGCCCCCTCCACCTTCCCCTGCCTGCCCCTCCACCCCAGCCCGCCCCCTCCTCCCCACCCTCCCCTGCCCACCCCCTCCACCCCAGCCCGCCCCCTCCCCACCCTCCCCTGCCCGCCCCCTCCACCCCCCCACCTCGCCCCCTCCACCCTCCCCTGCCCGCCCCTCCACCCCAGCCCGCCCCCTCCCCACCCTCCCCTGCCTGTCCCTCCACCCCCCCACCTCGCCCCCTCCCTCCCAGCCCGCCCCCTCCCCCCTCCCCTGCCCACCCCCTCCACCCCAGCCCGCCCTCCCCACCCTCCCCAGCCCACCCCCTCCACCCCAGCCCGCCCTCCCCACCCTCCCCAGCCCACCCCCTCCACCCCAGCCCGCCCTCCCCACCCTCCCCTGCCCGCCCCTCCACCCCCCACCTCGCCCCCTCCCTCCCAGCCCGCCCCCTCCCCACCCTCCCCTGCCCGCCCCTCCACCCCCCCCACCTCGCCCCCTCCACCCCAGCCCGCCCCCTCCCCCCTCCCCTGCCCACCCCCTCCACCCCAGCCCGCCCTCCCCACCCTCCCCTGCCCGCCCCTCCACCCCCTACCTCGCCCCCTCCCTCCCAGCCCGCCCCCTCCCGGCCTGGTGCCCGCCCCCTCCACCCCCCCACCTCGCCCCCTCCACCCCAGCCCGCCCCCTCCTCCCCACCCTCCCCTGCCCGCCCCCTCCACCCCAGCCCGCCCTCCCCACCCTCCCCTGCCCGCCCCTCCACCCCCCACCTCGCCCCCTCCCTCCCAGCCTGCCCCCTCCCCACCCTCCCCTGCCCGCCCCTCCACCCCAGCCCGCCCCCTCCTCCCCACCCTCCCCTGCCCGCCCCCTCCACCCCACCCCTCCACCCCACCCCTCCATCCCCCCCCCAGGCTCACCCCGCCTCACCCCTCACCCACCTGAATTTCCTCAGGGGTGCTGCGGGTTCTGGCATGCCTGCCTTCCTGGCTTCTCTTCACGTCTCTTAGCTTTCTTAGGATACAATGTAAATCCCAGTACATTTTCAATGAATCCCACTGAGTAAAGTGATCTGATTTGTGTGTGGTCACTGAATCGTAATTCATCTTCTTTAAAATTTTAACCAGTTTCCTTTCCAAACATATTTCAAGTGCCCAGGTGTTCTTAGCACGATGAGTTTGGTGCTTAGAAACCTGCAGCGAGTCATCCCCATCAAGCGAGCTCTACTTCGCAAGAAGATCGAAACCGTAAGGAGTATTTTAGGAGTGCAGAACTTTGATGTGGGAATCATCTGTGTTGACAACAAGGATATCCAGCGCATTAATAGAACCTACAGAGAGAAAAACATCCCAACCGATGTGCTTTCTTTTCCATTTCATGAGGTAAAAAATACTTTCCTCTTCTCCTCTAACCTACATTCCAGACTAATTAGCACCTAAGCCTGAATGATATTTTGTTTTTGTTTAACACTTTTAGTTGTTTTTATTGGTGTAATCTTATTTTTTTTATTTATTTCCTCCCCCCCCCCCCCCCCCCCAGTTATCTGCTCTGTGTCTATTCTCTGTGCGTTCAGGTCCACATGTATTCTTGTCAGTGGCAACGGGAATCTGTTTCTTTTTGTTGCGTCACCTTGTTGTGTCAGCTCTCCATGTGTGCGGCACCACTCCTGGGCAGGCTGCGCTTTTTTCACGCTGGGCGGTTCTTACGGGGCGCACTCCTTGCGCGTGGGACTCCCCTACGCAGGGACACCCCTGCGTGGCAGGGCACTCCTTGCGCGCATCAGCACTGCGCATGGCCAGCTCCACACGGGTCAAGGAGGCCCGGGGTTTGAACCGCGAACCTCCCATGTGGTAGGCAGGAGCTCTTATCAGTTGAGCTATATCTGCTTCCCAATATTTTGTTTAAAAAACGTTAAACTTAGGAACATTTAATATTACAGATGTAATTTTTAGTTTTGAGTGGGAGAGCAGAGAGAAACAGTAAGATCATCTCCCACTGATCAACACCAGCCTTCCAGACACAGCGGTTCAGTGGGTAAGGAGAAGAGAAGGTGGCTGGCTCCACCGTCTTTCCCCCTTGATGCTCTCAGTGTCTAAAATTGCCTCTGCATTTGTAATTGTGAGTCGATAGCAAGTGTGAGTGGATTGGAAAATTAAAATAGCACAGAAAACAGGAAAGACGGGTGAATTTCTTCAACAAATATGATGTGCTGGCCCTCAGTTAAAATCTCCGTTACTTAAACGACTTACTTCAGGGCCTTGTGCCTGGTTAGGAGCAGCTCAAATTGGAGCAAGCCTTTTTTCTCTTTTGGAAGGCAATTTGGGATTATATTTTAAGAGCATTTTGTATATGTTTACTCTTTAATTAATCAGTGTCACACTTAAGGGGAAGAAAACAAAAGCAGGAAGAAGATAAACACGTAACCGTGTTCACCTCTCGCTTTCCCTAACAGGAAGGCACAGTGGAGACCCCCTGAGTGTTCCGCCATAGGGGACGGTCTTAGTGTGGCTTCTGGGTGGAATGAAGTGGTCTTGAGACAAGACTGCGGGGAAATGTGAAAGATGGTTTGTTTAGGGCAGAATACCAATCATTGGAAAGAACAGAAATGTAAAATTGTATGATGTGATGTTTTAACTCTGTAGAAGTTATAAATCCATGCGATTTGCATTGGGAAGGATAAAGAAATGGAAAGTAATGCACCTGAGGCGATGGAGACGTCTGGAGCCGCTGTGGTCACTGTGTGGCCCCTGGGAGCCCCTCGGGCGCACGCTGTGCCCCTCCACCCCTCTGCCCTAGGAAGGGCTTACCCTCAGCCGCTGCCCGACGGGGTTCCCAGTTGATGGCACTCATATATTCTCAAAGTCTGTATTTCCTCAATTTCAGAATCTGAGAGCAGGTGAAATTCCCCAGCCGGATTTTCCAGATGACTATAATTTGGGAGACATTTTCCTAGGAGTGGAGTTTATCTTCCAGCAGTGTAAAGAAGACGAAGGTTACTACGATGTCCTCGCGGTGAGTGTCCCCGCCCCTCCCACCTGTGCTGCACCGGTGTCTCATCCACAGACAGACCAGGCACCGGGGAGAGCACAGGCAGCAGGCGGCAGTGCAGCGCCCCAGCCGGCACCTTCCCTGAGAGCAGGGGGGCCACACCCCAGCCGCAGCGAGGGGGCGGAGGTGGGAGAGGACTAAACAGCCTGTGAGGGGGAACATGGAGGCCCCGGAGCAGCCTTGTCCAGGGGTCAGCAGGCGGCGGCAGCTAACCCAGACGGGCGTGGGGGCTCCTCACCGAGGTCCCCAGAGGAGAGGGGGCTCCAGCCCCCAGGGCCGTCCAGGCCTGTCTCCCCAGTTAGATGCAAACCAGGAAAAGGTATTCCGAAAACCCTGTGTGTAACTGAATCCTATTTTAAGGTCCGTGGGAATTCAACAGAGCCTTCCTCGGGCCACGCCCTGGACTTTCCTTAGGGGAACCCAGTGCTCCTGTGCCCACGGGACTGGAAGCTCCCCGGGAGCCCCAGTGCGAGGCCAGGGCCAGGGCCTGTGCCTTCCTGCTCTGTGTTCCGGAGCCCCGGCAAGCCTGCACCCACCCTGGCAACGCGGGCCCAGCGTGCCGGGCGCAGGGCGGGGCAGCCCCCGGGGCAGGACACGTTTGCCGGCACCTGCTGCTTCCCTCTGGCCACAGAGGCCTGCCCCGGCCTTCCTGCTCAGGCTGGCAGCCTCTGCCCCAGGTGGACAGCTACCACACCTGTGCCCTGCCCGGGACCCTCGCCCCTCGCCAGGGTGAACCCGCTGCCCTGCCCCTCCTGTCTGCACACAGACACCTTCCAGCAGCCCCCGGGCCTCCCGCTCCTTCTGCCCCTGGTGCCCACACCCTGCTCCCTGACGACACCCTCCCCAGCCCCCTCCCCAGCCGCCCTCACCCTCGGGGCTGCCTCTTCCCCAGCCTCCTTCTGGCACTCCTCTTGCCCGACCTGCCCAGACGAGCAGGAGTCCCTCCATGCTCAGGGGACCACAGGGGCACAGCTGCTGCTCCCCCCCGCTCAGGGAGGTTCTGTCTTTGCACCCAGGGACAAGACCCCTTCCACCTGCCCCCTCGCCTCACCACCTCCGGCCCCTTCCCAAGTCATCACCTTCCCCAGAAGAGGGGTCCTGGCCGCCTGCCCACTGGTGGTCCCTGCAGCAGATGTAGGGCCAGGCGCCTGCCAGGACATTGCTCCTTGTCCCCACGGGGATGAGCCAGGCTGGTGGCCGCTGCCTCCTCAACCCTGGCGGGGGTCCCGAGTGGCCCTCTCGTTGCTGACACGACTGCTGGGGCGCCTGCCTGCTGCCGTCCCCCCAGGCCATGCGTGGTTGTTCCTTCTGGGACTGCTTCTGGGTGGATCATTGCCCGAGGCGGCTTTGTTTTCTCGATTATTTCCACAGGTGACTGCCACCCACGGGCTCTGCCACCTGCTGGGGTACACACATGGCACAGAGGCAGAGTGGCAACAGGTAGACTCCACGCACTCCTGATCTGCTTGGGGGAGGGACAGCCACAGGTGTGCACAGGGTGCCCCAGTCCATTTTCCAAGCCACCCTGACGTCCTAAAGGGAAACTGAAAGTCTAAAGTTGGAAAAAACATAAGGAATTTTATAAATAAGGTTCATAAGTGTTTGTTTTAAAGTCTGGGCTCCCCAGATGCGGTTAGCTGGTCATTCACACAGCACTGCTGGCAAGCTGGGGGCAGAGAACGGAAAGCCACAGTGTTGCTCACCTGCTCCATTTGCTCATCAAGCAGCTTTTTTGGGCTCCCACTGCCAGATGCAGGCAGGCCTGAGCAGATCTGCCAGAGGGAGGGCTGGGGTCGCTGCCAGCCTTGGGGCTCGACCCCGCCTCAGGGTGTCCCAGCCTTGCGAGCTGCCACGGTGGTTCTCTTTCTTTCCTCCAGATGTATCAGAAGGAGAGGCAGGTGCTGGAGGAGCTCGGCCGGCGCACAGGAACCAGGCTCCAGCCCCTGAGCAGCGGCCTCTTCTGACCCGCGCGGGCCCCGGACGCAGGTGCTAGGGGCCCAGGCCAGCGAGCGGGGGCCAGGGGCTCCTTGAACCATGGACTCGGCTGTTGGCTGCCGTCCTCTGGGCCTGTGGAGACTCCAGCCGCATTGGGGTTACCCTCCAAGAGTGAAAACTATTTTCTTAGAACTACAAGAAGGAAAAATTCGTTCCTTTGTGTATAATGTAGCAGTTTTGTTTTGTTTCAGTATTATTGCAAATAAAGTAACTCCTAAACCCTGTAGAATTGAGGCTCTTCCCTGAGGTTCCTTGGCCTTTCAGATCTCCAGGAGTATTACAAAATATTTGCTTCTCTCTCGCCACTTTAATATTTGTTTTTTAGGGATTTTTAATTTATTCATCCCCCTGCCACTTGCTTGCTGTCTGCTCTGTGTCCCTTCGCTGTGCGTTCTTCTGTGTCTGCTTGTCTCCCTTTGTTGCATCATCTTGCTGCACCAGCTCTCCTGGGCATGGGCCTTCAGCTCTCTGCGGTGTGCGGGCGAGCCTGCCTTCACCAGGAGGCCCCAGGTCCCGAACTCAGGGCCTCCCATAAGGTAGACGGGAGCCCAATCGGTTGAGCCACAGCCGCTTCTCCCCTTTAATGTTAAAGAAGATAAACAGCTGCCTGCATGGGCGTTGCTGGGAGCCACCCTTGGAGACAGCGTTTCAGAAGACAAGGTGCCTGCACTGGGCCACATTCAGCCAGCAGACGTCCCAGAGGAGCAGAGACGTGTCACGCTGGCCACCCTGCCTCCATGCACAGGGAGAGGCCCTCCCAGACAGGACACTGTGACGTCGACAGCCATCGTGACCACCCCTGGAAAGTCCTCCAGCCCTTTATGGGCTGTGACAGGGCTGCTGAGCCACCCCAGCTTCCCCGTTTGAGGGCTCCCTGCTCCCGCAGTTTCCCTTCCAATGAACCCACAGCCCTGATGGCATTGGGTTGTGCTGGTAGTTCTGTTTCTTTTGATGGTAGCTTCAGGAGAAATAAAACGCACAGCATGGGGCTGGCTCCTTCCTGGGGGGGGGCTTCCTGCAGACAAGGGGTCGTGTGTGCTCTGGGGGATCCCTACCTGCTCCACCGCGTCCTGCCCTCGGGAGCGGAGCCTGGGTCCTTCGTGTGCCCAGCAGCTGAGCGCAGCCTGGCCTGCTCCCGTGGGATCCTGGGTGGCCCGAGGCCCCTGGGGGGGGCACGTCCTGCTCAGGCTCCCCTGGCTGCTGCATGGGTGCCCCCAGGCCGTGAGTCCCCTAGGGGCCAGCAGGGCCAGCGGCAAGCCCTGGAGAGGGCCGGCGGGGCAGTGGTAGCCACACACGGGGTCTGGACCCTGGGTCAGCCTCTGTCCGGGGGCCACCCCCACAGGCTCATGGCAGAGCACGGCCCCCAGCCGGCCTCGGCCTGCTCTGGCATCCGCACAATGTCCAGCCGCGTCCTCCAGGTGCAGCGGAACAGCTGGCCCGGCCAGAGCGCCTTGGTCCCGTGTGGAACAGCCAGGTGGGCAAATCCTGGCCTTGACCCACAGACCTCCACTGCTGCCTGGAGCTGGCAGAGCCTCTGGGGGCGGGGTCCAGGGGAGGGTGCAGCAGGCAGCCCTGGTCCCCGTGGAGAGGTGTCCAAGGCACACCCCACACCTGCAGACAAACGTGACCCAAGGGGCTCGGCCACCCAGGGGTGCTGTGGTTGAACCTGGGTGACGGCTCTGTTACTGGATTTTGTCTAGGTTCTTGACTGTGCTGCAGAAGTGAATTTCAAGAGCACGTTGGGTGAGTCAGGCCAGTAACTCATTCAGGTAGGGAGGGCGAGAAATGGGAGAAAATAACAGAGCAGGGGTCCCAGGTTAAGAGGAAGGGGCTGAAAATTAGCCAGGCGGGCTGACTTACAGGCTACAATTCCCCGTTATAGATTATAAATGCCCAGGTTTTACTTGTGTGGTCACAAGGCAGAGGAAAAACAGCAAGAGCAGTGCACAGAGGCCAGGACAGGGGTCCACAAGTGAGAGAGTGCACATTCAGGCCTCATGCCTGCATTTTGAACTGTTAGTAACTCTACCGATTTGCTAACAGCCTATGTGGGAAAGAGTTAAGTTTAATTTTCACAAAACAGAAGCCGGAGCCAGCTCTGCCCTTCTAGGAGGGAGGGAAGGGGTTCTAGCAGGTTTAGTGCACCAGGCCAAAAAGTGACGCCAAAGCAAGGAGGGCCAATGGTGAGTGCTGGGGGCGGGGCCAAAGCAAGGAGGGCCAATGGTGAGAAGTGGGGGTGGGGCCAAAGCAAGGAGGGCCAATGGTGAGAAGTGGGGGCAGGGCCAAGGTGAGGAGGGCCAATGGTGAGAAGTGGGGGTGGGGGCCAGAGCAAGGAGGGCCAATGGTGAGAGGTGGGGTGGGGCCAAGGTGAGGAGGGCCAATGGTGAGGAGTGGGGGTGGGGCCAAAGCAAGGCGGGCCAATGGTGAGAGGTGGGGGTGGGGCCAATGGTGAGAGGGGGGTGGGGCCAAGGTGAGGAGGGCCAATGGTGAGGAGTGGGGGTGGGGCCAAAGCAAGGAGGGCCAATGGTGAGAGGTGGGGTGGGGCCAAGGTGAGGAGGGCCAATGGTGAGAAGTGGGGGTGGAGCCAAAGCAAGGAGGGCCAATGGTGAGTGCTGGGGGCATGGCCAATAGTGAAAATAGCACCAAAATTTGAAAAGTGCACCAAGTGTGAAAGCATTTGCCAAGCCTGCCCAGCCTGCCAGGATTTAGAGAGTGTGGGAGCCGGGACTAAGAGCGGGAACCACAGAACTTAGACATCTCAGATAGGCTGTAACCCCTGAAGTACCCAATCAATGGGGAATGGGGGAGGGACCCAAGTGTTAGGTTTAGAGTATAAATGTCAGTGTTTCTTGCTGTTTGGCCTGCCATCCATTTTATCCAAGTTGCTCTCATTCTGGCAAGATTGTTAATAAGATTTTTTTCTCCTCCACAATTGGGTGAGCCTTTGTTCTCTTAGAGGTGCAGCTTTCTCTCTCACTCCTAGGAGGAGTCCCACCTGTTGGCTGTTTTGACTGATTACCCCACCCATCAATCCCCTGTGACGGCCCAATGATAAAGTCCTTGGGGAATACCCAAGGCTTCTCCTGGCTTCTGGAGGAAGTCTTCTGCTGAGTGGCAGAATCTTGGGGAGGGTCTTCCAGCAGCCGTCTTGGGGCTACTGGTGTCCCTGTGGACTTCTTGCAGGTTCCAGGTCCATCTATTGATTCCCTACCTTACTAACCAGCTTCAGCTTCTTGGCCTAAGCACAGGGGTCACAGCAATAAGGACAGAGCTCCTGCTTTTGAGAAAACTGGGAAATGAAATAATGTACTTTAAAAGAGAGAGCAAAAACATAAATAATACTTAAAAATAACATTTATCATAATAAAACAAAGGGTCACATAATTCCATTTTAAAAAGTAAAGAAGGTGTGGCAGTTTGATATTGTTTATGAATTCCAAAGAGATAATTATGTTTGTGAACTGGTCGGTTCCTCTGAATGTGATACCCTTTGCTCATATTAGATTCAGCTTGAGATGGCTTTGATTAAATTATGTTAAGATTAGGGCTCTGATATGACTAAGTCATTAGGGTGACTCAGTTTAAGTTCCTGCCTGCATTGTGGGCTATATAAACAGACGCTCAATCAAGAATACAGAAGTAGATACACAGAGAAGATGCACAGGGGAAGAGAGTGAGCTCCACAGACACGGAAGAGGAATGAACTTTGATCCTGAGACCCCAGGGAGAGGAGCCATTTGCCTGATAGTTCACAGCTGACCTCGTGAGGTCACCAGAGCAGCTGAGCCCAGAAACAAGCCCTCCAGCCTATGCTGAGATGGAAGAAGCTGGACCCACAGAGCCTAGAGAGGGAAGGGGGAGGCTGAACCCTCGCAGAAGTCGCCCGCCATCGTGTGTCAACGCATAGCAACAGACTTTGGTGAGAAAGTTCCCTCTTTCTTGAGGTACCTTGAGTTGGACTCTTAAGGGCCTTGTGACTGTCAGTTTCTTCCCCAAATAAACACCCTTTATAAAAGCCAACAGAGTTCTGGTGCTTTCCATCAGCACCCTCGGCTGAACAACACAGGAAGTGACACACACACACATTTTGTATCTGTGTATATACAATACTCCACAGGGCTGGAAGGAGCAAACTCAAGAGAAGGATCGCTGTTTGGCTTCTTGCTTTTTATTTCCAGGGAAAAGAAGTTTTGCCACCAGCAGCAATCCACCTGTGTGGACTGGCATCGGTCCGGGGCTCACAGTCTACACAGCTTTCTGTGCTTTCTCCTTCACAGACCATGAGGAGAGGCGCCAGGGATGTGGCAAGCAGGTTCTCCAGCTGACCACGAGCCTTTTGACTCTGTTCATGGTATTTTCCCCATTGAAACGGTTTAAATTTTTATGGAATAAAAATGTATGACTCTTGCATTATGCCTTCTGGGCCATATTTTTCTTGAATTCTTGCCTGATGAAATCTTTGGCAATCCGAGCGTCTCCACAGGTCACGGAGTCTGGCGTCTGGGGACCCTCGCCGAGGCTTGGGCCTGCTCCCCGATGACGCCCGGTGGTGGGTGGTGGTGGATGGAGGCCCCTGCTGCTGAGTGGGGCTGGGAGGGGTGTTCACACCCCCAGGGGCTGTGCGGGGAGGCTGCCGTCCAGCGCTGCCCTAAAGGAAAGGGATGGGTTTGTGGGGATCTCTGCGGGGCTCTGCCTGTGCCGCTCGGTCAGCCACACCCCACTCTCCGGCCAGACCGAGGGCCCAAGCCGGCCAGGAGCTGCTTGGGGGTGGCCAGAGCAGCAAACCCGGACTGAGGTCCTGCACCCCAAGTGTCCTCTGCAGCCTGTGCGCCCGAGAGGCGGCTGCCAGGCGACCCCTGCCAGACAGCGGCCCAGCCCGGGGCTCGGCGCCCCCTCCCGCACCCCCTCCCGCGGCCTCGGCCCCCCGGGACTTACTCGCTGAGGGCGGCGGGTCCGGCCACGTGGCGCAGGGCGGGCTGGAAGGCGGCGGCCTGCGGGAGCGCCGTGGCCGCGACCACTGAGGGCCACGCGGCGTAGCCCACGGGGGTCGCGGGAGCGGGGGCAGCCTGCAGCGGGGCCGCGGGCGCGTAGTGGTGGTGGTGGTGCACGGAGGGTGCCCCCCGCCTCTCGGCGCGCAGGGGCCCCGGCTGCGCCCAGGGCGCGTCCTGGGCACACGAGACACGGCCGCGAGTGAGGACGCGCCTCCGTCCCGAGAATGCGGTTAGATGGGGTCAGACGGGCAGTGGGGCCCCGCGGAGGGAGAGGAGGGCCAGGCTCGGGAGGCGCCTCCACGCGCCCAGCAGCGCCCGCCCCTGTCCCGGGAACCGTCGCTGCGCGTCCTGGTTCTCATCTAGCGAGGGCTGGGGGCTCCAGGCACGCACAGCGCTGCAGACTGGGAGCCAGAAATAGCTTCTCAGAGTTAGCCAGGCGCAGGCGTTTGGGAAGAAAACCCCGGGTCTGCCTGGCCGCGAAGGTTCCCCGGCCTGCGGCTGGCCTACCTGAGGGGCGAGGGCCAGCGCCCGCAGCATCGCGTTGTGCATGACGATCTGGTGCATCTGAGCGTTCTGCATCAGCATCAGCTCCACCATGTCTGGGGAGAGACCGCGGGAGCCGGGCAGTGCACAGAGCAGGCACGGGGGCGACGTCCATGTGCGAAGGAAGCTTTGGCTCCTGGGCATTCGCTAAAATAGACTTAGTGAGCTGCCGGCCACGGACATCCTGCACAGGCGACCGCACGCTGCAGGCCCCGGGTGTGAACTTCCAGGGCAAGGGTTGCACGTCGTGGGGTGTTACCCAGTGGCCTCCCACGGGGCTGCTCCGCTTTGAATTGCTGCCAGCGAACACATCCCCATTCCTCAAACCCTCCCCTCAGGCGCTTCCTGGTGGCCCCAAAAGAGACTCCTCGCCCTGAGTCCTGGAAGGTCGTTGAGCGTGTGATTAAGCTAAGGATCTTGAGGTGGGGAGATGCCCCGATTATCCAGGTGGGCCCCAAATCGAGTGCCGAGTGTCCTTGAAGGGGCAGGCAGAGGGGCATTGGGCCAGACTGGAGAGGGGTCCACGTGGCCACAGAGACGAGGAACGTCCAGCGCCACCAGGGGCTGGGAGAGGCTGGCACAGACGCTCCCCTAGCTGCGGGGGTGGCCCTGCTGACACCTCGATTGGAGACTCGGGGCCTCCCGAGCTGGGAGAGAAGGAACGTCTGCTGTTTTCAGCCACCAGGTTTGTGGTCCTCCGCTCAGCACCCAGGAAGCCCAGGCACCCACCAGCCCGGGCTCTGTAACATTTCCGTTTTTGCTAACGCGATAGGTGAGCTCTGGTGCTCTCCACAGCAGCTAGACTAAACTACACAGTCTGAGGCTTGGCAGCCCCCCCAAAGGAAGGTGAGGTCTCCTAACACCACCGCCCCAAAGGAAGGTGAGGTCTCCTAAGACCACCGTCCCAAAGGAATAAAGGTGAGCAGAGCCTAGCGTGGCAGTGGGCGGGCTCGCACAGGGGCATCGCGGCCAGGATGCCGCAGGGGCAGGGTGGGAGGGTGGGGGGCTGGACGCCAGGTCCCTGGAGCAGCTCAGCCAGGGGAACCTGCAGGAGCGGGACCGCAACAGTCCTCGCTGAGCAAAGACCCAGGAGAGACCCAAGTGGCCCTGCGCCTGGGTGTCCCCTGCCACCGCCAGCAAAACAAGTCTGCTTGGAGGGAAGCTTCAAAACTGGGACCGCAAGATTCTCAGGGAGTAAACCAAGCACGGGAAGATTGGGCAAGTAGACCTATGGAGCAGAGCAGAGTCCTGAACAGACTGTACGTGCTCGTCACACTTTGGCGACAGTCTTTTCAATACGCACATCTTTAGAGACTTAGCGCTCATCCCCACCTCACAGCAAACAAAGATCTATTCCAAGCACACTGTGATTTAATTGTGAAAGGCAGACAAAGCTTGTAGAAGACAATATAGAACATCGTCATGACCTCGAGTGAGTAAAGATTTCTTAAAGAGGAAACAGAAATCATTAACCGCAAAGAAAAATACCTGAAAAATTGGACTTTGTTAAAATTAAGAATTCTGTTCATCCAAAGATATCATGAAGAGAGTGAAAGGGCAAGGTACAAAATGGAACATGATATTTTCAACACAAAGATCAAAAAAGGACCCACGTTTAGAAGATAAAAAGAATCCTTATAAATCTGTAAGAGAAACAGGCAACCTATAAAGAAAAGTGGGCAATACTTGAATGGCACTTCAAAAAGAGAAGGCCCAAATGGCCAGTAACATATATGGAAAGGTGAAAGGGAAAGGGAAACCAGAGCAAAATGCCACGGCATGCCCACCAGACTGGCTAGAATGAAAATACCAGAAAATACCAAGCCTTGGTAAATTGACAAGGGTCAAGTGAAGTTCTCACTCACTTCCATGGTGTGTAAATGGGCACAACAATTTTGGGAAGTTGTTTAGCAGCATCTCATGACCTTGTGATTGAAACTCCTAGGCACATGCCCATAGAACTGTGCAGGTACCCTTGCCAAAAGACAAGAAAACGACCTGGTTCATACCAGGAGCTCCTCCTGGGTTTGCTCAGAGCAGCCCCGAACAGGAAAGGGCCCACACACCAGCCACGGAACAAAATGGGGAGATAAAACCAGGGAACGGTGTGGTCACTGCCTGATGGACCCAAGAGTGTCCACGCCCTAATCCCCCGAAATGTGAGTGGGTTGTATTAGTGCAACAGGGACTTTGAAGATGGGGTGGATTTAAGAATCCTGAGATGAGAAGTCTCTCCGATGACCTGGCGCCCAATATGACCACAAGGGTCCTTTACAGGGAGGCAGGAGATAAGCTTGAGTGGTAGGAGGAGACGAAGGACCAGAGGTCAGGGTGATGCGAGGAAGGGCCAATGGGTGGTAGGAGGGGGACGAAGGACCAGAGTCAGAGTGATATGAAGAAGGACGAAGGGGATGGTGAAGGGGTGATGACGGACCAGAGGTCAGGGTGATGCGAGGAAAAGCCAAGAGCCGCGGTGCATGTGGCTCTAGAAGCCAGAAAAGGTAAGCAGGCAGGTTCCCCCTAGAATCTCCAGAAGGAACTCAGCCCTGCTGACCCATGTTAGACTTCTGACCTCCAGAGCTATTTGATAATAAATTTGTATTTTTATAAGCCCCCATATTTGTGACAATTTGTCACAGCAGCAATAGGAAACTGATGCAAATAATATACATCAACAATAATGATCAACAAGTTTATAGAGAATCTCAGAATCGTAACACTGAGTGAAAGAAGCCAACTACAAAAAGTACATGGTGTATAATTCAATTTATGAAGTCCAATGCCAGGCAAAATTAAGCTGGGATGTTGGAATCATGATGGGAGGTCCCCTCTGGGGGTGAGTGACGGGGACGGGGCACAAGGGGAAGGGCTGCTGGAAGCTGGTCAATGTTGCCCTTCTGGAGGCAGGACCTCGGTGCGATTTCTGTGGATGTCTTCACTCTGAAAATTTACCTGGCTGCATACTTACGATTAGCAGACTCTCCTTTTTTTTTTTAATGTTAAATTAGCACTATCCTTTATGTATTCCAATAAAGTTTTTTAAAAATCAAGATCATTCTCTCTTCCTTCCTTTCTTTTACACACACACACACACACGCTCACACAAGATTACCAAATGCAAGAGAAGACAGCCCCTCTAAGTAAGAGCCAGCAGAAACAGCTTCCATGGTCTATATCATATAGAATGGCTAATATAAAATGTTTAAAGAAGTAAAGAGATATTTTAGAAATTAAAGGATGCAATTTTAAAGATAAACACAAAATGAGAAACGAATCAGGAGTGAACAGGAAACCTTTTAAATGGGACTTCTAGAAATAAATACATAGTTGCTGATATTTTTTTAAATTCAGTGGGTAGATAGAATAGTAAATGAGATATATTTGAACAGGAAGATATATTAAAAGAATTTATCTAGAATATTTCACAGAAAAAAAAACATGGAAAATATGAAAGAAAGGTTAGCTGACTGAGACTTAGCTCATCTTGGATTCCCAGAGGACAGAATGTAGGACAGAAAATAGTTAAAGGAATAATGACTACACATTTTCCAGAACTAATGAAACATAACCTCACATACAGGAAGCATATTGTGTACAAATCAAGATAAATAAAAAGAGAGCTGTGCCTGGACATATTTTGTTTTTTAGGAAGAATCAGGAATTGAACTCAGAACCTCATACATGGGAAGGAGGTGCTCAACCACTGAGCTACACCCTCTCTAGACGTGTATTTGAAACCTGTAAAAAATCTTAAAGTGAAGACTTTAGAAATAGTAAGAAAGTACAGATTGTCTAGAACAATCAGAAAGATGGCAGATTTCTCAACTACAACAACAGAGGTCAGAAAACTGAAGAATAATATCTAGAAAGTGTTGAAAGGAAATAACTCAATCTAAATTTGAATATCTAGAAAAACTATTGATTAAGAACAAGGGAAAATAAAGCCATTTGTGGAAAAGTAAACACTTTTTGGAGGGAGCTCCAAGAAACTATTCTAAGAGAATCTTGAAGATTTACTTCAAAATGATGAAAAATGATTCCAAGATGGTCTGAGAGAGAAGAGATAGTGAGTAAATAAAATAATAAACATGTTACATAAACCCAAGCAATATTTTCTTTGAAATTACACTAGAGCTTATTTTTGTGAACTTTAAAGGAAAAAGAACTGAAATAATGGACAGTAGTAATGTGTAAGTACAAAGGAAAAAGATCAGAACTAAAGGGTCTCAAGTTTTTTTTGAAGGGAAGAAGTGGTTCAAGATCCTGTATGTTAAACTTACTACAAACTACCTAATGGTTCTCCAAAGTGGTCGTTGATGTAATATTTTCACATTCAAATATCTGACCTAGTTGAAATTTGTTTTGGTGTGGAGTGTACATTTTCTAAATAGCTAGCTATGTGTCAAATATTTTATACCACTGATTTTTTTTTATTTTAGTAGGTTAATATTTATTTAGTATTTCCTCTGACTTGGGAGCTCTATTGAGATTATTTAATTTAATGTACTCTTCACAACAATCCCATTTTCCAGTGGTGAAAGCAGGCTCCGAATTTCTTACAACATACACAGGTTATAGTTATGTATATAACTATATATGCATACATATATATAGTTATATACATACACTGTATGCATATATACACATGTAGTGGAATATGAACCTGGGGATTTTTAATCTGGAGAGTTTTGCCACACTGAGTTTGTGGTGATTGGGGCAGTTCTACAGAACGGTGAAGGGCTTGCCCTTGCGGCTCTGCCAGTTCATCCCTCTTGGGTGTTGGGACATTGTTTCACTTGCCTAAGTCACATCGTACCTTTGTGGGGTTTTTTTCAAGATTTATTTTTTATTTATTTCTCTCCATTCCCCCCTCCTCGCCCCGCCTCAGTTGTCTGTTCTCTGTGTCCATTTGCTCTGTGTTCTTCTGTGTCTGTTTCTATTCTTGTCGGCGGCACCCAGAATCTGTGTCTCTTTTTGTTGCGTCCTCTTGCTGCATCAGCTCTCTGTGGGTGGCGCCATTCCTGGGCAGGCTGCTCTTTTTTCGCATTGAGCGGCTCTCCTTATGGGGCGCACTCCTTGCGCATGGGGCTCCCCTACGCGGGGGACACCCCTGAGTGGCCCGGCACTCCTTGTGCGCATCAGCACTGCGCATGGGCCAGCTGCACACGGGTCAAGGAGGCCCTGGGTTTGAACCTGGACCTCCCATGTGGTAGACGGACACTCCAACCGTTGGGCCAAATCCGCTTCCCCATACCTTTGATTTTAAATGCCACTTTACTCTTACATGGAATACAGCTCATGCACTTGCATACACCAACAGAGTTTGCTTGGTTTGCTTTCAGAGACTGACAGAGCAGCACTAAAGTTCCTTTGGAGAAATCAACAACAGCCAGGAGAGTACTGAAACAAATAATGAGAGACCGGCAGGAGTGCCAGTTACGACTGTCCAGGTTGTGCTTTATGCAAGTCCAGAGCCCACAAATGGATTGAAATGTGAATCCACCGTCCACTCTGGAGGTGTCCTGTGTGGCAGCCCTGGACAGGCCTGACATAGTACAGTAGCTGATAGAGCTACAGTGATTAAGCAGTTGGTATTAGAGCAGGAATAGACGGGTCAGTGTGACAGAATTAAGAACATCACATAACCCAGCCACTCCACACATGGGTCTGTCTCTACATTCTCAACATCTTCAGTCATTAGGGAAGTGCAAATCAAAACCACAATGAGCTAACACTACACAACTGTTAGAAAGGCTAAAAGTAAAGAGACTGATCAAATAAAGAATAAAGAAAAAAAAAACAGACTGACCATAGCAAGTGTTGACAAGGATCTAGAGAAACTGGAACTCATATATATTGCTGGTAGTTGTGTAAAATGGTGCAGCCACCAAGGAAAACAATTTCTTAAGAAGTTAAACACACACTGTCATGTGATCCAGCCATTCTGCTCCTAAATATTTACCCAAAAGAATTGAAAACATATGTCCATACAAAGACTTGTATAGGAAAGTTCAATAGCGGCTTTATTTGTAATTGCCCCAAATAGGAAACAATCCAAATGTCCAGCAACAGGTGAATGGGTAAAGAAACTGTGGTACATCCATGCAATGAACACTACTCAGCAATATAAAAGAACAAAGCATCAGTACAGCCAGCAATTTGGGGGAGAGAAGAAGGCTGTGAGCTGACGCCTACATGGGTGGAGTCTATGATAAGCTGGAGGTAAGTATTTGTACAGGGAGGGAATAAGAGGGGGCATAGGGATACCTCTGGGTGGGGCTTTGTGGGCTCGAGGTGGGCTAGGGCTGGGAGGACGGGTCAGATGGCCCAAGGAATTGGGGAGAGAGCAGGGGGAACCGCTGAATATGGGAGAATGTCAGGTACATGTTTGAAGCTACAATGTTGAGAAAACTCCTTAGAAAATATAATAAGGAAGGATGAAAAAAAACAAATATACCCAACAATAGGAGTGGATCTTACAAGAATTATGCTGAGTGGAAGAAGCGAGACAAAAAGGAGTATATACTGTATGCAATGGTTAATTTTATGTGTCAGCTTGATCACGGTGGCCAGTTGTTGCTGTGCAGGAATCAGTCCCTGCAATTAGACCTTAAGTAAAGGAGAATGGGATCCCAGAGTGGATCCTCATCCAAGCAGCTGGAGCAAGAACTGAGCGTTCCAGAGATCAGAAGAGATTCTGCTTCAAGACTACATCCTCCCTTCTTCCCAACTTCCCAGGCTAAGGAATTCTGATTCAATAATTCAATATCACTCTCACCGGAGTCTCTAGACTCAAGCCTGCCCTGCAAATAGTAACTTGCCAGTCATCACAATCACGTGAGCCAATTCATTAAAATAAATATATACACATATACATATATATCCATATGTATCCATGTATCCATCGATATATACACACACATGCTGTTGGTTCTGTTTCTCTGGAAAACCCTGATTATATGTATGATTACATTTATATAAAAATCTAGAAAATGCAAACTAATATAAAGTGAAAAAAGCAGTTCTTGGAGAAGCTGGAAGGAGGGATTAAGAAGGGCTGGAGACACTTGGGGGCGATGGATATGTGCACTCTCTTGATTCTAGTGATGGTTTCACAGGTATATACATGGGTCAGAATATATCAAACTGTACACATTAAATATGTGCAGCTTATTCTATGCCACCTATTCCTCAGTAAAACTGCTTTTAAAGTAAAATATAAGATGTATTTAAAAAGAGGAAGCAATTTAGCCAAGATTTTTGCACAGCTAATAAGCAGAGGAGTTGGTATTAGAGCCCAATTCTTTAGATTTCCAGTCCAGAGCTCTTTCTTCCTCTTCTTGGGTGTTTTTCTCCCAAAGTTAAAATTACTTTCATGTTGGTAAAGGCACAGCTTCAGTTCAGTGGCCAAAAGCTGACCCTCGATGACTGTCCTGATTACAAAAACATCTTTTCTTTCAGCAGAGAAGTTCATAAACGCTTCACAATTTATGTTCATACAGAACACTTACCTTCCTTAATACTCCCTGCCCTTTGAGGGGGGAAGAACTGAGGAGGAGGAATCTGTGTGATGAGCGGCTGCTGCGGTAACTGCTGGATGATGGTGGCCGGTGGCTGAGGTACCTAGGATAGCCAGGTGTTTGCCTACTGCATCTCTCCTTGGAGAGAGTGTCTAGAGTGTCCACCCCTCCACCCAACCACTGCCCCACCCACCCACCCATCCACCCCTCTGCCATCCACCATCTGCCCACCCTCCAACCCACGTGACCGTCCACCCACCCATCTGCCCATCCACCCCTCCACCCACCCTCCAACCCACATGCCCATCCACCCACCCACCTGCCCATCCACCCGTCCATCCATGTAGAGCCCTAGGTATTGAATGGATAGCTGAACAGATAGATATTTGAGTCTGCATATCACTTAGTATATGATACTTTTTAAAGTTTCCACATTTCTCTCTTCAGCAAGCTAGCTTCATCAAGTCTGCTTTAATAGAAACATTCAAGACACTTGTTATGAAAATATCCTCTGCCCTCTCTTCTGAGTTAAGATAAGTACAACAATTTTGAGCATGCTGGGAGGGCAGAAACATCTTCTATTTTAATGCTTTTTTTGATATAAAAACGCTGCAACTTGCCCCTTCTTTCTCAACTTAAAGGAAAGAAGGGATGAATTGTAGGCTTTATTAATATGTATAATAAGATCGATTAAAAAAAAAAAAGAAGGCATAGACCAAGGGTTGGCAAACTTTTTCTGTAAAGGGACAGGAAGTAAATGTTTTAGGCTTGCAGGCAATTACTCAGCTTTGCCATTGTAGCATGAAAGTAACCATGAGCCAGATGTAAACAAGTGTGTGTGGTTGTATGCCAATAAAGCTTTCTTTACGGATCCTGGAATTTGGCTTGAAGGTCGTACAAGGGCGGGGGGCAGGGGCACTGTGGCCCGCGGCCCTGGTTTGTGGGCCCCTGGCAGGGGGCATTCTTAGCATGGCCGAGGGGGCTCTGAGCCCAGCTGCCGCGTGCTGCCAGGGCCCCCAAGGACAAAGGCCTTGCTGGTCGTGGCCCCGCCGGGTGCCTGGACCCCCTGGCCATCCATCCAGAAGCGTCTCAGCTTGGCCGAGGGAGCCAAGGATGCACAGCAGCCTGGGACCCTCAGCCCCAAGCCACAATCAGGTTCTTACACGTCCAGTTGCCTTAGCACTGGCCTGGACGGGAGGCTGGCTGAACTACCGTCCTCGGTCTCCGTGTTCAGCAGTGCCCTCCCACCATGCCTCAGCCCCTGCCCCTCGCAGGATTCCCTTCAGATAAGTCTCTCCTTAAAGGAACAGCCCACAGAAGCAATTTTAGTTTGTTCTGCATACGCTGCAAAACTGCCCAATATCCATGAGGCGCAGATGAGCTGACACCCTGCGGCAGAACGCCCCCCAGCTGCGTGCGCCCCGCAGAACGGTCAGCGCCTCCCGCCTCGCTGGTGGCCGCGCTGGACCTCTGCGCTGCTCCCCTTCCTGCGGTCACCCCGGCTGCAGCCTCTGGCGCGGCTCCCGCTGAGGCCGAGCGCCGCCCACACAGTGCTAGTGTGTTCTGCTCCCCCGCGGGCAAGTCCTGCGCGTTCGGCCCGGGTCCTGGAATGCGCGCTCGCTGCGGCCGAGTCCCAGCGGCCAGCCCCGGCTTCCGCACGCTCTGCGCACCCAGTTGCGTCACAGAGTCGGGGCTGTTCTCGGTTGCTGGCGACCCCGAAGGCTGAGCAAAGGCGCGGCAAGCTCCGACGTGGACGCCACGCCTTTTCTAGCGCAGCCCGAAGCAGGGCCTTAGGCACTGCCTGGTCATTGGGACGTTTTGGAAAAGAGCTGACCCCTGTCTTCCAAAGCCAGGGCCCTCCGGGCGCGAAGTCCCCCACGCGTGTGAGCGCAGTGGGAGGAGCCGGGCAGGGCCCCAGCCCCTCGTCTGTAGTAAATGCTCAGTCTGGCTCCGACGCCGCTGCCCGCGAGGCTGGCCAGGCCTCTGCTGTGTCCCGTACCCGGTGATGCCAGGGGCCGAGGGCGCCAGCAGACCTGTCCCTTCTCGAGGGGAAAGCATTGCTTTCACGATGCTGGGAGGTTTGCCAGAGAAACGAATTGGCATCTCTCTTGTGGGTGAGAGAAGTCTCGGTGGGCACCCCCCAACATTTCTGTACAACTGAGGCAGCGGCTGGGATTGGAGCGCCCGTTCAGCTCTGCTCCCCACCCCATGAGGAACTGTTTTCATGTTCCTGCAGGGAGGAAAACGCCTCTTACCGAGTGCTGGATGATCCGGGGGGGCTCAGGGCCCAGCGGGGGTGGGGGGCCGGCTGTGTAGCGGCTGATGGGGGGGGCTTCTGGGGGCAGTGGTGGCTCATGGGCTCCTCTGCTCAGCCCCCTCCAGGCGTGTGCCTGGGAGAGCTCCTCCAGGAGCTGCTGTTCCTGCAAAAGCAACGAGGAGCCTGCTGGTGCCACGCGGGAGGGACGCGGGGCAGGGCGTGCTCTGCGGGGGGGGCCCTCAGGGTCGGCTCATGGGGGCCCTGGGCAGCGCTGCTGTGGCCGGCGCTGGGCACGAGACCCCTGGGAGAGGACCCCTGGACCCCGAGGTCAGCGTGGGGTGCTGAGCAGAGGGACTGGCCGTGAACAGCGAGGCACCAAGCTGCTGGGCGCGCTGCACCCACGAGGACAGCATTTCCTTTTACATTCACCGGTAATCTGAACTCGTTTCTGGTCTTTCTCTGCCCTAGAAGAGTGCGGGCCCTCTTTTGAGTGCTTCCTTGTCCACCTCGCTTAAGGGGTTGGCTCACCAGGGAAGCCTGAGACACTGTCCGCCTGGGCTCGAATGCGTGGCTTCCGGGGACCCTTCCTGGCTGCGCCTGGGAACTTACAGCGGGTGAGCATCTTAGAATTCGGTCTCCTGCCGGAACCGTGCTCAGGGCGCCCATCCGCGTTCCCCGGGCAGCACCTGGCCCTGGCGCCGTCTGCCGCTCACACTCCTCCGGGTCTCGGCGGTGAGCTGCAGCCGAGCTGGGCGCGCCCTGCCTGGGCCCTGGGGTCTGAGCAGCCACCCAGAGCTCCCGCCGGCCTTGGGGGTGGAGGGCTCACCCAGAGCGTCTGCAGAAGCTCCTTCCTTCTTCTCAGTGCGCTCTGCAGGGCGTCCTCGGGCCCGTCCGTGTTTCCTGGAAGGGACGCTCGTGCCACCAGAGACGCCGCTTGTCAGAGCGCCCCGGCCTCACCTGTCCTGGGGCCAGGAGCCTCCTGTCCCGAGGGGGAGGGGCCGGTGGGGGGGACAGAGCTCGGGCCCCTCCACTGCAGGGGTCCCGCGGGCCCTGAGGGCAACTGAGGCAACTCGTGCTTTAAGGTGATCTGTGCAAAGGGTCTCCTACCTGGAGAGGGGAGGGTGCGGATCCCGACCCAGGGATAAGCAACGCTCCGCTCCAGCCACACCCTGCCGAGGTGAACCTGGGCCCCTCGACTTGGGCCAGTGGCCGGAGGCCCCCTGCAGTTCGGCCTTAGGAAGGCGGCTCTGGGGGCTGACCTCCTGCCGGCTGGAGCTGCCCGAGCCCTGAGCTGTCTGGGGACTCTGCGCTGTCCATTGAGTCTCAGATAACCATATCCGCAGTTTCCTCAAGTGCACACCTTCCCAGGGAGACGTGCGCTCGAAAGCTCTGGGCGGCCCCAGGCCCCTGCGCTGTCCGCTTCTGGCACTGCCCCTGAGCCAGGGCCCTGGGGCTATCTGAGCAGCCTCCTCTCTGGGGTGTTCCCACAGTAATGCCAGCGCGGGGGCCCTGGGACCTCCCCAGACACGTGTGTGTGTGTCTGTACGTAACCTATATGTGTGTATTTGTATGTGCGTGTGTGCATTTATGTGGCCCTGTGTCATGTGTATGTGGGCATGCCGCTGTGTGTTTTAAAAATGAAACAAAAGCTGTTCACTTGGAGGGAAAGGAAACTGACCAAGGACAATCTTGCTGGAGGTGAAGACTCCCTGGGGTGGGAGGGCTGCCCCTGCCTTCCCTTGCAACATGGGGTTTTGGGTCTGCCCGTGCCAGCTCCAAGCTCTTACCTGACACCAGGTGCAGGCCTTCTGCATCCCTTTCCATGTTCTCCCGCTCTTGCTCCAGTTTCTGCGGGGTGGTAGGGGTAGGGGGGAGACTGATGGGTCACGGTCTCCAGTCTCTGGGTCGTGGGTGGGAGCCCGCACTGCCCCCTCCTGCCCTGCATGGGGCAGTCTGGGCCGTGTGTGGAGCACCTGGGTTGGGGGTCAAGCACCTGACTGAGTGTGGAGCACCTGGTAGGATGTGGAGTACCTGGCGAGGTATGGAGCACCTGAGCTGGGCGTGGAGCACCTAGTCAGGTGTGGGGCACCAGGCCAGGTATGGAGCATCTGGCTGGATGTGGAGGACCTGGCCAGGCATGGAGCACTGAAGTAGGTGTGGAACATCTGGCTGGGTGTGGAGCATCTGGCTGGGTATGGAGCACTGAACTGGGCATGGAGCACCTGGCCACGTATGGAGCACCTGGCTGGATGTGGGGGACCTGGCCGGGCGTGGAGCACTGAAGTGGGCATGGAGCACCTGGCTGGGTGTGGAGCATCTGGCTGGGAATGGAGCACTGAACTGGGCATGGAGCACCTGGCCACGTATGGAGCACCTGGCTGGGTGTGGAGCATCTGGCTGGGAATGGAGCACTGAAGTGGGCGTGGAGCACCTGGCCAGGTATGGAGCACCTGGCTGGGTGTGGAGCAGGTGGGCTGGGCGTGGAGCATCTGGTAGGGTGTGGAGCACCTGGCTGGTCATGGAGCATCTAGAACCGGCATGGAGCACTTGGCCGGGTGTGGAGCACCTGGGATGGATGTGGAGCACTGGCCAGATGTGGAGCTCCTGGACTGGGCGGGGAGCACCTAGCTGGGCAAGGAGCACCTGGACTGGGTGTGGAGCATCTGCCCGGGTGTAGAGCATCCGTTTGCTGCAGGAACAAAGATGCCCCATGTGGCCAGCTGGGACAGTGCTGAGAAGCACAAAGTGCTGGGAAAGCAGGGCCCACCTCTCCCCGCAGTAAATAAAGCCAAGGACCTTATAGTCTAAAATATAAACCACAAAGTAACCCCCCAAAAAAAATAAAAATAAAAAAAATAAAAATAAAGCCGAGGACCCACCTCCTCGGGCAGCTTCTGAAGACGCCCGTCTCCAGGCAGCTGCAGGGCTCGGCCCGAGGTGGGGAGTTCTGTGTCCCGGCACCGCCCGGCTCTCCTGGCGCCGCAGCTTTGTGCCCCGAGCCCTCCCCAGCATGTCCCACCTGCTGGCCGCACCCAGCACACGAGGAGCCCGGCACAGGCGCGTGGCCGGCGGGGGGAGCAGGTGGGCACAGGCTTCTGGGGACAGTACAGACGTTGGAGAGCCTGTTTTCACAGCAGGGGCCCCGCAACCCCGGCGGCGGGGCACCTTGGGGCGCCCTGGCCTGCGGGTGCCGTGCCTTCCTCGTGACTGGGAAACTGCTGAAGAGCTGCGGGGCTCTGCACGAGCCAGAGTCCAGGACACCACGACCCTCCTGGACTAAGAGCCGAAGCGCAGCGCTGGCGCGCAGGGTCGCGGCCCAGGGGCAGGGTGTGCGGGGGTGGCGCCCCTCAGCTCGCGCTGCGCTTCTGCAGAGGCGGGGAGCGTGACCCTGGCGCAGCCTTACCTTCTCCAGGAGCTTCAGCGTCAGGCGGGTCACCGGGTCTGCCATCGTGGCCCCCCGTGGCGAGAAGCCGTGGAGCTGCCCTGAACCCCGGGGCCGGGCAGGGCTGACTCGCAGGGTCCCTCCACCCGCCACCGCGAGCTGCCGGGCAGTTACCAGGCAGCAAGGCCCGGGGCGGGGCCAGCCCCGGGGGCCGCTGAGCGCCGCCTGGTCGCCTGGCAGTGTTGCCTGCAAACACTCGTCTCCAGGTGTGGCAAGCCTGGCTCCTTGGGCGAGCAAATGCGGGCAGCACCTGGGCGGGAAGGCTGAGCCCAGGTGGGCCAGGAGAGCCCCTCCCCATGCACCTGGGAGGGTCCTGGCGGCCAAGGGGGGCGCCCTGAGGTCATGGCCCCCTGCCCGCCACAGGGCCCTGGCATCTGGCCCGGCAACGGCCCCGCCTCCACCAGGACCCAGCCCCTGTGTGACCCCCGGCCAGGGGCAGGGCTCTAGGCCCAGAAAATTGGTCCATGCTCCCTCCCGCCTTCAGTGCAGCCTGGTGACCCGCCGGCCGGCCCGGACTGCGCTGGGAGCGGGGGTCCCTGGCCGGGCAGGGGGTGCAGAGCTTCCTGGGACCAGCCCGACTCCACCTTCATTCCCAGGCTGGGTCATCCTGCCACTTCCAGCTCCTGGGACCCCCCCTCCTCCCGCCGGCTCTCCCTGGCGCCCCCACTCCACCTGCCGGCTCTCCCCGGCCCCACCTCCCGCCGGCTCATCTGGGCCTCCCCCCTCCTCCCTCCTCCCGCCAGCTCTCCCAGGGCGCCCCCTCTCCACCCGCCAGCTCTCCCCGGGGCCCCCCCCCTTTGGCTCTCCCCAGGCCTCCACTCCAGTTGGCCCAGACCCCCCCCTCTTCCCTCCAGCTCTCCCCAAGCCCCCCTCCAGCTGGCCCAGGCCCCCCCTCCTCCCGTCCACTCCCCCTAGCCCCCCTCCTCCCTTTGGCTCTCCCCAGGCCCCTCCTCCCCCCGGCTCTCTCCTCTCCTTTCCTCTCCCCTGCAGCCTCCTCTGGAGGAGCCCCAGGGAGCTCACACCGAGGTCCCCACAGCCTTTCAGGGAGAGTGAACACGAAGGCAGGTACCAAACAGATGAAGGTGGTCGTTTACTTGTGTGATCTGAAATTTTGCATTTACAGTCGTCACCCCGTGTGGAGGTAGCACCCTGTGCTTGGACCCCGCATTCCGTCCAGGCCCCAAGGCCTGAGGGTCCTGCCTGGGGGCGCCCTGCCGGCCGGGCCAGCTGGTTACAGCCCCCCCACAACGCAGCTGAGCCAGAAGCTCGCGCCCAGTCGACCTCTGCCTATCCCCTCCCGCCTCAGGGTTTGTGTGGTGTGTGTTCCACGGCCCTGCTCGGACCCCCACGCGTTTTCAGGACCATGATGTTGCCCCTCCTGACTTCTGCGGGTGCAGGCTTTTTGGGGTCCTCCTTCCAGCAGGGCTAGACAGGGTTTGTCCACAATTGAGCCACCACAAGGTTGATTCCTGGGAACAGGTTTGTGAGTGGAACCCCCTTTCCCTGCTGGGGGCTGTGATGGTCGGGCTCATGGGTCAGCTCAGCCAGGCAACTGTGCCCTGCTGTGTGGTCCAGCAAGCACTGGGCCATCTGTAGTACAAGGGCATTTATGGGCTTTAGTCACACTGACTTTACTGCAGGGGTAAATCCTAGAGAGCTGGTTATCATTACATCAGTCAGGGAGACTGCCATCAGCAATGAGTGATGCTTAACCCAACCAGTTGAATCCCTTAAAAGGGGAAGTGATTCCAGCATTGAGCAAGAGTTTCCCAGCTCGTCTGGACAGCCACCGTCTCCTGGAAACTCATCGAGGACCTTCCTGGACTTTCCCTGCAGCCCCTGGTTGCACCTGCCTGGAGGGCCTGGACTGCTGCATGCCCACGGGCACGAGAGAGCCTCTGATAGTTTCTTACTGTTGACAGATCTCTCCTGCTGATCCTGTTTCTGAGGGAACCCTGACGAGTACTGGGGGGACAGAGGGGTGTGCGTCTAAAGCCTGTGAGTTCAATGCACCTTTACCCTGAGACTGCTGGGATGGGAAACTGAGTCACAGCTTCGAAGGAGGCTGAGTGTCCTTGTCATTCGCGCGTGTCCCCGTGCACAGCCCGTGTGCGCCGCAGCCTCCCTGCTCGGGGACGCACTCCATGCTCACGCAGGTCTGAGGTGTGCGCTGAAACCAGCTAACCCCGTTAAGCAGCTCCAGGGGGCCGGGAGGGAAGCCCGGGACGTCGGCCTCTGCCCTGAGAGGGCAAGGAGGAGAAGCGGCTCGATCCAGCATCTCCAGAGCCTCTAGGGTGCCCACGGCTGGAAACTGTTCACCAAACCAGAGGACAAACCGGCCCGCTGCACCTCCCCACGTTTCCAAAGTGCAGGCAGCGGGTGGGGTGCAGTGACCCAGAGGGAAAGCTGCTCCTGCCGGTGGGCTGGCAACCCCCGCCCGGCCCCCATGGGTCGCGGCCCGGCCTGTGGTGTAAACTCACCCACGGGCTGTGTTTGGTCAAGCTATTCAGTCCTGTCTGGGAATCAGGAGCCCTCAGGGCCACCTGCGACAGGAAACCCCACTTGCCAGTTCCTGGAGGGAGGCGATAACCGTGCTCCCTGGAAGAGGCTGACGTCAGCACGCGGCCCCAAGTGCGCAGCTGTAGCTGGTGCTGGTGATTGGCGCCAGAGAAGAGCGCATGGAGGCCGCCCTCCCCGCCACGTTCAGGGACCCGCAAAGAAACAGACGAGCGCGTCAGGCAAAACCGGAGCCCAGGACATCCGTGTCAGCCAAAGGGGCGCCGAGGCCAAGGGCCAGAACCGAGCTGGCCTGTACAAAGGGTGCTTACTGGGGTAGAAGCTTACGTTACAGGCTGCGAAGAGTCCAGCTCAAGGGACCAGGACAGGTACTTTCTCACCCAAAGTCTGTTGCCACGTGTTGAAGCACCACGGCGGGCGACGCCTGCGAGGGCTCAGCCTTCCTCTTCCTCCTGAGGCTCCTGGGTCCAGCTCCTTCCATCTCAGCTGCGGACTGGCACCGGGCTCGTCTCTCTTCCCGAGGCTCGTCTCTTTCCAGGCCCAGCTGCTCTGCTCCCTCCACAAGGTCAGCTGTGGACTATCAGGCTCATCTCTTCCCAGGCTCCAGCGTCAAAGCCAAGCTCTCTCCTCTGCCGTGTCTTTATCTGTGTATCTATTTCTCTGTTCTTGACTGAGCATCTGTTTAAATAGTAGTTGAGTCAAGGCTCTAATCCTGATTTAATAAAGTAAAAGCGAAACCTCTGAATCTAATACAACCAAAGGGAATCACACCCAGAGGAACAGACCAGTTCACAAACACGATCAGTATCTCTTTTTGGAATTCATAAATAATCGCAAACTGTCACAACACCACAGCACAGAAGGGATGAGAAATGGGAGTTTATCTGGAGGGTATTTCAGAGGAAGCAGTGGGGGACCCAAGCCGGGAACGGGGCCAAACGGCCGGGCCTTGCCCTTTCCCGCGAGGGGCGCCGTCACCACCCCGCGCGGGCGGGGGCCCAGCTCCCAGCTCTGGTTTTCTCCCTGCAGGGGCCGCCCTTGGTGAACGTCTCCTGCCCTTGTTGAGCTGGTGGCGCTGGCTCGTGGCCTGTCTGCCCTGGAGGGGGCCCCGCGTTGTCTTTGGGGTGCCGAGCCGCCCCCACCCTGCTCGCGCTCCTGCTTTTTCTTGTGCCGTCTTTTCTCTGCTACAAGCCACTTGAGGCTTTGCGCCGTTTTGCAAGCTCAGCGATGCCCGGATCAGCAGCAGAGGCGAGATCTGTGGGCGCTTTTCCTGCAGCCCCTGCGTCACCAAGTGGCGCCGTCTCCTGGAGGGCAACTGCGCAACCCAGCAGCCGACCCGCTGCCCTGTTTTCAGACTCCAAGGCAGAGGATGTTCTTTCGCTGTTCTTTTAATAGTAAACGCAATGGCTGGGAAATCTGAGCCCATGCAGGCTGACGCGCACGGGCATGTGTCGCGTGCGAGCCCAGCCTCCTTCCCACAGCCCCACGCGGTGGGAACTTCACCTGACTTGGCCCGTCGCCCTTCTAAAAACTGTCTAGATCCGGAATGATTTTCCCCAAGTGTTTCAGCCTTGGGAAGACGCTGTGTTCCCCTGGTGGTGGAGAAGGGATAAACGATTACGGTACATTTGACACACGCATCCTCTCCAAATTGTAAGTGCTGTTGGCAGGACTGGAGTGACGACTGAAGTTAGGGGAGACTTGGTTTTAATTGTGGAAATTAGTCTGAATGAATTACTTTCATGCTTTTAATAATTTTTATAAGACTCATTTAAAATCTGACCTTCACACTGATATAAACAGCTGCATTCTGTGTGCAAAACTACTTTAACACAATAGGACAAGAAACAATCACAGTATAAGGATCGGAAGGGACATAATAATCAAGATGATAACCCAACAGAATTGCAAAGTTAAGGTTAACAAGTGAGTTGAGCAAGGCTGCTGATTTCAAGATCAAGTTACTAGCAGTAAGTGGAAAGTTAACCAGAAAATAACAGCAACCCAGCCCTTAGAGCATGTAGAAATCTATAATCGATGGTCACAAGACCACTAAGAAAAATTCTAAAACTCAAAGAATTAAAAAGAAAAACAAAAACCCCTGAAGAAATGGAGAGAAATTATGTCCATGTCAGGGGGTCAACTTAAAATTGTAACACTGTTTTGTTTTCTGTTTTTACTTTTTAGGGCCTTCTATATTTCCAAATAATTTAGAAAACGACAGAGAATCAGCCTTTCATGAACAATGTATTACACTGGCATTTTGTTATGTCTTCAATAAAGAAAGCTGGCAAAAATACAAATTTTAAAACAAATCTAAAACTTGAAAACAATATAATATACTATCAATATGTTCTAGTTGAAGTCATTATTTGGATGTCTGAGAAGAATCAGATATTACACAAGTGCAAGCAAAACAAAAGAGACTTGGAAATAAGCAACTGTACATGGGTGTTGTAGTTTTCCTCCATTTAACAAAACAATCTATTATGCCCAGGAAAGAAAAATGTTTTTTCTGATTAAACTCTTGATACAATTAGTCTTGTATCTGTCATCCATCCATAGAATCTTCAGAAAAAATTACTTTCCTTACAGCTTTAATAAAAGTTCAGTTCATATATTTTTTAAAAATGAGTGTATTTTAGGAAAATATTTTTCTTACAAATGTTGTTATAGCTCTGTACCTTTGTTACTTTTATGTAATGTGTTCAAGTATTATCTTTATAATGTACATATTTTTTCAATTTCTGCCAAGGTTATTCAAAAGAGAGTTTTTTCTTTTCTTCATTTTTGGTTTTCAAGTGGCCTTTTCTATAGTTGTCATTATTTTCTCTGCCTACTTCGTTGTGCACAGAGAATGTTGACTCTTCCCGCCATAGATCAGCTGCGCGTGGTTTCCCACCCCACGGCTCAAGGGCGCACATGGAGCCCTGTTTGCACTTTGAGGTCCATCTTCTCTTTCACAGGGGCACTGCCCTCATAAGACGCTGAAATCACTGAAAACTTTGTTCTCCTGTCACCACTGAACTGCTTGGGATCCACCAAATGCTGAACTCGTGAAAATTTGGATTTGTGGTTCAATCTGCACTTACCTTTGTTTTCACTTTATAATTTTTTTCATATGTAAAACTGTTTTCTCTTTAAAAAGAAAACAGTAATACTCTCTGATCTCTCCAGACCAAATCTCTTAGTTCAGTGCAACCCAATCAAAATTCCTGGAGGATTTTTAAAAATAGAAACTGACCTTTATTTTCTGTCAACCCTCTTTCTGTTTTCCTTCAGAGACGGTGGAAGCCCAGTTAGGGCTTCTCAGCGTCGCTCCTGCCCGTCCCGTCCAGAGGCCTGAGCCTGGGCGCCGCAGACCCTCCCCAGGTGCAGACCATCCCCAGCAGGACCCTCCCCATCCAGGACCCCCCCACCCCCCAGCCGGGACCCTCCCCAGCAGGACCCTCCCCAGGGGCAGACCAAGCCTCCAGTTTTCAGCTAGAAACTGGCAAGTGGGCAGGGGCCTCCCCGCCTTCCTACCAGGCTGGGGCCTCAGGGCAAGAGCCCTAAAGGCAGGATGGAGCAGGCCATTCATCCGGAAATTCCTCCGTGGTCCCAGCCTGCTCAGCCATGGCCTGCTCTTCTACTTCAGTCACTTGAGAAACTTGGCTGAAGGAGCCCCGGTATAATCCCTGGTGCCCACGGGAGACGGTGCCCACAGGAAATGGTGCCCATGGGGAATGGAGCTCATGGGAGATTGTGCCCATAGAAGACAGTGCTCATGGGAGATGGTGCTCATAGGAGACAGTGCTCATGGGAGATGGTGCCCACGGGAGATGGTGCTCATGGGAGTTTGTGCCCATGGGAAATGGTGCTCACAGGAGACGGTGCCCATAGGAGACAGTGCCCACAGGAAATGGTACCCATGGGGAATGGAGCTCATGGGAGATGGTGCCCACAGGAGACAGTGCCCATGGGAGATGGTGCTCACTAGAGATGGTGCCCACCAAAGACGGTCCCCACAGGAGACTGTGCTCCCTGGAGATGGTGCCCATGGGAGATGGTGCTAATGGGAGATCAACTCACAGGGGATGGTGCCACAGTGCACAGAACTTCATAGGGAGCACCGCCCCCCCCCGCATGAGACCCATTGATGGAGTTCCTGGGCCAACACCCCTACATCAGACCTGCTGAGAGAGCCCCCTCCTTGCTGTACAGTACAGCATGTCCATGTACTACGGGGCAGAATCTGTCACACAGCACAATGGTCAGTGGGCAAACATAAGAGGCTCTGTCGGAAGCAGCTGTGGCTCCATCAGCTGGGCTCCCGTCTGCCATATGGGAGGCTCTGGGCTCGCGTCCCGGGGCCTCCTTGTGAAGGCAGCTCGCCCGCATGCCATGGAGAGCCGCTGGCCTGCGAGTGCCGCGGAGTGCCGCCTGGCCCACAAGCACTACGGAGAGCCGATTCAGCAAGGTGACGCAACAAAAAGGGAGACAAGTAAAATCACAGACGAGGGACGCGGACGTGGCCCAGGGGTTAGGGCGTCCGTCTACCACATGGGAGGTCCGCGGTTCAAACCCCGGGCCTCCTTGACCCATGTGGAGCTGGCCCATGCACAGTGCTGATGCCCGCAAGGAGTGCCGTGCCACGCAGGGGTGTCCCCCGCATAGGGGAGCCCCACGCGCAAGGAGTGCACCCTGTAAGGAGAGCCGCCCAGCATGAAAGTGCAGCCTGCCGAGGAATGGTGCCGCACACATGGAGAGCTGACACAGCAAGATGACATAACAGAAAGAAACACAGATTCCCATGCCGCTGACAACAACAGAAGTGGACAAAGAAGAAGACACAGAGAACAGACAACCAGGGGGGAGGGGGAGAGAGAAATAAATACAGAATATAATAAATAAAACACAGAAGAGTGCACAGTGAATGGACACAGAGAGCAGACAGCAAGCAAGCCATGGGGCGGGGATTTAAAAAAATGGAAGAGGCTCTGTGAGAGGCTGGTGGTCAGCCCTGGGATCAGTCACCACCAGAAGATGTGGCTCCTGGAAGGCTGCTGCCTGGATCTGGTCTCCAGGAGTGAAGCTGGCAATAGGAGACTCTCAGTGGCTGCAGCAAACTTCAGCACTCCCACTGACCGGGGTTCCTGGGGAACATGACACTAACATAACTGGGCAAAGATGGACTGAGCTGCTGGTGGAAGTTTCTCCCAGATCCTCTGCAGATGTACCACGTAGATGCCTACATTCCTTTTGTAGAACATTACTGTTCCATTTGGAAGTCAAGTTTCATATCACCCAAGTGGATTCCTACTGCAAGGAACTGAGGATGCCTGCCCCAACCCCTTTATTCACAGGACCTCAAGGGCTCCAGATATCATGAGAGTTTCCCTTTCAGTTAGACACGCACCAGGTCAATGCCATGTGGACCCCTCTCTGATTAGCATGGAAAGCTCCAGTAGGATTTTTTAAAGTAACCTGATAATATACTCTAAAATGCTTATGGAGGGGAGGGAGCAAGATGGCCACAGAGTCAGGAGTTCCAGGAATTAGCTCGTCCAAAAGGGCAGATAGTAATCAGCCAGAGCTACTTAGATCACCTGTTTGGGGGGCCTAGGGGACAAGAAGAGCATCCTGCAAAATCCTTGGAAGAATGGAAGGAGGAGACTGCCCATCTGCAGTGAAGCTTTGTGAGTTGAGCACACCGTGGAGGTTGGCGTCCATCCCCCACTGGTAGCTCAGTCCACTGTGGGAGCTATTCCCTGGCTAGGTTGAAAGCTCCATTTCTCAAAAATGGGGGAAGAAAAGATGGTCAGTCATTGATTTCAACTCCTGATTAGTAAATTCAGCAGGCTAACGTCCAGTACTAAGAACTGCTAAAGTTTGAAATGGTCCAAGTCAGGAAGAGGCTGGTAGCCTCCACTTTAGCTCTGCCCCCAGCATGAGGGAAACAGGGCAGACTGAAAATCACAGTGGAGGTAGGGACTGGCTTCTTTCCACCCAGGTCAGATTGCTGCCCCAGCCTGGACTCCAGCCCCACCCCTGGCAGGGAGGAAGCTGGGGGGACTTGCACCAGCCTCTTCAGTCAACTGCAGGCGCTTTGGCCTGCACGGACTAGATTTGTAGGCAAATCTGTGGCTACATGTCTGCCTCCAATAGGATAGGAGAGGACAGGTATTTTCTCAACCTCTCTGGGCAACTGCAGGCACTTTTGGCCTCCGTGGACTAGAATTCTGGGAACACCGGAGGTTCCGTTCCCACCCATGACCAGGAGGAGGTCCAGTGCTTCATCAGTCGTCTGTGGACAGTTTAGACTCACAAAGCTGCGCACACCTGTGGCTTCATCACTGTCCCAGGCAGGGGAGGAAGGGTGTGGAGTTTCATCAGTCTCTCTCTGGGCGGCTACAGATGGTCTTGGCCTGCGTGGCTTGGGCGGCTGCACACGGCTGCAGCTTGATCCCTGCCCCTGGCCAGGGAGAAGGGTGGGAGGAACCTCACTGCTCCTGGGGCAACAGGGACAGCTTCAGCCGCTGTGGCTTACAGCACCAACCATGTTATTGGCTCCTATTCTGCAACCAGCAGGGAGAAGGGGTAAGAGACAGATGAAAAAGAGCTGAAACAATTCAGATGGGCTAAACATGAGCCACTATAAAGTTCCAAATTAAGTTGAGCCAAGTATCAAAGAGGAGCTGTAGCACAAGGCCAATCAAATGGAAAACTCTAGACCAAAGAGAGCAAAGGGGCCAAGAATAAATACATCTAATAAATCAGATGTTGAGACACCAAAAAAATTGCAGTTCATACCAAGAATCAGGAAGATATGGCCCAGTCAAAGGAACAGAGGTTGTGAACTTACAAAACAATCATGCACATGTGCAGAATTCCCATACAATACCTCTTCACCAACATTACCACACCATGGTGGAATATTTGTTACAGATTATGAGATAATATCATCATAATTACCACCAGTCATGGTGCATAGCATACATGTGGCACACTTTTTCCAACCCCCTCACCCCCTTATCAATACAGTATATCTTTGGCATTGATGCAAGAATATTACAATATTGCTGTTAATCACAGTCCATCCGTCACTCCAGTTGTAGTTTCCCATATTCTCCACATTCCCACCACCCTGCAATGGCGTACATCCACTCTAGTCCACAGGACACTCTTGCATATGCACCATCAACCACAATTCCCATACATCTCTGGGTTAACTTTAATACAAGGGCATTTATGAACTTTAGTCATCATTAGCTTTACTGCAATGGTAAATCCTGGGATAGCTGGTTATCAATACATCAAAGGGAGATTGCCATCAGCAATGAGTGAAGCTTTACGTGGTCAGTTGAATCCCCTAAAAGGGGAAGTAATTCCAGCATTGAGAATTTTCCATCTCGTCTTTGGACAGCCAACATCTCCCAGAACTCATCAAGGACCTTCACTAGATTCTCGTTGCTACCCCTGCTTGTGGCCTGCCTGTGGAACCTGGACTTGTGCATCCTCACAGCTGCATGAGAGACTCTTATAGAATCACGTACTACTGACAGATATCTCTTGTTGATTCTGTTTCTCTAGAGAACCCTGGCTAATACAGCAGGAGCAACAAAAGAAAAAAATGTATAAATGGGACCTCCTAAACTTAAACACTTTTGTGATTCAAAGGATTTTGTCAAGAAAGTGAAAAGGCAACCCACTCAATGGGAGAAAATATTTGGAAATCACATATCCAATAAGGGTTTTAGTTCCATGCTATATATATATATTGTTCACTGCTAAAAAATAAAAAAGCAAGCAATCTAATTTAAATATGGGCAAAAGACATAGACATTTCTCACAAGAGAAAATACAAATGATGAAAAAGCACGTGAAAAAAATGTTCAATTTTTTTGACTAGTATTAGGGAAATGCAAATCAATGAGATAACATCTCACACTTCATATAATGGCCATTATTTAAAAACAAACAATATTGAAAACAACAAGTGCTGGAGAAGATGTGGAGAAATATGAACTGTTGGTGGGAATGTAGAATGATGCAGCCTCTGTGGAAGACACTTTGGTGGTTCCTCAGGAAGCTAAATATAGAACTGTCATGTGATCTGGCAATCCCTCTACTAGGAATATATCCAGAAAAACTGAAAACAGTTATGTGAGCAGACATATGCACACCAATGTTCATAGCAGCATTATTCACAATTGCCAAGAGATGGAAACAACCCTAGTGTCTGTCAACCAATGAATGGATAAAGAAAATGTGGTAAATACATATAATGGACTACTATGCTGCTGTTAGAAGAAATGAAATTGAGACCCATTTGATAACAAAGATGAACCATGAGGACATTTTATTAAGTGAAATGAACCAGACACAAAAGGCCAAATATTGCATGGTCTCACTAATATGAATTAAATACAAAGAATAAACACATGGAGTTAAAACCTAGAGTATGGGTTACTAGGAGACAGGGTGAGAACTGAGGAGGGGTACTGATCTTAATGTATGTAGAATTTTTCAATTAGTTTTACTGTAAAAGTGTGGAAATGGATAGAGTTGAGGGTAACACATTGTAGTGAGTATGACTAACACAACTGATTTATAAATGGGATTGTGGCTGAAAGAGGTAGTTTAGGGATATAAATATCAGTTAAAAGAAAGCTAGATAATAATCTAGGGACCGAATAATACAATGAACCCAGAGGTGGATGAGGATTGTGATTAATAATACAAATGCAAGAATGTTCTTCTATGAACGAGAACAAATGTATGCCACAATTATGAGGTGGCATAATATGGTGATGCACAGAAACAATACAATATTGTAATATTCTTGCATCAGTTTCAAAGAAGGAACTATATCAACACTAAGGGTCAATAATAGGGTTGTGGGGTTTTTTCTTTTGGACTAAGGAAAACTTTCAAGGGTTTACTGTGGCAATGACTGCCCTACTCTGTGGTGCAAGTGAAAGCCGTTGAATGTGTACTTGGCATAGAATGCACAAGGCATGGGACTGTACAACACAGTGAACCATGTGATAGAAGATGGACTGTGGTTAACAGTACAAAAAATATGAGAGTGTTCTCACGAGCTACAACAAATGTACATTACTAATTCATGGTGTTAATAAAAGGGGGTATACGGAAAAATATACCAAGTGTACATTATGGACTCCAGTTAGTGGTAATGGTAATCTGTATCAAATGTTCCACACAATGTAAGGTGCTGATAGAGGGATGATGTACAGGAATTCTGCACATTATGCATGATTGTATTGTAAGCTCACTTCTCTAATATAAAATTCAAATAAAATAAAATTTAAAAAGTAAAATGCATATGGAAGAAAGGCCCACCAAAAGACTACTTACTTAATTTTGGGGAAAAAAAAGGCAATGAGAGGGATTTGTCCTATTGATATTAAGACATGATGAAAGATACTGTAATAAATACTGCAGCTCAGGAAGAGACAAACAAACCAATGGAGTAGAAGAATTCAGAAACCAATTGTATTATTCAGCCAAAGGGGTGCTCATATAAAATACCAGAAATTGGTTGGTTTTTATAAAGGGTATTTATTTGGGGTAGGAGCTTACAGATACCAGGCCCTAAAGCATAAGTTACTTTCCTCACCAAAGTCGATTTTCACATGTTGGAGCAAGATGGCTGCCGATGTGTGCGAGGGTTCAGGCTTCCTGGGTTCCTCCCTTCCTGGGGCTTGCTTGTCTTTCCTCTGTGAGCTTACTTCCTGGGGCTCCAGCATCAAACTCCAACATCAAAAACTCTCAACTCTATCCTTTGCCATGCCTTTTATCTGTGAGTCGCCCCCCCCCCCCCATCAAGGGGTGGGGACTCAGTGCCCTAATGACTTGGCCCAATCAAAGCCCTAATCATAGCTGAATCATGCCCAGGTACAGACCAGAGTATAAACATAATCAAATATCTATTTTTGGAACTTATCTATCAAACTGCTACACCAATGTTTGACCAAGAGGACCCTACAGGTTAAGGGGAAAACGGCTCACTATTTGGGGAAATGTAAATCTACAGTCTTACCTTATATCATATACAAAGCTGAACTCCAGCTAGATTAGAGACCTGAATGTGAAGAGTAAACAAAAAGTAAATAGAAGAACATGTGACCTTGAGGGGGAAGGGCTTCCTCAGCAAGATCTCAAGCACAAACCCTGAGGGAAACGCTGAACAGATTTGACTGTAACAGAATTAAAGATTTTGGGAATCAGATGTGGCTCAAGTGAGTGAACTCCTGCCGACCACGTGGGAGGCCCCTTGTTTGGTTCCCAGTGCCTCCTAGAGAAAGAAGTGAGCTGGTACGACCAGCAGGCACAGTATGCTGATGCAAATAGAGATGCGAGAAGAAAAACATAGTGAGAGACACAACAGTGCAGGGAACGGAGGTGGCTCAAGTGAACAGGGACCTCCCTCCCACATCAGAGGTCCATATCCATGATACAGTTCATGGATTCCAAAAATAGATATTGGATTATGTTTGTTAACTGCTCTGTACCTGAGCGTGATTACATTATGATTAGGGCTTTGATTGGGCCTTGGCAGTCGGGTGTTGAGCCCCTGCCCCTTGGTGGGTGGGGACTCACAGATAAAAAGCATGGCAAAGGACAGAAGTGGAGTGTTGTGCTGGAGCCCTGGGAAGTAAGCACACAGGGGAGCCTGGTCCTGAGGAAAGAGAGAAGGCCCCAAGAAGAGAAGCAAACTGTTCACCTCATAGTCTGCAGCTGGCCTTGTGGAGAGAGGAAAAGTCTGGAGAGCCTCATATTCTACAGCTGACCTTGTGGAGAAAACAGAGGAGCTGAGCCTAGAGAGAAATGAACTCCGGGAAGAGAGGAATCCAGGAAGCCTGAACCCTGGCAGACGTTGGCAGTCATCTTGCTCTAGCACGTGACAATAGACTTTGGTGAGGGAAGTAACTTATGCTTTATGGCCTGGTATCTGTAAGTTCCTACCCCATAAATACCCTATATGAAAGCCAGCAGGTTTCTGGTATTTTGCATCAGCATCTCTTTGGCTGACTAATACACCAGGGTTTGGTTCCTGGTGCCTTCTAAAGAAACAAGGAAGATGAACAGACACAGCAAGTGCAAACAATGAGGGGGTGAGGAGAGATAAATAAATCTTTTTCAAAAATTAAAGATTTCTGTACAATGAAAAATACCATAGACCCAATAACAAATGGGCACAGACTGGTAATAGAACTTAAAAAGTCTATCAACTACAGCAGATGGATATCTAGAGTGTGCAGCTATCTCTTGCAGACTAGCAATCAAGACCAGACACCTAAGGGAAAATGGTGATGACCGGGAAGAGGCAATTGGCAGGTCTAGCAAATAGCAAGACATTTAACCTCAGTAATGCAGAAAGGCAATCAAATATCACCTTACACAGTTTTGGTGTGCAGAAATTAGAAAGGTGGATAATGCCAAGAGTTGGTGAGGTTGTGGGGAAAGGGGGACCCTTAGGCATGATGTCCAGGGTGTGGGTTAAAAGAATACAGCCATTCTGGGAAGGAATTTGTTCTTGGTAAAATTAGGTTGTGCCCTAAGACTCCTGCTCCTAGGAGGGTACCCCCAAGCGTTTCTCACACAGGTCTTTGGGATTGGGGGATGGCTGCAACTGCAAGAGTGTGCCTGGATGCACAGCGGATACTGCGGAGTCACGCGAGGCTCCCGCAGCCACCTGGAAGGGCCTCGGAGCTGCAGGCCCTACTGAGGGAGGTCTGCAGCACCCTGACACCCACAGAAGCAGAAAGGCCCCACGTAGCGGTACGTGTCACCGGATGTATCTCCCTACAGAAGACACAATCCAGCTAAATAGAAGGGAGCCGTGCACAATCTGCGACAGTGCTGAGCTGGAAACCGACAGCATAGCCCGCTCAACACAAAGCCGAGGCCCAGGAGGAACGACTTCCAGGCACAGAAGTGATGGGAAGGCAGCCGGGCCCCGCGGGACGCAGGCGTGTGTGGCTCCAGCCCCTGGCTGCTTTCGTATGACACCACCATTCTGTCTTTTCTTCTGAGCAGCTGTCCTGCTCTCAGCACTTTGCCTCTCACGTCAAGACCTGCCGAGGTCTCATACCATTCCTGGGCCACTAAGCGCTCCTGCCTCTGCTTTCCGAGTGTGTGTGTGTCTGCACGTGCGAGGGGACTGGGAGAGGTGGGCTTGGTGGGGAGGGATGACTGCGGGGTGGAGGCAGGGCGATGGAGGTGGGAGTTGGGTGAAGAGGCCAGGGGAGGCACTGGCTGGGCCTCTGACTGGAGGTGGGGGGAGAAGGGGGTGGGCAGGAGGGTGGGGGTGAGGAAGGGCAGGAGGGGAGGAGGGGCGGGATGTCTCAGAATCCCTCCAGGCTTCCCGGGGCCTGGCTCGGCTGTGTCTCACGCAGGCCCTCATTGCTCTCGCAGCTCCTCTCCTTCCCTGCTTTGGTACCTGTTTGGTGACGTCCCAACAGCCTGCCCCAGGACCTCCTGGCGTCCCGCACTGGACTCCAGCTCCCATCCAGGTCCACTGGATTAGAAACCTTCGGTTAGCGTAGGCCCTGGAGATGACCGGGCATACAGGGCCTCTGATTCCCAGAGTGTTTAGTCTATGGAGGGAAAGACGTTAGAAGAAATGTGCATACGTGCTGAGAGTCCTGGGAGCCAGGGGTAAGTACAAGTGGAAGCCCCGGGGCCCTCGAAGATGGGACCTGGGGCGCAAGGCCAGTGCCTGAGAGGGTCGTGCTGGCTGTGCCGGGCTGTTGAAGGGCAGCCAGGCGGATGGACGGCCGTGAAGACGGTCTCTTTAGCTGTGCTTTTGACAATATCCTCTTGGGAGATGGAAAGGAAAGCAGGCAGCATCCAGAGTTCAAAGAATGTCTTCCGGGGCACCATGGACCATCGTCTGGCCTCTTGGCCTTCAGGAGAGGCTTACCCAACTGTCCATGTCCTGGACTAGGACACAGTGAGCCGCAGTGGGCCTGACCTGTGGGTTGACACTAACCCTCGAAATACATCACCTAAGCGAGAACCGTGGGGGCCACCCTCCTGGGGCCACCTCTTCTGAGCTGCTCTCAGGAGGAAGGACCATAGCCTCCCTTCGAGGGTGAGAGCCTCTAGGAAGGGGTGTGGGCACCGAGCGGTCAGGAGTCCCAGGGGGTCTTCTGCACTCCAGCTGGCCTGAGAAGGCCCTGCATGAGGCCCAGCTCTCCTCTACACACACTCATGCCCAAGAGGAGCCGGGGAGCAAGGGCCAGCTCAGCTCGTCCACTCGGACGTCCAGCTCAACTCATGCAACCACGGCTGGTACGGCTGGTACGGCTGGTGCAGGGGCAATCCTGGTCACGTGGAGCCCACTGCTAGGTGACCTCAGGTGAGTTCCTTAACCTTTCTGTGCCTCAGTATTCCCTATTTTAAAATAGGGATCATAAAGAGGTTGCTTCAAAGGGCTGGTGGGGATAAAGTGAGTCAAAATGTGAAAGTACCTAGGACATGCTTGACAGACGGTAGAGAAAGATGATGAACAGCGGGTGTTACGGAAGCCGCAGGTGCAGCTACCTGAGGGCCATTGTGTGGTGTGTGGTGGGGGCTTGCCAATTGGCGAAATGCACCAGAGTGAGCTTCAAATCAACAATTCCAACCTTGGGGGAGTGCCGGGAGGGCAGCAGCTGGAGGGGCCCTTTGCCTAGGTCTGCTGGCTGGCCCCACCCCTCCTCGCCACGTTGCAGTTATCCTCAGTTGGAGTGGAAGCCCCTTCCTGTAGACACGCCTCTGTTCAGTTTTCCTCCCACCCCTGGAGTCCCTGCTGGCTGTCAGTTCCTCTGAGCCAGCTACGCTGGCCTGAGGACTCAGGGCCAGTAGAGGAAGAGGCTGTCTGGGAGTGCAGGCTGCAAGAGGCCGGGTGTGATCTGGGAGTGCTGCAACGGGTGTGATGTCTCCTCCTGTCCACCAAGCCCACTAATAGCCCACTTCTGGAGGAGAAAGGCAAAGGGAAACCTCATCGTATTAGTTTGCTATTGCTGCTGTCACAAACTACTACAAACTGAGTGGCTTACAGTTCTGGGGGTCAGAAATCTGCCATGAGTCTCAATGGGTAAAAATCAAGGTGCCAGCGGAGAGATCTGTTCCTCCGGGGGAATCGATTTCATTGCCTTTTCCGGCCTCTAGAGGCCGCCAGCATCCCTTGGCCTGCGGCCCCTCCTCCATCTTCAAGGCCAACAGCAGAGCACCTGCCAATCTCTCTGACACTCCTGCCTCCCTGTCGTGATTTCATTGGCCCACCTGGATAATCCAGGATAACGTCATCTCAGAAATCCTTAACTTAATCCATCTACCAAGCCCTCTGTTTATGAGGTCACCTCTGCACAGGTTCTGGGGATAAGGACGTCTTGGGGCCATTTCTCTGCCTACCACACCCATCCTCCCACCATAGTACAAAACCTGCAGTATTGAGCCCGGAGGACTAGTCTTTTTGTGGCAAGGATGACCAAGCTCCAGAAAATTTGAGGGGACAGTTCTTGGGAATAAACATCTAGGAAGGAATATCATTAAAAGGGAAGTTTCATTTACCTCCCATATTGTTAAATGTACCAACAGCAATCAAACATAGCCCTCAGGAAGCAATGTAGGGTAAACTGCAGTTCCTGTTTTAACAACCAAATAGTGCCTCGCACAGTCACTGCCCAGTGTCAAGCCGATAACAACAAAGCTACTTCAGAACTTTCCCCTTCCCTGGAGAGCTAGTCTTTCATACGCTCCCCAGGCATGCGAACAGGGTCTCTCATGCGCATCCCCAACCTTGGTTGGCTCCATGGTGTGGACACAGGGTGTGCCCCCCTCTTCAAGGAAGGGCTTCCTGCCCAGATGGGTGTGGTCAGCATTCAGCTGCTGGCTTCTGCAGGGTTTTTTGAAAAAGTGGCCCTAGATCAGAATATCCGTGAAGTCATGGGCAGTGGTCAATGGCCTGGCTACATGGTCGGTGTCCTGGAGGAAGTAAGATTTGAAAAGTGGGTACAAGGAGGTCTGGGATAGAAGCACACAGACAGCTATTTTGAAGAGGGCCATCTTGAATCACCTGAGTGCCCAACAGAACATCCCCATCAAAGGGACAATGAATGATGACCAGTCAAAATCACCTGACTTTCTCAATCTCAACAGCCACTGCAGGGCTCACATTGTGTCCACGGTGGTAGAGATGCAGGCTAGGAGACTAGCATGGATCCCCACTTAACGAAGCTACTACTGCCACCAACTATCTAATCTGCCAACAACAGAGAAGGGTGCCAAGCTGCCCACATGGCCCTGTTCCTCAGAGACCATTTGACAGTAATCTTTCATCTTGGGCCTTCCAGAGATTGCTCTATCCGGAAGTAACACCTGTTTCAGGTATGAGTTTGTCATTCCTGCCTGCAAGGTCTCAGTTCTCAGTGTGCCCTTTTTGTTAGGAGCTGAGTGTTTGATCTACCAGCATAGGACCCCTCACACTTCTCAATCCAACGCATTGTTTTATGGAACAGGTGCAGAATGGAGGTATGTGCTTTGTCACAGACTTCTGCATGACACCCTGTCTCCAATAGGAGATACATGTGCTCAAGAGTGGCCCACTCCCAGCGGCTCACAGGGAATTCTGTGCTTCCTGTCCCTGCAACTCTTGGCTCTGTAAGGTTGGAGATCTTAGTCCCAAGATTCCCATTAAATAACTTGGGCTTCTCCGGGTATTTTGGGATCCTCATCTCTGGGGACCAGCAGGAAAGGAGTCATCATCTTGACAGCTGCTCAGCAGGAGGTGGTAGAATTGAAGTCACACAGCAGAGGCAAGGGAAGAATACAAATGGAATGTAAGTAATGTTTTTGGCTGACTCTTGGAAGTACCTGGCATAGCTGTGATTGTGAAATGAACAAATACAGCAACCCTAGCCTCAGAAGGGCATGGTGATCAGGAACCAGACCCCTCTGATAAGGGTTTGGGTCCCACCACCTGATAAGCCACCAGCAGGTTCTGAGAATGAGGGGAATCTAGAAGGTAAGAGGTGTGTGAGACCAACTTCATCCAGGGAGGCTGTTGCTCACCTTCCTGCAAGCAGAGAGGCCCTCAGAAACTCAGAGGAGTTGCTCTCTGAGCTTTTTTTTTTTTTTTTTAAAGATTTATTTATTCATTTCTCTCCCCTTCCCTCTCCCATCCCGGTTGTCTGTTCTCTGTGTCTATTTGCTGCGTCTTCTTCTTTGCCTGCTTTTGTTGTTGTCAGCGGCACGGGAATCTGTGTTTCTTTTTGTTGTGTCATCTTGTTGTGTCAGCTCTCCGTGTGTGCAGTGCCATTCCTGGGCAGGCTGCACTTTCTTTCACGCTGGGCGGCTCTCCTTACGGGGCGCACTCCTTGGGCGTGGGGCTCCCCTACGCGGGACACCCCTGCATGGCAGGGCACTCCTTGTGCGCATCAGCACTGTACATGGGCCAGCTCCGCATGGGTCAAGGAGGCCCAGGGTTTGAACCGCAGACCTCCCGTGTGGTAAATGGACGCCCTTAACACTGGGCCAAGTCTGCTGCCTCTCTGAGCTTCTATGAACTGGACTCAAGTGGACACGGAGATGTGCCAATCAAAAGGTCTTTCAGCCAGGGTGGGCAGTGGGGTCAACAGATGTCTCCAGCTGTCTAGGGAAGGCATCTAATGGCTTATTACCAAGGCAGGGGATAAAGGCCTGACAATTTTGGTCCAACTTGGGACAGCTGAGAATAGCCATGGGGCTGGGGAGGCTTTGCCTGCCTGCACACTTGGGATTCTCTGTCCACTCCTGCTTCTTCCCTCCTTTGCGCAGGCGTCGGTCCCCAGGAACTTCCTTTACCCTGATTCCATCTGGGTATCAGCTGCAGAGATCCACTCCAGCCCCATTCAATTCCCTGAGCGGGGGAGTAAGTGCTTCTGATGCTTGTTTCTCAAACTCTCCTCTGTGCTACGTCGTGCATCGGGGCTGCAGCGAGCCGGGACGACCCCGGCGCAGCCACTCTGGGAAAGGCAGATCAAGGACACGAAGGCAGAGCGAGGGGAGAGGGGCTGCCGTGCGCGACTTTGGGGGCGTTCAGCGAGAGCCTCGCCGACCCAGTGACCTGGAGACAAATGCCTGCCGAGGCCGGGGCGCGACAGCCGGGATAGCCTCCGGCAAACTAGCTTGCCCAGGACGCCGCAGGCCGCCCTCCTCGGAGGCCCCGCCCTCTGCTCCGCCTGCCGCCTTCCCAAGCGACGGCTCCACCCGGGACGGACGCAGGCCATTTGAAATTGACCAACCGAGGCGAGGCCTCCGCCTCCGCCCTCCGCTCATTGGTCCTGCCCAAAGCGCGCGTGCGCAGGAACGCGGCCCCGATTGGTGACGCAGGCCACCAGTCCAGAGAACGGCAGGGGCGGGGCCGGGCGTCGGGGCGGGCCTACGGCTGCGTGACAGTTGTCGCGGGGGGAGGGCGAGCCCGCGCGAGGGGGAGGGAGTGTAAACAGAGCGAAAGCGGCGAGGCGTCGGCCCCGCGGTCTCCCGGGCGGCCCGTGAGGAGCTCCCCGGGAAGATGGAAGAAGATGAGCAAGAGCAGCGGCGGAGAAAGGTGGAGGCTGGGAGAGCAAAGGTAAACGGCAGTGTCCTCCTCCTCCTTCCGCGGCCCCGCCTGAAGTCCTCAGAGCGGAGTCCCGTGCCCGCTCTTGCCCCTGCCAGTGCAGATGCCGGTCATGCGAGGTCGCTGCCGAAGTCGTGCCCTTTCCGCTGGCTCCGATGAAAGTCTTCTCCTGGCCGCCGCCATCTTGAATCCGCCGCCGTCTGCCCGGGGCCGCCCCCACTGCGCCCCCAGCCAATCAGGGGCTGGGGATGCGCGGCGGCTCGCGGAGTGGCCGGCGCGGGGGACGCTGGGGCTCGGCGGACTGCGCGTGCGCAGAGAGCGCCGGCCCGGGGGCGGGGAGGGGAAGGAGCGGAAGGACTTCACCCGCTGTGCTGCTGCACCCACTTGTGCTGCTGCGCCCACTTGTGCTGCTGCGCCCACTTGTGCTGCTGCGCCCACTTGTGCTGCTGCACCCACTTGTGCTGCACCTCGTCCTCCCGCCGGTGGGGGTGTTGAGTGGCCTCTTTCCTGCCACCCTCCCCGCGTTTCCTGGGAAGCGAGGGCTTGAGTACTCGGGCAGCTTTCGAAAGTCACCATGAAGCTGGTTTGCAAACGGGTCTGAGGAAAAGTTGGTGCCTGGGAACGCCGGCCCCACGTCTCGACTGTAAAGCGAAAGGGGAGGGCCACAGGCGTACCCCTGGGTGCCCGCCCTCCCCTCCGCGCGTCCTCGCCGGAGGACGCCCTGGCGCCCAGGCAGAGGGCCGGGGAGGCGGCGGGGGGTTTCCCCAGCTTTTTTCTATGACTACATCCAGATATTCATTCTACTCGATTTCTGCAGTGTATTTTAATAAAGGGAATGTTCCTTAGTGATTCGCTGACATTCTGCCTTATGTCCCCATCAGCCCCTCTTCCCCCGTCCTGGCTACCCTTTGGGGCGTGAGTGGGGGGAGGGCCAGTGCTCTCCTGGAGTTGGCCCCGTGAAGAGCCCCTTCTGGGATCCAGGCGGCCCTGCTCCAGTGAACTCAGTGTGGTGCTGGAGTCAGGTGTCTCCAGGGATGCTTCTGTCATCTCTCTCCTGACTACACAAATGCATTTGTCTGTGGGAAGCTGGCACTCAACCGCTGAGCCACATTCCCTGAGTTGTTTTTTTCATTTATTTTGCTTGTTCGTTTTTTTCAGGAGGCATTGGGGACCTCCCATGTGGGACTCAGGAGCTCAACTGCATGAGCCACACCTGCTGTTTTTGGGGCATATTGTGGGGAATGTTACTTGAGGCATGGTGGAGAGAGCGTGGGCATTTGGATGTGAATCCCTCCTCCCCCCCTCCCCTTCTGGCTGTGGGACCCCAGGAAAGTTACCCTGTCAGGGAGTGAGCGAGTCTCTGTACAGTGCCAGCTGAATATCAGAACCAAATGAAGTTGTATTTGAGGTCAAAGAGGGTAAAATGTTGGTGAGTTCCTTTGGGTCAACTAATAGTAGGCACTCCGTACTGGTTCCTTCCCCTGAGGAAACCACTAACAAGCGTGTGAGGCTGTGACAGGGATAGCACAGTGTCTAATGACGGGGACAGGCAGAGGACAGGGTGGCCTCATTCAGGCTTCCTGTCACAGGGTTTTGACGGGTTTGAAAAGAGAGGTTTGCTATGCTTTTTTTCCCTCTCTTTGGATGTGTCTGGCACATATAAGGGCTAGGTGATGAGCACCCAGAGCTTCATGCTTACTTATGTGTACTCCCTGTGCTTGCAGGTATTTAGTAAAGGAACTAAATGTGCTTTGAGAAGCACTGATGGTGATGGAAGGTCAGCATCATTTCAAGAAGAAACAGGACAATGACTCTTGGGCTATCCCAGGTCAGCAACTAGGACTGTGCTGGAGAAACAATGCATACGTGTCCTCCTAAGTCCCAGATGGTTAGATTTGATGTGGGAGGGCAATAAAATAAATAAAAATGGGGTTGGTTTCTATCCTTGAAAGTGTTATTCTCAAATAAATGGTTTTATGTAATTTTCTTGTTGAAATTGTGTATTTCTATTATCATTTTCACCGGCTATTTAAAAAAAATGCATTTTTTTTATGGCCACAGTTATCATTTGGGGGGAAAACTTCTTCCTGTGAAAAGTTGATGTTAGATTTCATACCTTTTAAATAAGGTGTTAGTGGGAGTTGATGCGTGAACATAGTCTAAAACCCTCAGATTTGAGAAACCAAACAGTGCTAGGTTGTACCTTCTGATGGGCGACATTCTGTGGAGGTCCCTGGTGCTTTGGTGAGCTGTGTCATGAAAAATAGAACATCTGACTCCATAAAGGAAGATGTTAGATTGACCTGGCTTAATTAATTTTTTGCTATTTCTGTTCTTTGTCTCAGAATCTATGGCTAGGAAGTTTTGGCTAGGCTATATATTTTCTTGATATAGGGAAAATGGAGGCAAAAAAAGGGGAGATTTATCTTTTATGTAATTTTAAACATACAGAGTGCCTTGATTATTAGTCAAAATAAATGTATTTTTAAAAATTTTATTTTTCTGTAAACCATCAAAGGCTAGAACAGCTCTTCTGTCAGTCAGCTGTATTGCTTTCACGTCCTCCTTGTTAGACTCTGGGTATCCCTCTAAAGTGAAGTCCTAGTATTATAGAGAGCAATGAAGGCAGTGCTTATGGGAAGTGATCTTTTGGTTGGAGTGAGTGTGGCCAGGTGTGGCTGAGTGCGCGGCGCCCACTCTGGAGCCTGATGTTCCCCACGAGTCTGTTGACTTTGTGGTTCTGTTACTTTTTTCTCACTTACCTTTGCCTTTACTACTTCTCTACTTTTTTGCGCAGCTTGCTCACTTCCGACAGAGAAAAACAAAAGGTGACTGTACGCATTCGAAGAAAAAGACGGCGAAGAGGAAGGGCGCGGTTGTCGATGCGCCTGTCCAGGAGGAGAATCCGGTAGCTGCTGAGGATGGGGGGCTCCCCCAAGGGGGAGATGTTTGGAGAAGTACATCATGCAGCAGCACACCTGATAGGGCAGAAGGGGAATTTGCGGCTCAGGTAAATTTACTCAGCCTTGTGTCTTAACACTGTTTATTTTCTAGTTATTACTAGCCTCTTTCACTAAAACTAGTCTTTTGACTTTTCAAAATGGAGTTTTATTTTAATTCATGAAAGGTAAGTTTTTATGGTTTCACTAATAAATGTTTTATCTTTAGTAAAGATTTTGAGAAATCTTGGATTTGACTGTCTGAAGACAGGTTTCAGCTTTGATAATTGCTTTGGTAGACATTTTACAAGTGGGAGTTCTTCATGTGAGGTTGGGAACATCAGCCCACTGGCATGTGTTTCTTTTGAAACTTTGACCTGTAATGTTCCTTCACCTTGTGCTCAAGTCTATCTTATTTGTTATCCTTTGTCCTTGACCTTCTCACTGACCATGTGATGAGAAGGGTGGGAGTGACAGGTGCTGCAGAAATGGTGTGTTGTTGGAGGAGGTGCTGCTGTCTGCTCCCTGAGGCCTTGTGAGCCACAGGGGGAGTGCACCTTGCCATACCTATTCAGGCATGTCAGGAGCGCAGGTGATGGGGTGGCATTGAGGGCCTGCCGGCCTCCCTAGGGCATCCACACCTGTCCTTTGGTGGGGCTTTTCTTAGGGCTTCTTGTGTGGATTATAAATGGGCCTTGCATCTTGAGCATCCCTTGCTGGTTGTGCAACAGGGTGAGTCAGGTTTAGGTGTTTGCGGACTGAGCTGGAAAACTGGTGGCCAAAGGCAGAATTTGGCTCAAATCATGATGTGTCTGGTTCGTCTTATTTAACAAAAATTGTATTATTGCTGGCAGGTAAATTTGTAACAGTCTACATACAAATCTGGAATTATTGTCTTTTGAAAAACTAGAAGACCTTGTCATAGTGTTCCCACATTTTCTGTGGGGAGCATCTGGCCAGAGCTCTTTGGACCGACCCTTTGGGTGGAGTCTGTGTTGTCTCCAAAGCCCCGAGGTTGAATGTCATTTGCCCTTTGTCATCCTCACATTGTTTCATGTCCAGTGGACCAACAGAGAGTTCTCAGTGTCCTTTTTTCTCGCTGGGCCGAGACAGTGGAAGCTAGATGAGGACAGCAGGTGGTCACTCTTGGATTGCAGACCTCTACATATTGCCTGTCTGGGCTTTTTGCAGAGAAGAACTCATAGAGTTCTTAACGTCTCTTAGCTGAATTTTTGTTTTTACTTTCAAATCAGACATTTTTTTTTCTTTTAAATTAAAAATTTAATAAATTTTAGCTTTGGGTTGGAAATAATGTCACTTAAAAGCCTACTGATCCCAGATACCCAACTTCCTGAAATGTGAACACCTCACATAACCATAGTATAGTCAAAATCAGGATGCTGACACTGACATAGTATGATGAAGTAGTTGATGGGCATTTTTCAAATTTGGCCCATTGCCCCATGAATGCCCTTTTTCTGATCCAGTATTCCACATTGCATTTCAGTGGTAGTCTCTTGCACTCTGGAGCAGTTTCTAAGTCTTTCTTTGTCTTTCATACCTTTGACACTTTTGAAGAGTACTGGCCAGTTATTTTGTATAGCACCTATCAATTTGGGTTTGTTTCCTGATTATACTCAGATTGTGCATTTTTGTCAAGAACACTACGGAGGTACCTGGTGTTGATTTCATAGGTCTAATTCTAGTGATGTTAATGATCACTTAATTACCATGTTGCTGACCAGTTTTCTCTTGATAGGAAAGTTCCTACTTTTACCGTTGTAGCTAATAAGTATATTGTGGGGAGATCCTTTGAGACTTTGCAAATACACTGTTTCTTGCCACATTTTCTTCCATTAATTTTAGCTTCCATTGATGATTCTTGCCTGCAATTGTTAATACTTTGGTATTGGCCAGTTGATGACTTTATATTTTCATCATTCCTTCTACATATTTTTTTAAAGCAGTTTTATTGAGATATGGTCACATGACATGCAGTCTGTCCGAAGTGTACAATCACTAGGTTTTAGCATAATTATAGTGTTAGGCATTCATTCATCACCACAAAAAATTTTAGAATAATTTCATTACTCCAAAAAGAAAACTGCACAACCCCTAGCAGTCACTTCTCAATCTCTCTATCCTTCCCCAGCTCTGAATAACCTCTAATCTAATTCTGTGCTTATAAATTGACTTATGTTTACATTTTATATAAACGGAATCACAATATGTAGTACCCTGTGTATTTGGTTTCTTTCGTTTACTGTAATTTTTTTTTGCCTGATTGTTCAATTTCAAAGGAAAACCATTGTATTAGTCGGGGTTCTCTAGGGAAACAGAATCAACAAGAGATATCTGTCATTGGTGTGTGATTTTATGAGTCTCATGTGACCGTGGGAATGCACAAGTCTATGTTCTGCAGGCAGGCTGCAACCAGTGAAGGTTGCAGTGAAAGTCCAGTGAAGGTCCTTGATGAGTTCTGGGAGATGTTGTCTGTCCAAAGACTAGCTGGCAAATTCTCATTCAGTGCTGGAATCAAGACATTCTACTGATTGGATAAAGCTTCACTCATTGCTGATGGCAATCTCTCTGATTGATGTAATTATAATCAGCTATCTATGATTTACCACTATAGTTAAGTCAGTGGTAACTAAAGTCCATAAATGCCCTTGTATTACATTTAGCTTAGTGCTTGCTTGACCAAACAGCTGGGCACAATTACCTGGCCGAGTTGACACAATAATCTAATCATCACAGTCCATCCCTGTACTGTGATGTGGAAACTGTACACATTACTTTAAACCATACTTCGTCTCTAAGTAAAAACAATAACAGATGTGCACATATATGTATATTTCTGCCTAACAGTGTTCAACTCTCCTGCGTACAACCAGAAATTCATTAATTCCATACAGAATAGTGTGCAAGTTCTTGGGTAATATTCACTCTCGAACTTGACATCCTCAGATATTATGACGTGAAACTGATATAACTTGTTCTATGATAAAGGAAAGGTTTGGGGAAGAAGACAAATTCATCATCATAATGAAACAAGGAAGAAAGATTCATGACCATTACAGTCCTCATTTCTGTAACTGGTCGCATTGTCGAAGTTCACATTTATCACTACCTTCTTCCACTCCCCATTCCATGTTTCCATTACCCTCAGTAAGCACTTCAGCTGGCCGTGGTTCTTTGCCTGGTGGGGTGACCCAAACTCCTTCCTGAAGATTCTGTGCCATTATTAGTCCTGCTTGAACTGGGTTGTTGCAATTTCCCACTGACTTTAATCATAGGACGTGGCAGTACTAGGAGATGCCCTAGAGGATCTCCTGTATTCCAGGCAAACTCTTCTTTACCCCCTTATTTAGATGCAATCCTATTTCCCCTTGATAGTCAGGATCAGTCACTCCAACAGTACAGTAATTCCCTTCTTTGACTGTTGATTCAGAGGTATGAGGAGCCCAAAGTGGCCAGGTGGCAGTTTTAACTTCCAGTTCAGTGGAATCATTGTTGTGTTCCCTGGTGACAGCACTCATCCTTTTGGGACTAAAACCTGTAGACCAGCAGAGTTTGAGGTTGCAGGGACAGGAAGCAAAAATTTTCCTAGTGGGTCACTAGGGGCAATAGTGAGTGGTGCCACTCCCATTTCCACCCCTTGATTCCTGGACCCGTGGATCCTGGTTATGGGAGAAACAGCACCATAGAGTGGACTCTGATTTAGAGCATACACAGCCTCCTGGTTAAAGGTGTGTCTTCTGGGCATTCCTGGGGTAGGTGGGCAGCTCTCAAATGGTAAATCCATTCTGACATTCCAATCTCCCTAAGCCTTTGAATTCCCTCTTCTGTAAACCAGGGCAAATTGGGCATCTCAACCTCAGAAATGCTAGGCCATCTTTTGGTTGATGTTTCAGTCAGCCACCCGAACAACTGTTAGAGCCCTTTATAACCCCTTCAGCTGCAGCATTAAATCCAGAATTTCTACTTAGTGAGCCCGTATCAATAAATTCAGCCTAATCCAACTTTATATTCCTTCCACCATTATCCCATACCCTTAGTATCCATTCCCAGCACATTCCCCCGATTTCTATCTATGTAAGTTGGAAAGCTCATGCAGTTCTTTCTGAGTATACCTTACTTCCTCATGGGTCACACTTTGTATTTCACCTTTGGGGACATGTTGTGATTTTAGTCTAGTAATAGGTCTTGAAGACAAGAGAGGCTGTGGGGGTGGGTAAGGAAAAGGATTAGAAATGCCTTGCAAGCTAACTGACCTCAGGACATTCCCTTGCATTTTTTTCTGGTTGGTAGGATTAATCTCTTCAGGCATATGTTGGAAGGCAGTTTCCTCAGGGCCCGACTGGAGACTGGGTAGTGCTTGCTGGAGTTTGGCTGGCATGCGCCCCAGGGCTGGGAGGAGGTCCAGGCTCCCGGGGGCAGGCCGGGGGCTGGGCAGGGCAGGCTTCAGTTTGGCCGGTCGCCACCTCAGGGCTGGAAGTTGTTTCAGACTCCCTGTGGCAGGCTGGAGGCAGGATGATACAAGGTTGACAAGGTGTGGCTTGGACAGGGCAGGCCAAGGCAGGTTTATCTGGTGAAGTCTCAGCAGAATTCAGAGTTCCATTGTCTCCACCAATATTATCATCATCCCATAAGTCTCCATCTCAATTCTTTGGATTCCACTCTTTTCCAATCAATGCCTTCCCTTTAACTGCAGAAACCCCACAGGGTTGAGGTTTTAGTTTCCTTTGTAAATCCGCTACTCATACCATGAGAGTCTGAGTTTGGTTCTCAGGTATTTCGAGCCTGTGGCTACAGGAGACAAGATTTTCTTTCAGAGCACACATAGAAACTTTCGCATCATGCACTCATCTCTTTCTTTTGTAACAGTTTCCAGAGTATCTAGGAGGAGCCAGCCAACATCATTATACAGTTTGACTCCACAAAACTCTGTTAAGGTACTCACCCAGATCCTTGCTTCTTATAAGCAAGGGAGTAGGGGAATCCAGTGACGATATTTTGCGTATATTGAGTGCCAACTCTCGCCATGGACTGTTAGCAGCCTCTTTGGTATTGGAAAGGGAGTCATCAATACTCTTGTGTCCAATTATAGGAGAGAGCCAATTGCAAATCTCCCAGAACCACCTCAGGCACCCCATGTTTAAGACTGTTCCTCAAGAACTACTCCTGGTACCAAGCTGTATTAGTCAGAGTTCTCTAGGGAAACAGAATCAACAACAGTTATCTGTCAATAGCATGTGATTCTATAAGAGTCCCTCACGCAGATGCACCAGTCCAGGTTCCACAGGCAGGCTGCAACAGGTGCTGCAGTGAAAGTTCTTGATGAGTTCTGGGAGACTTCGGCTGTCCAAAGATGAGCTGGGAAATTCTCTTTCAATGCTGGAATCACTTCTCCTTTTGAGGCATGCAACTATTTGGGCTAAGCATCACTCCTTGCTGATGGCAGTCTCCCTGAATGATGTAATTGTAATCAGCTATCTATGATTTACCACTGCAGTAATGTCAATGGTGACTAAAGTCCATAAATGCCCTTGTATTACAGTTAGCCCAGTGCTTGCTTGACCAAACAACTGGGCACAATTACCTGGCTGAGTTGATACAATAGCCTAACCATCACACCGTCTTAGGACTGCTTTGCTGTATCCCATAAATTTTGATAAGCTGTGTTCTCATTTTCATTCATCTCAATATATTTACTAATTTCACTTTACAATGTCTTCTTTGACCCACTGGTTATTTAGGAGTGTATTGTTCAGCCTCCGCACATTTGCCAATCTATCTCTCACCTGTCTATTATTTCTAGTTTCATTCCATTATGATCTGAGAAGGTGCTTTTTTTTTTTTTTTTTTTTATTTTTTTATTTTTTATTGACTTTGTAATAATATTACATTAAAAATATATATGTGAGGTCCCATTCAACCCCATCCCCCCACCCCCCCTTTCCCCCCCCCAACAACACTCGTTCCCATCATCATGACACATCCATTGGATTTTGTAAGTACATCTTTGGGCACCTCTGCACCTCATATACATTGGTTCACATCATAGCCCATACTCTCCTCCATTCCATCCAGTGGGCCCTGTGAGGATTTACAATGTCCGGTGATTGCCTCTGAAGTACCATCCAGGGCAGCTCCATGTCCCAAAGACGCCTCCAGCTCTCATCTCTTCCTGCCTTTCCCCATACCCTTCATCCACTATGTCCACTTTTCCCATTCCAATGCCACCTCTTCTATGTGGACATTGGATTGGTTGTGTCCATTGCACCTCTATGTCAAGAGGAGGGTCACATTCCACCTGGATGCTGGATGCAATCCTCCCATTTTCAGTTGTAATCACTCTAGGCTCCATGGTGTGGTGGTTGTCCTTCTTCAACTCCATCTTAGCTGAGTGTGGTAAGTCCAATAAATCAGATTGTAGGTGCTGGAGTCTGTTGAGGCTCAGGATCTGGCTATCACATTGTCCGTCCAGAGATTCAAATCCCCTAAATATATCTTAAACCCCAACATTAACTGCACCTCCAGCACATTGGCATGAAAGTCTTATGAAGGGAGGTCCCATCTGAGTCCAGATTCATCACACATAAACACCATTTCCAAAGAGGGGCCATCTGCCCTGGTAGTTAACCCCATCGGCCATGACCATAACTCCCGTGGGTCTCTTTAGCCCTCAAAGGAACCAATATCTGGGGGTTGTATCTGCTTTATCTGTCTCTCTGACTCTGCTCAGTTGTGCATGAGGGCAAACCTTCTGCCAGCCTCCAGACTCTTTTTTAGAAACTCGTAGCCATATAAACTCATTTCTCCTTTCCATTTCCCCCTTACTTTAGGTCAAACAGCATTTTAAAGTCATGGTATTTTATGTAGACATGGATATTCTGTGAGAAGGTGCTTTGTATAGTTTCAATCTATTTATTGGGAGCTACATTGTGACCGAACATGGTCTATCCTGGAGAAAGGTCCCTGGGCACTTGAGAAGAAAGTATAAACTGCAAGATTGGATGCAGTGTTCTGTATTTGTCTTTTAGGTTTCACTCGCTTATCGTATTGTTCAAGTTCTCTGTGTCCTTGTTGATCTTTTGTCTAGTTGTTCTGGCTAATGAAGTGAGGAATGTGTTGAAGTCTCCAGTGATTCTTGTAGAGATGTCTATTTCTCCCTTCAGTTTTGCTAGAGTTTGTCTTATATATTTTGGGGTACCCTGGTTTAGCAGTTTGATATGGTTATGAATTCCAAGAGTAGATATTGGATTATGAAAAAAAAAAAGATATTGGATCATGTTTGTAAACTGGTCTGTACCTGGGTATGATTAAATTATGATTAGGCGGGAAACGGACTTTGGCCCAGTGGTTAGGGCGTCCGTCTACCATATGGAAGGTCCGCGGTTCAAACCCCGGGCCTCCTTGACCCGTGTGGAGCTGGCCCATGCGCAGTGCTGATGCGCGCGAGGAGTGCCGTGCCACGCAAGGGTGTCCCCCGCGTGGGGGAGCCCCACGCGCAAGGAGTGCGCCCGTGAGGAAAGCCGCCCAGCGTGAAAAGAAAGAGCAGCCTGCCCAGGAATGGCGCCGCCCACACTTCCCGTGCCGCTGACGACAACAGAAGCGGGTGCCGCTGACGACAACAGAAGCGGACAAAGAAACAAGATGCAGCAAACAGACACCAAGAACAGACAACCAGGGGAGGGGGGGGAATTAAATAAAATAAATAAATCTTTAAAAAAAAAAAAAAATTATGATTAGGGCTTTGATTGGGCCATGTCAGTAATGTATTGAGTCCCTGCCCCTTGGTGGGTGGGGATTCACAGATAAAAGGCATGGCAAAGGACAGAGTTGGAGGATTTTTAATGTTGGAGCTTTGATGTTGTAGTTTGATGCTGAGGTCTTAAGCTGGAACCCTAGGAAGTGAGCACACAGAGGAAAGAGAAGCAAGCCCTGGGAAGAGAGGAATCCTGAGCCTGGAAAGACGCAAGCCCTGGGAAGAGAGGAACCCTGGGCTCCCAGAGAAGCAAGACCTGGGAAGAGAGGAATATAGGAAGCCTGAACCCTGGCAGACGTTGGCAGCCATCTTACTCCAACATGTGGAAATAAACTTTGGTGAGGGAAAATCCTATGCTTTATGGCCTGGTATCTCTAAGCTCTTACCGCAAATAAACACCCTTTTTAAAGCCAACAGGCTTCTGGTATTTTGCATCAGCACCCCTTTGGCTGACTAATACACCTGGTTAGGTGTGTAGATATTTATTACTGTTATTTCTTCCTGGTGCATCATCTCTTTTATTAATATATAATAACCTTCTGTATCTCATAACTTTTTTGCATTTCAAGCCTGTTTTGTCTGGTATTAGTATAGCTACTCCTGCTCTTTTTTGGTTGCTGTTTGCATGGCGTATCTTTTTCCAATCTTTCATTTTCAGCTGGTTTGCATCCCTGGTGTAAGGTGAGTCTCTTGTATACAGCATGTGGATGGTTCATGTTTTTTTATTCATTCTGTTAGGCTGTATCTTTAATCCATTCATATTCAATTCTATTACTGAAAATGCACTATTTACTTCCACCATTTTATTCCTTAGTTTTCATACGTCATATCATATTTTTGTCTGTCTTTTTACTCTTTTGGTTATCCTTTCTGCTATTCTTTCTTCTATAATCTCCTCCAAGCCTGTCTCTGTTGTCTTTTTTCTTTCAGGTTCTCGGGTCTCCTTTAATGGGAACACCGGGGTGTTTAATCCACTCACATTCAATTATGTTACTGTAAATACATTATTTACTTCCACCATTTTATTCTTTGGTTTTCATATGTCTTATCTTATTTTCATCTTTTTGTTCTCTTTATCTTTTCTGCTATTCTTTCTTTTATACTCTCCTTCAAGCCTCTCTCTCCTGTCTTTTTCTTTCAGCTGTAAGACTTCCTTTAATATTTCCTTTAAGTTAGGTTTTTTTTAATAAACTCTTAGTTTCTGTTTGTGAATACTTTAAACTCACCTTCATATTTGACGGGCAATTTTGCTGGATAAAGCATTCTTGGCTGCAGTTTTCTCTGTTATTGTCCCGGTTGTGTCATACCACTGTGTTCTTGCCTCCATGGTTTCTGGTGAGAAATCCATGCTAAGTCTTACTGGGTGTCCCTTGAATGTGATGGTTTGCAATGTCCCTTGCTGCTCTGAGAATTTTTTCTTTATCTGTTACATTTGACATTCTGAGTAGTATGTGTCTTAGAGTAGGTCTATTCAGATTTATTCTGATTGGGGTACGCTGAGTTTCTTGGACATTAATGTTCATTTCTTTCTTAAGAGTTGAGAAATTTTCTGCTCCGGTCCGGCGGGGGTGAGTCCAGGGACCTGTGGGAAGAAGCAGGGTGGGGCAGGAGTCGAGAGAAGAATGGGGACAAGACAGGATTCTGATAAGTCTCGTTTATTGGGGGTAAAGCATGGGGATATGTAGAGAGGGAAGGGAACGTGTACATAGGTGATAGGCTGGTCTTGTGGGTGGCAGACGTCCAAGGAGGGGATTGGTCGACAGTTCGCACCGGGTCTGCGGAGTTTCGCGCCTTGCGCATCGCATGCGTATTGCTGTGGTCACCTTAGTAGTGGCGGGAGGGGGAGAACAAAGAAGCAGGGAGGAGAAGAATAAGGATATGACAGGGCAGATTTGTGAACTCTGCCATGTTGTGAGATCCGCCATGTTGTGGGAGGCTGTAGATAGGTCTCACAGCTATTTTCAGCTATTGTTTCCTCAAATACTCTTTCTGTCCCTTTCCCCTTCTCTTCTTCTGGAACTCCCATGGCACTTATGTTGTTACATTTTATGTTATTGTTCGACTCCCTGAGCCCCTGCTCATTTTTTTCCATTCTTTTCTCTCTTCTATTTCAGGTGTTCTGTCTTTGGTATCACTTATTCTTTCTTCTATCATTTTGAGTCTGCTGTTGTATGCCTTTAATGTGGTTTTTATCTCACCTAGTGTTTCTTTCATTCACATGAACTCTGTTACTTTTCTATTCAGGTTCTTGCTTAATGTCTTCTTTTTTTTTAAAGATTTATTTATTTCTCTCCACCCCTTCGTTGTTTGCACATGCTGTCTGTCTTGCTTCTTTAGGAGGCACTGAGAGCTGAACGCGGGACCTCCACTTTGTGAGGGAGGTGGCTAATTGCTTGAGCCACCTCTGCTCCCTCCTTTGTTGTGTCTCATTATGTCTTCCTCCCCGTGTCTCTTGTTGTGTCAGCTTGCTGTGCCTGCCCATCGAGAAAGCTCACTGTCTTCTTTAGGAGGCACCAGGAACCTCTGATCCCTGCTTTTTGTATCTTTCATTATGTTTTTGTTCTTGTGTCTCTTGTTGTGTCATCTTGTTGTGTCAGCTTGCCATGCCTGCCGGTCATGCCAGCTTGCTATCTTCTTTAGGAGGCACTGGGAACTGAACCAAAGACCTCCCATGTGGTAGGCGGGAGCTCAGTTGCTTGGCCAGCATCTGCTTCCCTCTTTGTCTTCTTGATGTCTTTTATCTCTTTAGCCATATTATCTTTCAACTCATTAATTTGACTTTGGAAATTTGTGTGCATCTCATTAATTAGTTGTCTCAAGTCCCGTGTCTCTTTTGGGCTTTGATATATTCCTTATCTTGGGCCATGTCTTCTACTTTCTGAGTATAGTTGTACTTTTTTTTTACTGATGCCTAAGGCATCTGATTAGGATGGTGAGTTTACTCAGATGCTCAATTTCCCTTTTGTGGGGATTTAGTGGCCAGAGCCTGTGTGTTACTGCTGTTCTTTGATTTTTGGTTCAGCTGGGTCTTTAGGATTGCCCCTGTTAGTTGCTCAAAACTGGGCTCTGGTCCCAGTAATGAGCTGCAGATTCACTTTCCAGGGCCTTGGGGAGGGAGGCTGTAGAGGCTGGAAAAGCCTCTTTCCCTTATTTACTTTTAATTTCCTCTCGTGCACTTCCTTGCTCCACCAGCAGTGGCGGTCTTTGGCAGCGCTCTCAGGCCCGAGCCTGGTGGGGGTTTTCCCTGCAACACGGACCAGATCAGTGTGACGGAGGATCCTGCCTGGAGGCCGAGCCTCGTAGTCAGACTTTCTCAGGCTCATCTCCAGTCCTTTCTCCAGGGCTGGAGCCCCTTTTCTTTTCCTGGGTAGGAAGTAATTCCACTCCCCTGTTTGTCCTCAACAACCATCCTGGTTAGTGTAGAGGGTGATTGGGGGGGTCAGATATCTTTAGCCCCTTGCTGGCTCCAAGGCAAGCAACGATGCGGCCCACCTGGCCTGGCCGGGCTCCTGGGACACGGCAGCCCAATCTGTGGGCCTCAAGCTGAGTCAGCCTTCGGAAGCGTCCCTCTCGCTCCCCTTTCCTGGGAGGTGGATCCCCGGGGCCCCCTTGTCTGTAGCGGCCGGTCCCTAGACCTGAGAATTCAGAGGTGTCTGTAGAGTAGGAGAGGCTGCCAACAATTGCAGCTGCTGCTCTTAACTCATAGTTTTGCTGTCTTAATTCTTTTCCTTTGCCCTTCTCTCTTCTGGGTGGTGTCCAGCCTTCCCATTGTGTCCAAAACCCTGGAAGATTTTTCTCCATGCTGTTTCTGCCTGTCCTTTAGCTATTTTTTCTCTATTGTAATTTTAGTCTCACTTAGTGTGTCTTTCATTCCCATAAGCTATTTTTCTATCCAAGATTTCAAATTTTTCTTTGGGCTTACTCAGTGTTTTTTTGTTTTTTGTTTTTGTTTTTTAGGAGTTATCAGGGATTGACCCCGGGACCTTGTACATGGAAAGCAGGTGCTCAACTACTGAGCTGCACCTGCTGCCCTCAGTGTCGTTGTTGTCTTCTTTTTTTTAATATTTCATTTTATTTATTTATTTTGCCTCCCCCCCACCGTTGTTCGCACTTGCTGTCTGTTCTCTGTGTCTGTTTGTTGTTTGTTCTTCTTCATTTTTAGGAGACACCAGGAACCAAACCTGGGACCTCCCACATGGGCAGGAGGTGCCCAATGACTTGAGCCATCTCTGCTCCCACTTGTTGTGTCTCTCATTATGCTTCCTTGTTGTGTCTCTTCATTGGGTCATCTCACCATGGCATCTTGTCATGTCACCTTGTTGCGCTAGACTGTTGCGTCAGCGTGCTGTCTTGCTCATCTTCTTTAGGAGGCACTGGGAGGCATACCTGGTACCTCCCATGTGGTAGGTGGGTGCCCACTGCTTGAGCCACATCTGCTTCCCTTAGTGTCTTCTTTTTTTTCTTTGTTCTTTTTAATTTTAATTTTTGTTTTTTTTTCTTTTTACATATTTTTTGGTTTCTTTTTGTTTATTTTCCTCATTGTCGTCTTAATGTCTTTTATTTCTTTAGCCATGTTGTCCTTCAACTTCATGATTTGGTTTAAGGGATTTGTCTGAACCTCATTGATGAGTTGTCTCGAGTCCTGTGTCTCATCTGGAGCGCTGATTTGTTCCTTTGCCTGGGTCGTAGCTCCCTTTTTCTTTGTACGGCTTGTAACTTTTTGCTCATGTCTGGGCACCTGATTCTGATGCTGAGTTTACTCTGATGTTCAGGTTCTCTCTTGTGTCTAGGGGTTTACTGTTACGTAGCTGTGTGCTGCCACTGTTCTTTGGCTCTTGGTTCAACATGTTCTAGATATTTAGGACTGCCCCTGTTTTAACTCCTCAAAGCAGGGCTAAGGACCCAGTAATGGGGTGCAGGCCAGTTTCCAAGGGCCTTGGAGAGGGTGGCAGTAAAGGCACCCGCTTGACTTTTATTTATTTTTCCTTTTATGTGCACTTCTCTGGCCAGAGAAGTCTTGCAAAGACCTCTCAGCTCAGACCCCAGGTGTTAGGGGGGATTTCATTCAGAGTAACTCGGGGGGTGGGGGCGGGTGGGCTCTGCAGAAGCAGTGTCCTCAGGGCAGGCCAAGCCTTACGGGCAGACTTTCTCAGAGGCTGTTTTCCCTTGTCCAGCCACACGCTCCCTCCCTTTCCCTCCTCTGCACCCAGCCCAGGGCAATAGGGCAGGTTTTTGAGAAGGCGGATTATTTCTAGGTCCCCAGTAGGCTCTCAGGGCAAGCAACGTCAGGGCCCTAGCCGTACTGGAAGTGTTTGACCCCTCCAATGAAGCAGACCAAGTTCGCTGGCCAAAATCTGAATTTGCTATAGGCTGTGTCCCTCCCTCTCCCCTTTCTTGGGGAAGAGGATCCTGCAGCCCCCTCAGTCCTCAGTTACTTCGGTCTCTGTACCACACTTTGCTCCTAGGTAGGGGAGAGTGCACGCTGCTGCTTCTGCAGCTCTGCTCTTGGGATTCTCCGGCAGCCAAGGCTCCTTTCCTTCGCCCCTCTCTCTTCTGGGTGGTGTCTCGCCTTCCCCTGGTGCTCTGAGCTCCAGAGCAGCCCTCCAGACAGTCTCTGTCTGTCCTCTAGATATTTTTTTTCTGTGAGAGACATGATCCCTTTGCCTCCATCTTCCTAGATGTTGCCTTAGGAACTTTATTTTAACATTTTTTTCCCCCATGCCTCCTGATTAATTCTCTTAGTTCTTGTTTCTCTGAAAATGACTTTTTCATTTTTGCCTTCATATTGAAGACTATTTTTACTGACAGTAGAATTCTAGGTTGACTTCGCCCAGGACCAGATGGCTTCACAGGGGAGTTCTACCAATCATTCCAAGATCTAGTACCAAACTTGCTGTACTCTTCCAAAAACTGCACAGGAGGTAACACCACAAAACTCATTCTATTAAGCGAACGTCACCCTGATACAAAGCCAGATAAAGGTAATTACAGACCAATTTCTCTAATGAATATAGAAGCAAAAATCTTCAACAAAATAACTTGCAAACTGAATCCAAAAGGACATTAGAAGAATTCTACATCATGATCAAATGAGTTTTATCCCAGGTATATAAGGGTGGTTCATCAGAAGAAAATCAGTTAGTGTAACATCACATTAATAAACTGTAGAAGAAAAATCACATGATCCTCTCAACACAGAAAAGGCATTTGACAAAATACAGCTCTTTTTCTTGATAAAAGCTCTCAGAAAGATGGGAGTAAAAGGAAATTTTCTCAACATGGTAAAGTTTATATATGAAAGCCCTACAGGGCGGCGGACTTGGCCCAGTGGTTAGGGCGTCCGTCTACCACATGGGAGGTCTGCAGTTCAAACCCTGGGCCTCCTTGACCTGTGTGGAGCTGGCCCATGCGCAGTGCTGATGTGCACAAGGAGTACTGTGCCATGCAGGGGTGTCCCCGTGTAGGGGAGCCCCACGTGTAAGGAGTGTGCCCAGTAAGGAGAGCCACCCAGCCTGAAAGAAAGCGCAGCCTGCCCTGGAATTGCGCCGCACACACGGAGAGCTGACACAATAAGGTGACGCAACAAAAAGAAACACAGATTCTCATGCCGCTGACAACAACAGAAGTGGACAAAGAAGACGCAGCAACATACAGAGAACAGAAAACTGGGGTGCGGGGGGAGGCGGGAAGGGGAGAGAAATAAATAAATAAATAAATAAATCTTTTAAAAAAAAAGAAAAGAAAGCCCTACAGCTAACTTTGTATTCAATGGTGAAAGACTGAAACCTTTCCCACTGATTTCAGGACCAAGGCTAGGATGCTCACTCTCTCCACTGTTATTCAATATTGTGCTACAAGTCCTAGCTAGAGCAGTTAGGCTAGATAAAGAAATAAAGGTCATACAAATAGGAAAGGAAGAAGTAAAACGTGCTATTTGCTAATGATATCATCCTTGTATTAGTCAGCCAAAGGGGTGTTGATACAAACTATCAGAAATCGGGGCGGCGGACTTGGCCCAGTGGTTAGGGCGTCTGTCTACCACATGGGAGGTCTGCGGTTCAAACCCCGGGCCTCCTTGATTCATGTGCAGTTGGCCCATTCACAGTGCTGATGTGCACAAGGAGTGCTGTGCCACGCGCAAGGAGTGCTGTGCCACGTGCAAGGAGTGTGCCCCGTAAGGAGAGCTGCCCAGCGTGAAAGAAAGTGCAGCCTGCCCAGGAATGGTGCCGCACACACGGAGAGCTGACACAGGATGACGTAACAAAAAGAAATACAGATTCCCGTGCCGCTGACAACAACAGAAGCAGACAAAGAAGACTGGCAAATAGACATAGAGAACAGACAACGGGGGTGGGGGGGAGGGGAGATAAATAAATCTTAAAAACAAAAATGTGATAGGAGGTTCAATATTTAAAAAAACAAAAAGGAATCGGTTGGTTTTTATAAAGGGTATTTATTTGGGGAAGGAGCTTATAGATACCAGGCCATAAAGCATAAGTTACTTCCCTAACCAAAGTCTATTTCCATGTGTTGGAGCAAGATGGCTCCCGACGCCTGCCAGGGTTCAGGCTTCCTGGGTTCCTCCCTTCCAGAGTCGTGCTTTTCTCTGGGTTTAAGGTTCCTTTCTTCCTGGGGCTGGCTCCTCTTTCCTCTGTGTACTTACTTTCCAGAGCGCCAGCTTAAGACTTCAGTGTCAAACTCCAACATCAAAACTCGAACATTAAGAACCCTCAACTCTGTCCTTTGCCATGCCTTTTATCTGTGAGTCCCCACCTATCAAAAGGCAGGGACTCAATTCCCTAATGACATGGCCCAATCAAAGCCCCAATCATAACTCAGTTACGCTCAGGTACAGACCAGATTACAAACATAATCCAGTATCTACTTTTGGAATTCATAACTGTATCAAACTGCTACAATCCTATACTTAGAAAATCCTGAAAAATCCACAATGCTATTAGAACTAATAGACGAGTTCAGCAATGAAGTAGGATATAATATTAATATGCAAAGTCAGTACTTTTTTTATACACTGTTAATGAGCAATCTGAGGAGGAAGTCAGAAAAAAATTTCCATTTACAATAGCTACTAAGATAATCAAATATTTAGGAATAAACTTAACCAAGGACATAGAGGACATGTATTCAGAAAACTGTAAAAATTGCTAAAAGAAACCAGAGAAGACCTAAATATATGGAAGGACATTCTGTGTTGACAGAATGGAGGATTAAATATTAAGATGTTGCACACCTGCATGGCATGGCACTGCTTGCCACACGGCAGCGCTGCACGTGAGCTGGGTCACCACACTGGCCAGGAGGCCCTGGGTTTGAACCCTGGACCTCCCATATGGTAGGCAGATGCTCTATCAGTTGAGCCACATCTTCCCTCAAGTGATTTTTGACAAGACTCCAACCCAACCAGCAGGGTCAGAACAGTCAGTTGAACCAATGGTGCTGGGAGAACTGGATAGCCATATCTAAAAGGAAAATCGGGGACTCTTATTTCACCTTATATAAAAACTGACTCAAAATGGTTCAAGGTCCTCAATATAAAAACTAGAACCATAAAACTCCTGGAAGAAATGTAGAAAAACATCTTCAAGATCTATTGGTTGGTGGTGTTTTTTAAAATTTACACCGAGAGTATGAACAATAAAAAAAAAATAGGTGAATGGTACTTCCTCAAAGTTAAGTACTTTTGTCTTCAAATGTCTTTGTTAAGGTGAAAAAGCAGCCTACTCAATTGGAAAAAATTTTCTAGAAACCACATAATCTGAAAAGGGTATGATCTTCATGCCATATAAAGAGATCACACAACTCGCTGATAAAAAGACAAGAAACCCAATTAAAAAATGGACCAAAGACTTGAATAGACATTTTTCCAAAGAGGAAAAACAAATGTCTAAAATAACATGAAAAGATGCTCAACATCACTAGCTATTAGGGAAATGCAGATAAAAAAAATAGATATCATTTCACTTTTTACAGAATGGCCATTAAAAAAACAGAAAACTACAAGTGCTGGAGAGGATGTGGAAAAATGGGAACACTCCCTCACAGTTGGTGGGAATGTAGAATGGTGCAGCCTCTGTGGAAGACAGTTTGGTGGCTCCTTAGGAAGCTCAATATAGTACAGCTGTAGACTCCAGCAGCCCCACTACTAGGAGTATATTCAGAATAACTGAAAGCAAGGACATGGACAGACATTTGCCCACTGATATTCATAGGTGCATTGTTCATAATGACCAAAAGATTGAAACAACGCTAGTGTCCATCAACTGATGAATGAATAAACAACATGTGGTGTGTACATACGATGGAATACTATTAAGCTGTAAGAAGAAATGAAGTCAGGATGGTCTCACTAATATGAACTAAATATCATGAGTAAATTCATGGAGTTAAACTATGGAGTATGGGTTACTAAAACAATGTGGGTTGAGAAGGGGAAACTGAGGCTGAAAGTAGAATGTTTAATAAGGTGAATGTAAATGTGTGGAAATGGGTAGCATTGATGGTAACACATAGTGAGTATGACTAACACTGATGATTTATGAATATCTATGTGGCTGAAAAGGGTAGTCTAGGGAGGTTAATGTCAATTGAAAGACAACTAGAGGATAATATAGGGACTGTATATCAGTGATTTCAGTGGCGGATGATGATGATGATGCTTAATAGTATATATATATAAGAATATTTCTCTATTATGTGGGGTTAAGAATATTGAGATACATGGGAAAAATACAACTAACATATCTTATAGACTATAGTTAGCAGTAATATTGTAGTATTTGTACAGTAGTGGCCAAGGAGGTACTATATCAACACTAAGGGTCAACAGTGGGTGAGTATAAGGGGATATGGGATTTTTTTTTTTGGAGTAATGAAAACACTCTGAAGTGGACTGACCTTATGACAGCACAACTCTGTGATGAACGAGAGCCGCTGAGTGTACACTTAGGATGGATTGTACAAGGCAGGACCATGTAACACAGTGAACCCCACTGTGAATAATGGCCTGTGGTTGACAGTACAAATATGAGAAGGTTCTCTTATGAACTACAGCAAATGTACAATGCTAGTATATGGTGTTAATAATAGGATGGTTTGTGGGGAAAATGCACCAAATGTAAGTTGTATATGTGTATATACATGTATACATTCATATATTTATCTACACACATATAGGGGTCAGCCATGTCACTATAAAAATATTTAGATGACACTTGAGGGGATGTTTATGGAGGGAGGTACAGATATCTGAACAGGCAAAACGATCTGTTGTGAAATGGAGAATGGAGGCCAGTGTGCAGCATTGAGGCTTGAGGCATTTGAGCAGGTAGCGGAAGATACGGAAATGGCCTGAAACATTGCCTTAAACACTCCTCTCTGGCCCTTCCCTTCTTAGCTGGGGGACGACGATGGAGAGAGGAAGGAGGAGTTGGAAAACCTGGTGCAGAAGCTAGACGAAAGCTGTCCAGAACAGACTGGCATTACCACAAAGGTATTTTTCATATAAGGTTATCATTTAAAGTATATTCTTTGTTACCAGAATTCCTCACTTTTATGGTATGAATTGAAATCAGAGACAAGGAATCTTCCATCTCTTAAAAATTTTTTTAAAAGTTGAAACAAAGGAGTATGCTTGGAATGGAAAAGCAGCTTCAAAGAATTCTAGAGACCTAGAAGCAGAGTTCACCCTCTGTTCTAACAGAAAGTTCACCTGTCTTCACTTCCTAATATTATGGCAGCCAGAAGGCCTCTTTTCGGACCCTTCCGGGTTGAACCCAAATCTGTCTTCCATCTCCCATGTGGCTGCTTTCACACCTGTGAAGACGGCTGCCACTGTGGGACTCTCCCTACAGTCCGGTTGCACTTGTTTAATGATTGACCTTGTTGTTCAGCCTGTCTGCCAGGCCTTGCACCTCATTTCCACACCCATGTGCGTATGGACGTCCCAGTGTGGAGTTGTCATTGTGTCGTGCACCTGAGGGACAGCTGTGGGGACAGGGAGGGGTATGGTCAGTCTTAAGGTCCCCAGTTTCTGGCACAGTTCCTCGTATAGATTCCATATGTGTTTCACTGATTACTTTTGTTAAACCAGTTTGATTTTTGCTTGCATTTAGAAGAAAATTTATTAGCTATTGAATTGACGAATTTTAAAATGTTGTGTTAAAAAGCCTTTTGTTACAGGGTGAATTGTGTCCCCCAAAAAGACATACATTTTCAAGTGCTTCCATGAATGGAGTCTCATTTGGAAATAAGATCTTTGAAGATGGAAGTCAAGATGACACCAAACTGGGTTAGGATGGGTCTTAATCCACTATGATTGGTTTCCTTATAAGGAGTGAACATTGGACACAGCCAGTAGAAGACGGAGTGAAGGTGGCCCAAGATGGAGACTGAAGCAGAGAGTGAGCAGGCCACTGCCAGAACCCTAAAGGCGTCAAAGGAGTCATGCCCAGTGGCACCATGCCGTCAGATTTCTAGCCTGTGTGTTAGTTGTTTTACGCCATCCAGTTTATGGTACTTTTGACAGTGGGAAGTGGTGTGCTGCAGTGACAAAAACCTAAAAATGTGGAAGTGGCTTTAGAATTGGGTAATGGGTAGGGGCTGGAAGAATTTTGAGGTGTTTGATAGAAAAAGCCTACATTGCCTCGAGGAGATGGTTGGTAGAAATGTGGACATTAAATGATGTTTTAGAAAGAAATTGGTGTGTTATTGGAAATTGGAGGAAAGGTGATCCTTGTTATAAAGTGGCAGAGAACTTGGGAGAATTGTGTTCTGATGTTGGATAGAAGAAACAACCTGTAAGCTATGAACTTTGATATGTGACTGAAGATATTTTCAAGTTAAGTGTGGAAAGTGCAGCCTGGTTTCTCCTTGTCGCTTATAGTAAAATGCACGAGGAAAGAGGTAAATTGAGGAGTGAACTGTTAAGCACAAAGGAACCAGCAACTGATGCTTTGGAAAATTCTCAGCCATTCCAGATAATGTGCTCTGGAAATGCCTGAGGGTGTGGCTGGACAACCATTCACTTAAAGAGATGAGAATGATTCGTGGATCCAGTCAACATCTTAAAGGAAACACTGCCTGTCTGGACTGAAGGGGCAGAGACGGTACCACATGAAGGAAGAATGACTGAGCACAGAGCTGTAATGGCAAGGTCTGGGTTGAAATGACTTCCCCAGGCCAGGAGGCAGGTTTCCTCCCCACTTTGACAGAGGGTGGGGCCTCTGCCCAGTGGGCCCAGAGGACAGAGGAGGGGCCCTGGAAAATCACACTCAGGCCATGACTTCTAATGGAATATGCCCTACTTTAGACCACTCTCCCCTCTGCCTTTCCCTCCCTGGTGTTTGGAGCAGGTACCTCATGTTCTGGGTTTCATAGGTTCACAGATGGAGAGGAACTTTGCCACCCCGTGGACCACAAGCGTAACTGATACAGATGAGATTTTGACTTAGAGTTGGTTCTAGATGACGTGAGGCTTTTGTGAAGTTGGGAAGGGGTGAATGTATTTGCATGTGGGAAGGATGTAAATTTTGGGGAAATGTATTAGTCTGCCAAAGGGGCGCCAATACAAAGTACCAGAAATCTGTTGGCTTTTATAAAGGGTATTTACTTGGGGTAAAATCTTGCAGTTACATGGCAGTAAAAAGTCCAACTCAAGGGTCCTCTCTTAGCGAAGTCGGTTGCCATGTGTCGAAGCAGGATGGTCGCTGATCTCTGCCTGGTCTTCCCCTCTGGGCTTTTTATTCCTCTTGAGGCTCCTTGGGCCCAGCATCTTGAAGCTTCAAGCTTAAATGAAGTCCTCTCTCTCCTGGCATAGAGCTTGTTTCTTTCCAGGCCTCCTATATCATCCTCACCTCTCTTCCTAAGGATCAGATGTGAGCTGTCAGGCAAAATGGTTCATCTATCCCAGGGGCTTCAGCTGTTTGAGCCTTCTCCTTTCTGTCACATGGCAGCATCAAAAGTGACGAGAGTCCTCTCTTCCTGTGTGTCTTTCTGCTGAGTGTCCGTTTATATCAGACCCAGCAAGGGGGCAGAGACTCAATCCGAGTCATACCCATGACAGTTGAATCATAAGAATCAGTCTTTTTAAAAAATACACTTTTTACTTATTTTGAAAAGATAACTTAGATTATATAAAATGTTACATAAAAAAATATAAGGGATTCCTATATATCCCACTCCCCACACCTTCCACTTTCCCCCACATTAACAACTTCTTTAATTAGTGTGGTACATTCATTGCTATTGATGTACACATTTTGGAGCATAGCCACTAAGCATGGACTATAATTTACATAGTAGTTCACACTCTCTCTCACTTTACTCTGTAGGTTATGGCAGGATATATAATGTTCTGTATCTGTCTTTGCAGTGTCATTCAGGACAATTCCAAGTCCCGAAAATGCCCCATATTACACCTCTTTTTCCTTCTCCCTGCCTTCAGCAACAGCAATGGCCACTGTCTCCACAGCAATGAATAATTTCTTCCATTGCTGGAATCACAGTAAGTCTATAGTAGAGTACCAGGAAGTCCACTCTATTTCATATTTTATTCCTCAATCCTGAGGATTTTGGGATGGTGATGCCCACTCCACCTCTAATTGAGAGGGGGCTTGGATCCCATATGGCTGATGGATGGAACTCTCTTGCTTGCAGTTGTAGACTCCCTCAGTTCCTTGGTATCCTGGTTGTTCGTTGTCCTGGGTGAGTCCAGTGAACTGGAGAATAGGTATTGCAACTCTGCTGAGGCTCAGGGCCCAGTTGGCACATGGACAGCCCAGAGAGTCAAGTCTCTTGGACATACACCTACCAACTATAGTGCCAACTATAGGTTCAATGAAATGGACAGCAGAGCCACATGTAGAGAAGTCACATCTGAGTCCAACTCCGTCACACTCGGAACACAAACTCCGAAGTAGGGCCCACTGGCAAGGCACCAAACTCTGGAGCTATCTGCTATGACCATAGGACCTGGGTGTCTCCGTAGCCTCCAGGAGCCCCACTATTTGGGATAGTATCTACTTTGGTTGTCTATGAGATCCTGCTGAGATGTGCATAAGTGTTACCTCTCTGATGATCTCTCAGCTCATTTTGAACTCTCTCAGCCATATAAACTCATTTGTCTACCATTTCCCCCTGTTGTGCAAGGTCTTTTTCCAGTTGCCTCACCAGCTGGTGCTTGGTAGTAATCCCTTGGTACTAGGGAGGCTCATCCCCGGGAGTCATGTCCTACGCTGGTTGCGGGGAAGGTAATGCATTTACATGCTGAGTTTGGCTTAGAGAGTGGCCCATTTGAGCAACATGGAGGGTCTCAGGAGGTACCTCTTAGGTACCCTACAACATTAGGCTAAGTTGCGATTTCTAGCAAAAGGCTTATAAGCACAGTCGTCAATATCAAGGGCCCACCAATGGACCATCCTTCTTCACTCGGCATTGCCCCTGTACTTGGGGGATTGTTGCTGTTCCATTAGAGAATGTGAGAGAGCTCCCCAGGATGGGATTCAGTATTCTTTTGATTGTTGTGTCACTCTCTACTCATTGTGGCAATGCCCCATGAACATTTGAACATATTTATATACCTTATATGTATGCCGAGGTGAACTTCTCCCATACTAAATCAGTTTTAACAGGTAATCTAATTAAAGTCCCCTCAGCCGAATTTAACACAAAGGGTGTCACAACCGGAAGAATCACAAATAATCTCAAATGTCACAGGGACCGAAAAGCAGATTGTTACACATTGAATTGTGTCCCCAAAAAGATATGCTCAAGTTCCAACCCCTGGTCCCTTGTATATGAATTTGGGAATGGACTCTTTGATTTTGTGTTTAGTGAAAATCTTTTGTGTCCTGGCTGCTGGAGGCCTCTTCTGTGGGTCAGGTTTGTGTCTGGTGTCTGGCACCTAGGAGGTGCCACATCCCTAGGACTTATTTTTATGTTAATTTATTTGCTAGGAGGTTCCTGCACTATATGGTTTGCATTCGTCTCTACTACAAACCAGTGTCAGGAACAGATCTTGCTTTCATTTTCTCAGGGAGATAATTTGAGAAATAACCACCTTCACCCCCACCCCGTTCAGAGACAGGCAGGCTTCCTTGACTTCTCCCCGTGCCGGTGGGCAGCTGGGCTTCCATCCTTCCCTCCTGGGCGTTTACCCCTTCGGGACACCTGGCTTGTTCTGAGGTGGCGCTCCTGATGCCGGGCATGCCGGAACCTCAACACTGAGCTACCGATGCTCCCTCACCCCCGCATTATTTTAGGGTTCAAATCCCTCCTCCCTGTGGGGAATTCCTGTTTTTATGAGTGTTTGAAGTCATTTTTGTCATGTTTTATCCAGCAATTCTAGATGTTTGTATCAGGAATGTGTTAGGAGCAAGGCTTTCATGTTTGAAACTGACTGTTCTGTGTTACCATTTCTAATTAGAAGAAAAACTTACTTAGAACAGGATCCATAATGATGTTTGATTGACTCTCACATTTTGATTATTTCCAAGTTATTGCTGTCTTAGGTAAACGCTTGTATGCGTATTTTCCCTAGTGATTTTGAAACGTGCTGGGCTCTGGAGATTGATGGCGACAGGCGTTAGTGGAGCAACCACAGGAATGGGTGTGAAGATGGAGTGGAGGGTGGTGGTGACAGGAGCAGTGATGTGGTCATGGAGGCCGAGGGGCTTCTCAGAGACAGCAGAGGTGAGGTTGTCCCCAGGCTAGTCCTGGAGCGTGCTGGGGCGGCGGGGGGCCGGCCGTGCTGTGTGATGCGGCTGGAATGATGGCGCATGGGCATGCAGCTGCGCAGGGTCAGAGGAGACGCGGCCTGGATTTTGAATTTCATCTGAAGGGCAGCACTAGCAGTTTAAGCACAAGCATGACACAACCAGAGTTGTTTGCTAAAACATCAGCCTGGCCTCCACATTGATGAAGGCAGGTGAAGGTGTGTGCCCGTTTGGGAGAAGCGTCTGCCACGACTGGCTTGGGTGACTGTTGGGAGAGGAGGGGTGGTGCAGGCAGCCTGATGTCAGGGCTTGCTCTGAGTTGACTGTTGGGGGCTGGGTGGGGCAGCTGTAGGAGGATTCGCAGTTTTTACCGGTCTCTATGAACTGATAGAGTGTGCAGGAAAAATTGTGAGATGCCATGCAGCCAAGTAGAAAGGGCAGGGCTTGCGTGGAGCGGGGGTTGCTCCTGAAGTCAGAAGAGGGGCTGGGGCTTGCAGATCTGCATGTCCTGAATGGGGGCGCGGCAGTGGGAAGTCAGCACTCAACATGTGGGCCTGTGGGATTTCTTTTCCCTTCGGATTATTGCTGTTGAAAAAATTTCCAGAGTTGGAAATATTAAGAAAGAGCAACTTTCCCTGTGTCTCCTGACATAAGTTGTCTAAATAGCTCCTAAGGAAGGAGTTGTGCCACCTTATTCTGTACTTGAAATTGTTTGGGAACATTAGTTTAATCCTGAGACCTCAATGATATTGAGGATCAATAGTACTGTTTTAAACTTTTGCTGATGTAGTGGCTTTAAAATGATCTTTAACATTTGTGTCTTCAGGTTCGTTTACTTTTTATTGGTACTCAGCTTCTCCCAGCATTTTTATGTACTTTTCCTATCACTGTCCTCACTTTACTCATGAGGAGGCAGGCTTGGGCTGGCTAAGTAGCTGCCTAGTGTTGCACAAAGTAGTGGAAATGGAATTTGTAGCCTTCTGTTTCTGATGTTTTTAACTTTATACTAAGCCCATCGACCAGGTTGAAATTTTTCCACAATTATTTTTCAGTGACTGTGTTTTAGTTTCCTAGGCTGCCCAAAGCAGATACCATGAAATGGGTTGGCTTAAACAATGGGAATTTATTAGCTCACAGTTTGAGATCATGAGAAAGTCCGAATGAAGGCATCCTCAGGCCACTCCTTCTCTGAAGCCTGGCTGCCTTGGTGCTGGCTCCTCGATCACGTGGCAGGCGCAGGACGGCGTCTGCTGGGCGCTCCCTTCTCTGCTGGGTCTTGTTGCTTTAGCTTCTTGCTCCTGTGGCTTTCTCCCTGTCCCTCTTTCTGTACTCCTTCTGTTTATAGAGGGCTCCAGCAAGATATAAGGTCTACCCTGGGCCATGCCTTACCTGAAGTAGCCTCAGCAAATGGTCCTACCTACTTTTTTCACCTTTACACCCACAGGAATGGATTAGCTTTAAGAACATGATTTTCTGGGATACATACAGCCTTAAATCACCACAGATTGTATCTTCTCATGTGAATTATCTGGATCATGTCCTTTGCTTTCTTACCCCAGGAATGTGAACAAGGTCATGAGCTTGAAATTGCTAGTCTGAATAGCAGACATAAAGATGAACTTGACCGGCTGCGGGCAGAACTGGATGGCTGGCAGCGGAGGGCGACGGCTGAGCTCCAGCAGCAGGCAGCGGCCCACCAGGAGGAGATGCAGCGGCTGGAGCTTCAGGCCCAGGTGTGTGCGACCAGGTGTGCTCAGACCCGGCCATGTAGCTGTGGCAGAGGCTTACACCTGAAGTGGTCCCTGCTCTTGGGATGCAGTGGGTGCTGGGAATTGGGAAAGGTACCAGATAGCGGTGATCTGTCATAAAGCAGGCAGAGCCTGTGGGGGCTTGTGGGGCAGGGGCTGGCAGCAGCCCAGGTGCAGGCTTGATTAGGAGCATGTAGAATGTTTATGAAGGAGGTAAACTGGCCAACCCCAGCAGAAACGCAGTCCTGGGGCGTGTCCCCCCAGGATGAGGATGTGAGCGGCGTCGGTGTGTAGAATCGTTTGATCTCACCTGGGCCTCGTCAGACACATCTCTCTTCCTTCTAGACGGTGCATTCCCTTGAGCTAGAAGCGCTTCGCCTGAGTCTGAACAACATGCACACAGCTCAGCTGGAGCTGACTCAGACCAACCTCCAGAAGGAGAAGGAGACGGCGCTGACGGAGCTGCGGGAGATGCTCAACGGCCGCCGTGCGCAGGAGCTGGCCCTGCTGCAGAGCAGGCAGCAGTGTGAGCTGGAGCTCCTCAAGGAGCAGCACACCCGGGAGAAGGAGGAAATGGCACTCAAGTGTGGGCAGGAGACAGGTACTGCCAGGAGAGGCTTCCTTTCTAAATGCTTGCTCATTTCTTAAATAACATTGTCTCTGCTTGTAAAGTACACACTTCTGTTCCTATTTTGGGGAGTACGTGACTCCACCACGTAGCTCGTCCTGTGTCAAGCCCACACTAGGTTTCTGGACCCTGACCCATCACCATGTAGAAGGAGAGGCAGCAGTGGTGGCTGTGGTGCTCCAGTGCCACGGAAGAGTTTCTGGAGCTTGGATCATGGGCTTGTCCTCAAGTCCAGCCTCCACTTTCTTCAGTCTTGTTGACCAGCAATGCGAGTTAGTACTCTGCTAGGCTCCGGGTTTTGGGTTCAAACACTAGGTTTTGTCTTGCTCTTCCTTCCCCTTGCCTTCTATCATGATCATCAGTAGTCTTTTGCTAATTTTGGGAAATATACATTGGATGTTGATTGGTTTCTGTGCAGAAGCCTTTATTAGCATTTGTAAACATTTTAAATTTTTATTGGTTTTCTTCACACATGCTTTGTATTCTCCAAACTTACACTACATCCCCCACAGCCCCATATCTTTGTGACCTCCAGTCTACTTTCTATCTCTGCAAGTTTGCTATTTCTGGTCTTCTCTTACAAGTGACATCATGCAGTCTTTGTCTTTTTGCGTCTTGCTTATTTCACTGAACATAATGTTTTCAAAGTTTTTCCATGTTGCGGCATGTCTTAGAACTTTATTCTTTCTTATGGCCCAAGTAATACTCCATTGTGTGTAGGTTCCACATCTTGTGTATCCATTCATCTGTTGATGGGCACTAATGCTGCTGTGGACATTGGCATGCACGTGTCTGTCTGGGACCCTGATTCACGTTCTTTGGTTATATACCTAGGAGTGGAATTGCCAGGGCATATGGTTCTTTTTTAGGAACCGCTGTATTACTTTCCACAGTGGCTGTACCACTTTACATTCCTACCAGTGATACACTAGAGTTCCAGTTTATCTGCATCATCTCCAATACCTGTTATTTATTTATTTTTTTATGAGGTACCTAGGATTGACCCCGGGACTTCATACTTGGGAAGCCAAGTACTCAACCACCAAGCTACATCTGCTTCCCTTGTTTTTAAAAAGTAGTAGCCATCCATGTGGGTGTGAAGTGGTATTTCATTATGGTTTGATTTGTATTTCCTAATGACTAGTGATGTTGAACATCTTTTCATGTGCTTATAGGTCATTTATTTTCTCTGGAGAAATGTCTATTTTTTAAGAGAGTTCCTTTTTTCTTAGGTCATGAAGATTTGCCTCTTTATATTCTTTTTTTTTAAAGATTTATTTTTTATTTATTTCTCTCCCCTTTCCTGTCCCCCCCTCCAGTTGTCTGCTTTCTGTGTCTATTCGCTGTGTGTTCTTCTGTGTCTGCTTGTATTCTTTCAGCGGTACCCGGAATCTGTGTCTTGTTTTGTTGTGTCATCTTGCTGCGTCAGCTTTCTGTGTGTGTGCTACCATTCCTGGGCAGGCTGCACTTTTTTTGTTCTGGGTGGCTCTCCTTATGGGTCGCACTCCTTGCGCGTGGGGCTCCCCTACGCAGGGGACACCCCTGTGTCAGGGTACTCCTTGCGCGCATCAGCACTACACGTGGGCCAGCTGCACACGGATCAAGGAGGCCTGGGTATGAACCCTGGACCTACCATGTGGTAGACGGATGCCCTATCCGTTGGGCCACATCTGCTTTCTTCTTTGTTATCGTCTAAGAGTTTTATAGTTTGACATACATTTAGGTCCTTGAGCCGTTTTGAATGGCTGTTTGTATGTAGTACGAGATGGAGCTCCACTTTCATTCTTTTGTATGTGGATATCCAGTTTACCCAACGCAATTTGTTGAAGACTTTCTTTTCCCCATGGCATGTACTTAGCATCCTTGTTGAAGATGAATTGACCTTAGATGTGTAGTCTGTTAGGCCCCAAAGCTGGGCCTTTGGGGATAACCAGAGAAAAAAACTTTTAACACTATAGTCAGGCAGAACTTATATTTATTATGTGTGGAGACAGGAGCTAAGGTCATTCTAAAGTGACTCAGACCCGACTCCCTGTGCTGTGGTTTTACTCTTGCCTAAATACCCAAGTTACTCCTTAGCATTTGCTTTGATTATGCGTTAGCTTTTATGCATATGGATGCACACACATAGCTAGTTATGTAATTGTTCAGGAATTCATGCACATACATTGTATGATCAAAAAAGGGGCAGAGGGAAGCCCTATCCATTGGACTTGGCCCAATGGATAGGGCTTCTGCCTACCACATGGGAGGTCCACGGTTCAAACCCCGGGCCTCCTTGACCCGTGTGCAGCTGGCCCACGTGTAGTGCTGATGCGCACAAGGAGTGCCCTGCCACACAGGGGTGTCCTCCGCGTAGGGGAGCCCCACATGTAAGGAGTGCGCCCCGCAAGGAGAACTGCCCAGTGTGAAAGAAAGTGCAGCCTGCCCAAGAATGGTGCTGCACACATGGAGAGCTGACACAGCAAGGTGACGCAACCAAAAGAAACACAGATTCCCGTGTTGCTGATAAGGATAGAAGCGGTCACAGAAGAACACACAGCAAATGGACACAAAGAGCAGACAACCAGGGCAGGGGAAGGGGAGTGAAATAAAAAAAAACAAGGGCAGATAACTCCACCCCTGGGTTGGAAATTTGCTATGCTAATTAAGCAAGTTGAAGTGAGGACAGCCTGGGGCGCTTCTGTGTCTGTTTGGCCAACTGGTTGAAGCTGGTTTTTATACTTCATTGCTTCAGCAGAATGTTCTTGACCACCAAAAGTGGAATTTGGCACCAAGAGAGGGTTGTATTTCATTATCTTCTAATGTACATATAATTCTTTTCTTTGTATCCTAGCAACAGGGAGAGAAATAAGTTACTTTCAGGTATTCTGTCATCCTGCGTCCATCAGGTCTGTTTCTGGACTTTCAGTTCTGTTCCCTTGTTTTGTATTCAGTGACTTTTGGTATTATAATCACAGAGTTATGCATTCATGACTGCAATCAATTTGAGTATTTTCATTACTCCAAAAAAAAAAAACCCTTACCCCTTAGCAGTCACCTCTCAAGCCCTTTATCCTTCCCCTGCCATATATAACTGCTAATCATATTCCATCCCTGTAAATTTACTTTTATTTACATTTTATATAAGTGGGGTCAAACAGTATATAGTACATTATGTCTGGTATCTTTCACTTAATGTAATTTTTTTTGTTTTACAGTTATTGGAAAAATATTAATATATTACTATTCACTTCAGTCCATAGTTTGCTCTAGGTGTATTTTTGCCCAAATACCACCCCATTATAAACACCTTTTAAAAAATCAGTTTTATTGATACATGTGAGTAAAGCATACAATCCAGTCCATCCAAAGCATACAGTCAGTGGTATTTGGGTTAATCATATAGTTGTGCATTCATCATTTCAGTCATTATTAGAACATTCTCATTATTTCAATAATAATAAACAAAAAAGCTCTACCTCTTAATAACCTCACAGTCTCTCTGCTTCCCGTGCTGTACATAGCTGATATTCTGTTTCTGTTTTTCCAATTTATTTGTGTTTCTATTTTGTATAGATGGAGTCAAACAATATGTAATACCTTTGGTCTTGTTTCTTTCACTTAGTATCTTTCCTTTTTTTTTCTCTCATTAATATACATTTGTTCTGATTCATGGAAGAACTTTCTTAGATTTGCACTATTGACCACACTCAGAGGGTTCACTTGCTCTGCAGTCCCATGCTTCATCCTCTAGCTTTCCTTCTAGTGGCTTACACAGCCCTGCACTGTTGCTGTGAACCACAGTCACACGCCCATGTTAGCACTGTTAATTACATTCACTATAATGTGCTGTTGTCACCTCTGTCCATGTTATTACAAATTCTGCACAAATTAGGCCTCAGCTCCCCATTCTCTACCTTCATTCTGTCTTCTGGTGACCTCTATTCTAGCTATTAACTCCATGAATTTGCTCATTGTATTTAGCTCATGTTAGTGAGCTCATGCAGCGGTTGTCCTTTTGTCAACGTTATGTCTTAAAGACTCATCCATGTTGTATGCATCAAGACTTCATTTCTTCCTACTGCTGAATAATATTTGGTTGTGTGTACATACCACGTTTTGTTTACCCACTCATTGGTTGATGGACACTTGGGTTGTTTCCATCTTTTGGCAGTTGTGAATAATGCTGCTATGAACATTGGTGTGCAGATATCTGTTTGTGTCCTTGTTTTCAGTTTTTCTGAGTGTATTTCCAGTAGTGTGATTGCTGGATCATATCGCAGATCTATATTCAACTTCTTTAGGAACTGCCAAACTGTCTTCCTTGCTGGCTGTACCATTCTATATTCCCACCAACAGTGAATAAACGTTCTATCTCTCCACATCCTTTCCAACACTTGTAGGTTTCTGCTTTTTTAATAGTAGCCATTCTAGAAGTTGTGAAATGATATCTAATTATAGTTTTGATTTGCCATCTGTAATCTAATAGGTAGTGATGTTGGACATCTTTTCATGTGCTTACTTGCCGTTTGTATTTGCTCTTTGGAAAAATGTCTATTTAAGACTGTTGCCCATATTTTATTTGGGTTGCTTGTCTTTTTATTGTTGAGTTGTGAGATCTCTTTATATATATCATTGATATTAAACCCTTACAGGATATGTGGTTTCCAAATATTTTCTCCCATTGAGTAAGCGGCCTTTTCACCTTCTTGACAAAATCCTTTGAAGCACAGAAGTGTTCAACTTTGAGAAAAAATTAATTAAAAATTTTTTTTAAAGTGTTCAACTTTGAAGAGGTCACAATCTTATTTTTTCTTTCATTGCTTGTGTTTTGGGTGTGTGTTTTCAGAAACCACCACCTACCATAAGATTTTAAAGATGCTTCCCTACATTTTCTTCTAGGAATTTTGTGGTTCTGGCTTTTATATTTAGGTCTTTGATCCATTTTTAGTTAGTTTTTGTATAAGGAGTGACATAGGAGTTCTCTTTCAATTGTTTTTTATCATTAAAAAAAATTATTGATGTATATCACTCATACATGAACATACATAAAGAATAAGTGTATAGTAGTAGTTATGAACTTAAAAAACAAACATGCATGACATCAGTATGATTATAGGGCTCTCATACTTCACCCCACCACCAATACTTTGCATTGTTGTGAAACATTTTTAACTAATAATTAAAGAGTGTCCTCAAAATATTACTGTGAACCAAAGTATCTTACATTTGATGTATTTTTCCCCCAACACACCCTAGTATTATTATTATTAATGATGGTGATGATGATGTCATTTATACATGTACATACATAAACAATAAGCATATAGTAAAAGTTGTGAGCTTACAAAACAAACATGCATAACATAATACAGGGGTCTCATACATGAACCCACCACCATCAGCTTGCATTGTTGTGAGACATTTGTTGTAAATTATGGAAGCATATCCTCAAAATCTTTATCTTACATTTGGTGTATTTTTCCCCCAATCTACCCTATTATTATTTTTTAAATATGTATTTATGACAGAAGTTGTAAACTTATAAAACAGTTGTGCACATGTGCAGAATTCCCATCCAGTACCACTCTGTTGACACACCACACTGTGGGAGAACATTTGTTACAGATTATGAGATAATGTCAGATTATTGCCAGGTCCATAGGGTACATTTGGCACACTATTTCCATACTTTCACATTATCAACACAGTACATCTTTGGCATAGATGCATGAATATTACATTGTTACTGTTACTACACTTGATCTTAGCCAAAAGGCTGAGAAGCGATCACATTACATTGTTACTGTTAATCACACTCCATAGATCACTCCAGCTGTATTTTTCCCATGCTTCTTCACATTCCCACCACCTTGCAGTAGTGATGTACATCTGCTCTAGCTCACAAAGGACACTCTTGCAGCTGTATCATCAACCACAATTCTCATCCACCTCTGGGTTTACTGTGTTATTCAGTCCCTAGATTATTCTCTACCTTTCTGTCAATTGGCATTTACATCCCTAGACTACCCTTTTCAGCCACATCCCCATTTATCAACTAGCTATTACTCACTATGTGTTACCATCCACTCTATACATTTCCACACTTTACATTGAAGCTAATTAGAACTTCTACATTCATTAAAATCAGTAGTCCATCTCAGTCCTTCTCTTATCTCCTTTAAGAATCCACCACCTACCACCAGGTCTTGAAGATATTTTCCTACAATTTCTTCTAGAAGTTTTATGGTTCTTGCTTTTATTTTTGGTTTTTGATCAATTTTGAGTTAATTTTTGGATAAGGTATGAGATAGGGGTCCTATTTCCTTCTTTCAGCTGTGGATATACAGTTCTTTCAGCACCATTTGTTGAATGGACTGTTCTGCCCGAGCTGTGTGGGTTTGACAGGCCAGTCAAAGATCACTTCACCGTACTGGAGGGTCTGTTTCTGAACGATAAATTTGGTTCCATTGGTCTATGTGTCTGTCTTTATGCCAGCACCATGCTGTTTTGTAAAAAATTTTTTGAAGTATATCACTCATACATAAACATATATAAACAATAAGTATATAATAATAGTTGTGAACTTACAAAACAAACATATATAACATCATACAGGACTCTCATAACTCGCCCTACCACCAATAACTTGAATTGTTGTTAAACCTTTTAAATTCATGATTAAAGAGCATTGTCAAAATATTACTACTAAACAAATTATTTTCCCCCCATCCAATCCTATTATTATCTTTATATCATTTATGCATGAATATACATGAACAATTAAGTATATAGTAAAAGTTGTGAACTTACAAAGCAAACATGCATAACATCACACAGGGGTAACATACATCATCCCTCCACCAAAGCCTTGCATTGTCATGAGATGTTTGTTACAAATTATGAAAGAATATTGTCAAATCTAACTACTGATCATGCTCCTTATTTTATATTTGGCGTGTTTTTCTCCCAACCCACCCTATTATTATTTTTTAAATATATTTTTAGACAGAAGTTGTAAACTTATGAAGCAATCATGCACATGTGCACAATTCCCAAACAATACCCCTCCATCAACACACCACAATGTGGTGTTGTCATTTGCTACAGATAAAATAATATCATCTGATTGTTACCATGTCCATAGTGTACATTTGGCTCACATTTTCCATACTGCCTCAGTATCAACACAGTACATCTTTCGCACAGATGTAAGAATATTATTACTACTAACCACAGTCCATAAGTCACTCCAGCTGTATTTTTCCCATGTTTCTCTACATTCCCAACACCCTGCAGTAGTGATAAACATTTACTCTAGCTAACAAAGAACACCCTTGCATCTGTGCCATCAACCACAATTCTCATCCACCTCGTGGTTTACTGTGCTATCCAGTTCCTAGATTATTCTCTAGCATTCTGTCATTTGGCATTTACATAACTAGACTACCATTTTCAGTCACATCCCTATTTATAAACTAGCTGTTACTCACTTTATGTTATCATCTACTCTATACATTTCCACAATATTAAAGTAAAGCTAATTAAAACTTCTACATACATTAAACATCAGTAGTCCACTCAGAGTTTTTTTTAAATGCTAATTTACACTTTTTAAAAAAAGATTTATTTGTTTTTCTCCCCTTCCCCCCCCACTCCCCTACCCTGGTTGTCTGTTCTCTGTGTCTATTTGCTGTGTCTTCTTCTTTGTCCGCTTCTGTTGTTGTGTTGTTGTCAGTGGCACTGGGAATCTGTTTCTTTTTGTTGCGTCATCTTGTTGCGTTAGCTCTCTGTGTGTGCGGCGCCATTCCTGGGCAGGCTGCACTTTCTTTCGCGCTGAGATTCTCTCCTTATGGGGCGCACTCCTTGCGTGTGGGGCTCCCCTATGCGGGGGACACCCCTGCGTGGCATGACACTCCTTGCGCGCATCAGCACTGCGCATGGGCCAGCTCCACATGGGTCAGGGAGGCCCGGGGTTTGAACCACGGACCTCCCATGTGGTAGATGGATGCCCTAACCACTGGGCCAAGTCCACTTCCCCACTCAGTCCTTCTTTTATCGCCTTTAACAATCCACCACCTACCACCGGGTCTTGAAGATATTTTCCAATAATTTCTTCTAGAAGTTTTATGGTTCTTGCTTTTATTTTTAGTTTTTTGATCCATTTTGAGTTAATTTTTGGATAAGGTATGAGATAGGGGTTCTCTTTTCTTTTTTCAGCTATAGATGTCCAATTTTTTCACCCTCATTTGTTGAATGGATAGTTCTGCCTGAGCTGTGTGGGTTTGACAGGCTTGTCAAAAATCACCTGACCATACCTGTGAGGGTCTGTTTCTGAAAAATAAATTTGGTTCCATTGGTCTGTTATGTCTGTCTTTAGGCCAGGACCATGCTGTTTTTACCGCTATAGGTAGATATTATGATTTAAAGTCTGGAGATGAGGGTTCACATTTCCTTTTTATGATATTTCTGGCTATTCAGGACTCCTTACCCTTCCAAATTAATTTAATGATTGTGTTTTCATTTTTTCTTTAATGCTGGTAGAATATTTATTTTAGGAGTGCATTAAATCTGTATATAAATTTGAGTAGAATTGACTTTTTTTTTTTAAGATTTATTTTTTTATTTATTTCTCTCCCCTTCTCGCCTCCCCCCCCCCAGTTGTCTGCTCTGTGTCTGCTCACAGTGTTCTCTTCTGTGACTGCTTCCATCCTTATCAGCGGCCCCGGGAATCTGTGTTTCTTTTTGTTGTGTCATCCTGTTGTGTCAGCTCTCTTTGTGTGTGGTGCCATTCTTGGGCAGGCTGCACTTTCTTTCACGCTGGGCAACTCTCCTTATGGTGCGCACTCCTTGTGCGTGGGGCCCCCCTATGCAGGGGATACCCCTGTGTGGCCCGGCACTCTTTGTGTGCATCAGCACTATGCATGGGCCCCACATGGGTCAAGGAGGCCCGGGGTTTGAACCGTGGACTTCCCATGTGATAGACGGACGCCCTATCCATTGGGCCAGGTCTGCTTCCCAGAATTGACATCTTAATATTTAGTCTTCCAATCCATTAGCATAGAATGTTCTTCTAATTATTTAGAGCTTTTTTGATTTGTTTTAACATTGAGTTACAGTTTCTGAATACAAGTGCTTTACATCACTGGCTAAGTTTATTCCTGACTATTTGAGTTTTATCTGTCATATTTTATTTTAACCACTCTTTTGACGTTTTTAGTTACTTTTATTGATATAATCATCATTTCTAGACTCTCTTCCGTCTTTTCTTTTCAGGCTCTAGCACACCCTTTAGTATTTCCTGAAAATCTGTTCTCTTGCTTAGAAATTCTCTCAGTTTCTGTTTATCTGTGAATATTCTAATTTCGCCCTTCTTTTTGAAAGGCAGTCTTGCTGGATATAAGATTCTTGGCTGAAAGTTTTTCTCCTGCAGTATCTTAAATATATCAGACCAGTGTCTTCTTGCCTCCATGGTTTCTGGTGAGAAATCAGCCCTTAATCTTATTGGATATTCCTTATATGTTATGCATTGCTTTTCTCTTGCTGCTCTTAGAATTCTCTCTTTGTCTTTGTCATTTGACATTCTGATGAGTATGTGTCTTGGAGTTGGTCTATTTGGATTTTTTCGGATGGGAGTACATTGTGCTTCTTGAACAGGGATACCTATGTCCTTCAATAGGCTTGGGAAATTTTCTCCCATTATTTCTTTAAATATTCCTTCTGCCCCCTTTCCCTTCTCTTTTCCTTCTGGGACACCCATGACACATATGTTTGTATGCCTTTTGCTATCATTTAGTTCCCTGAGCTCTTGTTCAATTTTTTCCATTCTTCATCTGTTCTTTTGTATGTTCACTTTCAGAGGCCGTTTCTTCAAGCTCACCAATCTTTTCTTCTGCCTTCTCAAATCTTCTATTATATGATTCCAGTGTTTTTTAAATTATTGCATCTTTCATTCCCATAGTATCTGCTATGTTTCTGTGTATGTTTTCAAATTCTTCTTTGTCCTCATCCAGTGTCTTCTTAATATCCCTAATCTCTTTTGCCATCTCATTGGTTTATTAAGGAGATTTGTTTGAACTACTGTGATTAGTTGTTTCTACTCCTTGATGTCATCTGGAGGCTTATCTTGTTTCTTTAACTGGGCCGTAGCTTCTTGTTTCTTGGTGTGGATTGTAATTTTTTGTTGGTGTCTTGGCATCTGGCTTACTGGAGTATTTATTCTGGGTGCAGTTTTCTCTTTAGTTTAGGGCGTTCTGCCCTTTTTTCCTTGCAGGTTGGGCAGTAGGAACCAAGGTTGTAATTGGTGCTGTAAGCTGTGGTGGCTCAAGCTGCCCTCTCTATTCCAGGGACTGATGAAGCATTTCCCAACTTTCTCCTTTGCCAGGGGTCGGGACAGAGCCACAGCTGTGTGGAATAATCCAAGTTGTGCAGGCCTAGACTGTAGTTGCCCAGAGAGACTGATGAAGCTTCATGCCCCTTTCTCCCTGCCTGGGGTGGGGATGGAGCTGCAGGTGTGGGCAGCAGTCTATGCAGTGTGGGTTCAAGATGATTGCAGTTGCCCTGGTAGACTTCTGATTTTCAATCTGTGTCAGTCAAAGGTACCTGCAGTTAGCTGGATGGGCTGGTGCAGGGCCTGCCAGCTTTCTCCCTGCCAGAGGTGGGGCTGAAGCCTAGTCCAGGGCTGCAGGCCCATCTGGGTGAAAGAAACTGGTTCCTACCATTACTGTGATTTTCAGTCAGCCTGGCTTCCCCTCAGGCTGCGGGCAGAGTCAAAATGGCAGTCACAGGCCTCTTTCCAACTTGGGCAGATTCACACCCCAGTGTTCCCAGGGTTAATCTTAGCCAGCCGAGTCTACCAATCAGTAGCTGAAACTTTAAGCCAACCATTTCTTCTTCCCTTTTTTTTTTTTGGAAATAGAGCTTCCAATTCCAGCTGCAGAATAGCTCGTACCTCCAGAATAGGATAATTACCGGCCTTTGCGGCTTGGCTGGTAATTTCCCGGTGAGGCTGGCGCAGGTCAGTGTCATTACTCTGAAAAGGAAAATTCCACAGCCCTTAACAGCCCTTCCCCAGCCCTTCGTAACCACTAATTTAATATCATCTTTATAAATTGATTTATATATACATTTTATGTAAATGGAATTATAAAATATATGGTACTTTGTGTCTGGTTTCCTTCAGTTAGCATAATATGTTTTTTTGTCTCATATTAACATCTTGTAGTATTAACATATATTTGATTAGGTTCAAAGAAAGACTGTCTTATGTATGCAATTTCACCCATGTTCATATTTCATATATGGTTTTATATGCTATATAGTCCCCTGTTAAATTTTTTAGCTTTCCTTTTAATAATATATATGACCTTAGACTTTCCCTTTAAACCACTCTCAGACCCACTTAATAGTATTGCTAATTACTAACATTATGTTAGGCTTTTTTTACCTTTTCTATACATTTCCAAGATTAACACAATCCAAAGATTAACACACATGATCCTATATATAGAAAATTCTGAAATGACAAAGCTACTTGAGCTAATAATTTCAGCAAGGTGGCAGCATACAAGATCAACACGCAAACATCAGTAATATTTTCTAGTACTGAATAATCTGAGGAGGAAATTAGAGACAAAATTCCATTTACAATAGTAAGAAAAAGATTCAGATACCTAGGAATCAATTTAATCAAAGACGTACAGGACCTATATGCAGAAAACTATAAAACAATGCTAAAAGAAATAAAAAAATACCTAAACAAATGGAAAGACACCTGTGTTCATGGATTGGAAGGCTAATTATCCTGAGCTACTCTTTTTTGTTTTTATTGCAGCCGAACTGAAGGAGAAGTTAGAATCTGAAATGGAGAAAAATGCACAGATATTAGAGGTATGCTGTGAATGGTTAGAATATGTAATTCTTTATATACGATATTTTTCCTTTTCCTCCTGTTTCTCCAAAGCACCCTAAATCCCCCAGAAGGAAAACTTATCTGGAATCAAACAAAATTCACCCAAAGCTTTCATAGCATGTGCTGGTAGAAAATGTATCACATTTTCTGGTAGAGGTAAGCCTTCTTTTATTTGTACAGTTTGTGTTTGCCAGGATAAATTTTTTGTCTGATGTTGGCTTCTTATGTAAAAGGTAGACGCTCGCCCCTGCCCTAACAGTTGCTTACTCAGTGCTCCCACAGCTAGGTGCTGTTCTCTGGGGCGAAGCAGCGAACGGGCCAGTGGACCTCTGCCCACGTGGGGCTGCGTTCAGAGGCTGGGGACGGTGTGGGCCGACTGAGTGGACGCCACTGTGCGCCCGATGCAGGGACTGTCTTGGGGTGTCGTGTGCAGGTGGCACTTGTCTGCAGCGTGGTGAGCAAAGCTGGGCAGGTGACCTTTGCAGAAGGCTCTTGGGGAGTGAGGGGTTGTGCTGTGTGGGCTGACCAGGTGCTTTTGGGTCCCCTTAGGCGATTGGAGTGCAGGGCCTGCTTGGTGTCCCGCTGTGAGCAGATGGGGATCAGGATGTGGCCCCAGAGAGTTTAGAGCGAGGAGTGGACCAGTCTCCGTGGCTGCTGTTCGGGAAGGTCAGGGGATGCGCAGGGACAGCATATGGACGCCATGGCCAGCATCCAGGCTGGGGTGATGGAGATGGCTGTAGAGAAGTTGGAGCGCCCATGAGTTCCTGGGGGCGGGCAGGAGAGGAGGTGCTGTGGGTGCAGCCTGGCTGTGTTAGCTCAGTCTCACGTGCCTGGTTGAGGTGTCCTCTAGATGCCCAGTGGTAATATCGCAAGGCATTTGGATATTAGAGTGGAATTTGGGGGTAGTCTGCACTGGCTGTGAAGAATAGAGTGTCATGAGATATTAAAGGGTCACTGAAGCCACAGGTATGGTTAGTGGAGCTGGTGGACCTGGAACAGAGAAGAGGGCCAGGGCCGGGATGCAGGAAGAGGGAGGAGAGAAGCCTGAGCAGGAGCTGTTGGGAGTGGAGGCGAGTCAGGAAGGCTTTAGGATGAGGTGGCAGAGCCAGCACTGGTGGCCTCAGAGCGCCCCAGCAGAGCTTTTTGGAGAGAGGATGGGGAGAGGATGGGGAAATGAAGATGGTGCAGGCTGAAGGTTCACTGGGAGCTTCGAGGTAAAGTTGCAGTGGTTGGCAGAGTGCGTGTCTGAGTGCTGACGGACTGTTCCAGAGAGAAGCCGAGGCCCAGGGAGAGGGGTGAGCCTGGCGCTAGAGCCTCTCAAGGAACTTGCTTGGGTTTTCCTCTGGCCTTGGGTGCTGTGGGTGCCCCAGGAAATGCATGTGGGGAGCGTAGGAGAGAGGAAGTGCTGGGGATCCCCATGACGAGTCAGGAAGTGACCCCCACAGCATCAGGGCCACGTCTGCAACTGCATGGTTGTCCTCCAACTCGCACCCCTTTTTCCCCTTTTGGGGGAAAGAGAAGCAGGGAGTTCTGTTCTTTGGAATAATAGGTTTATTTCTGAGATGTTCCTCACTATTCTAGCAGGGCCGTGTGTTGGGGCGTGTGCTCTGCATGGTGTATGGGCTGTGGTGTCGGGGTGTGTGGTCTGCATGGTCTCTGGGCCGTGGCATCGGGGTGTGTGTTCTGTGTGGTCTGTAGGCCGTGGCATTGGGGTGTGTGTTCTGCAGGCCGTGGCATTGGGTGCGTGTTCTGAAGGCTGTGGTGTCGGGGTGTGTGGTCTGCAGGCCGTGGCATTGGGGTGCGTGTTCTGTAGGCTGTGGAATCAGGGTGCGTGTTCTGCGTGTTCTGCAGGCCGTGGCGTCGGGGTGCGTGTTCTGCGGGCCGTGGCGTCGGGGTGTGTGTTCTGCGGGCTGTGGCGTCGGGGTGCGTGGTCTGCGGGCCGTGGCGTGTGGTCTGTGGGCCGTGGCATTGGGGTGTGTGGTCTGCGGGCCGTGGCATTGGGGGGGCGTGGTCTGCAGGCTGTGGTGTCGGGGTGCGTGTTCTGCAGGCCGTGGCGTCGGGGTGCATGGTCTGCGGGCCGTGGTGTCGGGGTACGTGGTCTGTGGGCTGTGGTGTTGGGGTGCTTGGGGTGCGTGGTCTGCGGGCCGTGGCGTCGGGGTGCGTGGTCTGTGGGCTGTGAGCAGCTGGTTGCTGAGGTTGCGGATGCTCCGTCCTCGCCTCTTGGGCCGTCTCGCTGGCCTCTTGGGGTGTCGTGTGGGACAGTGTTGGTCCTGGGCGGGGGGCTGCTGCGGCCCTCCACCCCTCTGCCCTGCTCGGTGGGAACCTGCCTCGGAGGCATGAGGACAGTGCCCACCCCTGGACACCCCAGGGCTTCCCAGGAAGCCAGCTGTGGGGTTGTGGGGGGCTGTCTGATGGGTTGTTCTTTGGCTTCAGAGACCGAATCCATTTCTAGAGTAGCTGATGTTTGTTCTTTGCTCCTTTTTCTTTGCTGTTTGCCTGTCAGTCCCTTCTAGGAGATGGAGGGTTGCCTAGAGCATCTAAAGCTTCTGTCCTTTAGTAACTGGGAGGAGGGTGCTGCTTACTCATGGTTTTGACTGTACAATTTATGTTTCTTTACCACAGATCAGGTCATCAACTAATGACCATAATTTCTTTTTTCTTTATTTAAATTAGACCCTGAAGCGAGACTGGGAATTGGAGAGAGATTTATGCTTAGAAAATCTACGTAAAGAATTATCTGAAAAGCATCAGTCAGAAATGGAGACTTTACAAAACCAATTTAAAAATGAATTGGCAGAACAGAAAGCTGAGTTGGAGAGGATTTTTCAAGCCAAAAATCAGACTGAATGTGAGCATTTATTTAAAATAAGCATGTTTGGAAGAAGGAACTGTTTTCTTATGTAACCCCAGAATAAATGTCAAGAGTTCACCTGATATGTAATTGAACCTGCACTTGTGACATGCGTTGTAAAATTCTCAACAGCCATTTCCATGTGTTATGTTGAGATGGTGGAGTGGGTCGGCAGCGGGAGACAGCAGCGTCAGGTGCTGTGTCCCCTCCTTGGCCAGGGCCTCTGAGCAAGGACGGTCCTTCAAGGTTTTCTAAAACCTACCTGACACCTGCCAAAGTTACTTTTTCTGTGTAGAACTATCAAGTGCCCCCAAACTGGTATCATGGTTGTTGACGCCTTACCCTCAGGTGGCACGTCTTCCGTGGTGCACACACAGTAGTAGTAGTGGGGTACACAGGGTAGTGGGGTGGCTGCTGAGAACAGCTCCTGCATGGAGATGCCTTACTGCCCGCTGCGCGCTTGGTGCCGCCTGCCTGTGGAGTCCGCGAGGCGCTCAGCACGGTGCAGCCCTCCCCGCTACTGCATGCAGTGTGCCTGTAGGCGTGCCTGCTGCTGCGCCATTGCGAGCTAAGTGCAATTTGTTCTGCTCCGCAGCTACCCTCTCAAGTCTAGAGACTCAGCATGAAGCAGCCATTCAGAAGTTACGTGAAGAGTTACAGTCTGAACATTGCCAGTACTTAGAAGACATGGAGGTGAAATTCAAGGAAAAGGAAAGAGAGAAACAGCTAGAGGTAGGCAGGGATTTATTTACTTTTAACTACTTTGTCATAGGCAAGTTTTAGAAGATTTTGGAATTGAGCCGTTTCATATTGGGCTGGGTAAATTGGTTACACAGAGCTCTCAGCAATATAATATGCATCCCCCCCATTTTTTTTTAACATACACATATTTAAAAATAACACCAGATTTCGTAAACAATGGGTTCAGTGGGCTAATATTGCTTCCAAAGAACTCCCCAAAGTGGAGCTGACCATCTTCAGATACCAGTTGCCTGCTTGCGCGTGTGACCCTGTGCTGCCTGGTGGGTGAACGTGGTGTGTGATGCGTGTGGCAAAGGTGCTTGGCCAGACACGTTTTCATACATGGTGGCCGTTCTAGTTTCCTGGGTCATTCCAGCAAATGCCACTAAATGGGTTGATGTAAATGGATATTTATTAGCTTACAGTCCTGAGGCTGAGAAAATGTCCAAATCAAGGCGTCATCGGGACAGTGCTTCCTTTCTGAAGACCAGCTGTCGTGATCCTGGCTCCTCTGGTGTCTTCTGGCTTTCTCCTTCTCTCCGAGTTTTGTTCATTTCAGCTTCTTGTTCCTGTGGCTTTCTCTCTCCCTCTTTCTGTATTCATTCTGCTTACGAAGACTCCAGCAGGAGGATTGAAGCTCCTGTCCTGATTGAGGTGGGCTTCATCTCAACTGAGGAAACCTCATCAAAAGGTCATTCTTAAGATGGTTTTATACCCACAGGAGTGGGTGAACTTTAAGAACATGTTTTTCTGGGGTACATATGGTTTCAAACCACTACACTTCACCCTGTGGACATCAAAAAGACATTTTCCTTCTTTCTTTCTCTTTTTAGATTTATTTATTTCTCTCCCCTCCCCCCACCCCCACCCCGGTTGTCTGTTCTCTGTGTCTATTTGCTGTGTCTTCTTTGTCCGTTTCTGTTGTTGTCAGCAGGACTGGAATCTGTGTTTCTTTTTGTTGCGTCATCTTGCTGTGTCAGCTCTCCGTGTGTGCAGCGCCGTTCCTCGGCAGGCTGCACTTTCTTTGGCACTGGGCAGCTCTCCTTACGGGATGCACTCCGTGCGCGTGGGGCTCCCCTACGCGGGGGACACCCCTGCGTGGCACGGCACTCCTTGCGCATATCAGCACTGTGCATGGGCCAGCTCCACACGGGTCAAGGAGGCCTGGGGTTTGAACTGCGGACCTCCCATGTTCCCATGTGGTAGACGGACGCCCCAACCACTGGGCCAAGTCCGCCACCCAACATTTTCTTTCTAAATGCAAAATACATTCATTTCATCATAATATCCCAAAAGCCTTAAGTCCTTTCAGAAACAATGCTTAGTGCAAAGTTTTATCAAAATCAGTTACAAATGTGGTCTGTCCTGGAGCACAGTTTCCCTCTGTCTGTGGACCTTTGAAACCCAGAAAACAAGTGATCTGCTTCCATTATACAATGGAGAGGTAGGCATAGGATAAACATTCTCATTTCCATAGGGAGAAATTGGAAGGAAAACAGGTCACGGGTCCCCAGCAATTCAATCCATGCCCTACATGACAAACCCTGTTAGATTTCAAGGTCTGGGAGTCCCCTATGGAAGGACGTTTCCTCCTTGGGTCCTGGTGGAGTGGCAGCCCCCATCCCTTCCAAGCACTTGCTCAGGGGCCACGGTTTCCCCAACACTGGGTGAAGGCTCCACCCTCTCTAGACATCGGGTGGCAGCCAGGCCCTGTGCAATCCCTGGGGCATCTGAGAAACCTGGAGTGGTAACATTTCCTGGAGAATGAGGCAGAAGGTCTACCCTCTCCAAGTGATGGGTCAGATTCACCTTTTCCACATATATAGGTGGGTCTGTTCTCTTGGCCCAAGAAGATATATTCTGTCCAGGCCTCAGTTTCCATGCTTCTGCCTTTGAAGTGATTTTTTCCTTCAGCTTGTCCTTTTTCTGGCCCTTTTAGTCCAGGCTGGCAGTGGTTCTGTTCATACAGATCTCACAAAGAACTCGTTGGTTTTGCATGCAGCACATGGGGGTCCAAACTGTCAGACAGTAGGCCTTTGTACAGGTCCTCCCTGGATAACCACTCCTCCAGTCCTGCCTTGCACTGAATGGCTGGCTGGATTTAGGGTTTAGTCTGCTAGGCTACTGAGATACAATACACCAGAAATGGGTTGGCTTTTACAACGCGGGCTTATTAGGTTGCAAGCTTAGAGTTTTGAGGCTGAGAAAAGCGTCCAGATCAAGGCACCATCAGGTGATGTTTCCTCCCTGAACACCAGCTGCTGGTGAGCCTGGATTCCAGTATCATATGGCAAGGCACATGGTGGCATCTGTGGACTCTCCCTTCTCAATGGCTTGTTGCCTTCCCCTGGTTCCCATGGCTTTCTCTCTCAGCTTCTCTGGGGGTTCTCCCTCTGTCTCTTCCTATTCATCTCACTTGAAAAGGACCCCACTGAGAAGATTAAGACCCACCTGGGATCGTGCCTTAATTGAAGAACCTAATCGAAAGGTCCCATCTACAGTAGGTTTGCACCCACAGGAAGGGTTAACTCTGAGGACATGAAGTTTCTGGCATCCATAAGAGCCTCACACTACCACAATTCTTGCTCATTTACGCCCTCACACGGAGCACTGTTCCCTGAGGACTCACTCTCCAGAACCTCAAAATCTTCCAAACCATCTATTTCTGGTTTCTTTGTAACTAGGAGTTCAGTTCTCAACTTGTCCCTTTCCTCTTGTATTTTGCTATTAGCTGCAAGGAGAAGTCAGGTGCACTTCCACACTAAGCTTGGAAATTTCCTCTGGAATATCCAAGCTTATTGCTTTCAAATTCTGCCTCCATCCAACATCAGATCTCAATTTTGCTACATTCTCTGCCACCTTAAAACAAGGGATCACCTTTCCTCCAGTTTCTAGTAACACATTTCATCATCTTCTCCTGTGACAACATCAGAAGTACCTTTAGCATCTGTATTTCACCTTCAGTTTCTTCAGAGCAGTCTAGGCCGTTTCTGTCAAGGGCCTCACAATTCCTGCTGCCTCCACTCAGTACCAATTCCAAAGCCGTTTCCACATTTTTGTTATTTGCAATAGCAGCATCCGCTCTCCTGGTACCAAATTCTGCTTTTAAGTTTCCTAGGCTGATGAAAGCAGATAGTATGAAATGGGTTGGATTAAACTGTGATGATTTACGAGCTTACAGTTTGACACTTAGAAAATGCTCAAATCAAGGCGTCATCAGGGCAGTGCTTTCTTCCCGAAGACTGGCTGCCAGTGATGCAGGGCTCCTCTGCCATGGGGCGAGGCACTTGGTCTCCATGTCTCTTCCGGGTTTTATTGATTCCAGCTTCTGGTTTCCATGACTTTCTCTTTCTCTGCATTCATTGCTTTTGTAAAGGACTCCACTAACAGGATTAAGTCGCCTGGTGGTTGAGGTGGGTCACACCTTAACTGAAGTGGCCTCTTCCAAAGATCCTACTTACAATGGGTCCACACCCACAGGAGCAGATTAGATTTAAATATGTGGTGTTCTGGGGTGCACACAGCTGCAGACCACGCCTAGGCTGAGAGCTGTGCTTAGCTGGGACACAGGCGCAGCCCTTGTGCCTGTCAGCTTCCCTGCCCTTCCCTGCTCGACTCCACCCCACCTCGTTCCCCTCCACCCACTGTCACCTCAGTCCCCCTGTCCCCACTTGATTTCCACTGGGCATAAGCCCCTGTTTTGTAATAGACAAAAATACTCAGATTAGAATTATTGTGGTTATTTTTGAAGAGCTTAACTTCTTGGAATAGTCAGGGATGTCAGCGAGACCAGATGTATTTGCCTGAACCACAGCTTGACTCGGACCCCACCTAACTGTGTGTGGGTGCTTGGTTTGGGTGTCTGGCCCTTGGTGCTTGAACTGGCTTGCCACGCTGCTGGTTGGCTGTGTCCTGTGGATGCTCATCGCCATGCCCATGACATGAGACGCCGTGCTCACCTGGCAGAGGAGCACAGGTCTTACCTGCTGCTGTCCCTGGGCTCCAGCTATCCAGGCGGTCACACCCACTCTTTCCTTTCAACAGCTAGAGAGTCTCCAGGCATCATACGAAGAGCTGAAGGCTCAGTCACAGGAAGAAATCAGGCGCCTGTGGTCCCAGCTTGATTCTTCAAGAACCGCTGTACAGGACCTGAATGGTGAGGAATTTTATTTTGATAATTCAGAACCTCAGAAGCTAAAGTTGTGTGCTTTTAGTTGTTGAAACCTCAAACTAGAATTTATCAATTGTAGTAGTACAGAAAAGTGATTATGCAAACTTACTTTTTAAAAATATATCTTGAAGATTTTTCTAAATAATTTTAAGATGGGAGTTTGTTTATTAGGAGAAAGCCTTGGTTTTTATCCTTAAGTTAATCCAGGAATGACTATAATTGTGTTGTCTTAACTGTTGAGTTTGAGGATGAAATGAGGGACTTTTCAAGTTTCAGAAAATACCGTTCAACAGTGGGGCTTAACTTTCACCTAAAAGCTTGACTGTCACTCAGACGGTGTTGACTCCATGGGGCAGGGACGCGCCACACCTGCCGCTTGGAGCTGGTGCTGTGGCCCCTTGGCAAGGCAGGGTCTCGACCCCAGCTCTGGGTTTGGAGGCGGGTCCCCGGACTGCAGGCCCCGTGGGTCCTGGCCTCCTGTGCTGAGGGCAGCTTGGCTCCAGACCTCCCGTGTGCTGAGCTCCCTTGAGGACCCCCGCTCTTGGCCCACCCTCTTGTGTCAGAGGGGTCTCTGCCTGCCAGTCTTGTTCAATTTGGATGTGGCAGATGGTCGGCAGCACAGCCTGAGAGCAACGCGGGAGGCTTCAGGCAGGGACCGGCCAGTGGTCAGCGACCAGGCCAGCTTTCTGCACAGCCTCTGTCAGCTCCTGTTACTGGGTAAGTGCTCTTTGGGGTAAAGAGTAGAGTTAGGAGAAAGGGCCAGAAGCAGTGCCGTGTTGGCGAGTTGCCTGTGTGTCACATGGTGGTGAATATGGTCCCCTCTTCATTTTCCAGCTCCGTGCTTTCAGCAGCTGAAGTGCATACTAAGTGCTGCTCAGCTTGTCTTACCCTTTTGTCTGTCTGTCCCTGGGAGGCTGGTGGAGCTAGCGGTTGATAGGTACCACAGGTAGCGTTTGGGGCTGCACCTGCTGGTGGACTTCATGGCATTGTGTACATAGGTGTGCCGAGTTCCACTGGAAATGTTAATCCTTGAATTTGAGAACCCTTGTAGGGAACTCTGGTTCACTGTGTCTGGGTCGGTAACCATTTAGGTCTCCATTGTTGAAAGCTAGTTAATCATCAAAGGCTAGCTCCTGGCATTCTCTTGAGCAAAATGTGGTGAGTTCCCTAATGGTCTGTATTACTTTTCCACTGCTGTGTAACAAATTATCACAAATTCAGCACCTTAAAACAGCACCTGTTTATTAGTTCCTGGATCTGCAGTCCATGTTCCTTGTGGGTAGGTCTCTGCCTTCCCTCTCATGGCCAAAGTCACTGTGTTGGCCAGCTGTGCTCTGCCCCGGGGCTCTGGGGGGCTCTGCCCCTGCAGAATTCAGCCCTGTGGAGCTGGGGTGCTGAGGCCCCCGTTCTTGCTGGTGGTTGGCCAAGGGCCTCTCCTCAGCTAGAGGCTGCTGCATTCCTTTTTGGACGACCCCCTCCACCTCCAGAGCCAGCCACCTCCAGGCCCGCTGTTTTCTCTTACGTGACTGAGGCATAGGCAGCCCTCGTCACCTTCGGGGTCCTGGGGATTCAGGTGCAGGGACTCAGAGGGTCCTGTTTGGAGTTCTGCGCACCATACCACAGGCTCTTAAATAATGCCTGGGTCTTCATAAGCGGTTTATTTTAAGGTGATTCCTTAATTTCCTCCAATTACAGTTTTCCAGGAGCAGCTCCTGGCTCGTGCACCTCACCTGGAAGAATTAGAACACCTAAAGCGAGACTTTCAGGAGCAGCAACAACGTGAGAAAACTGCACATGAGACCGAGCTTGAGCAATTGAGAATTTATTTTGAAAAGAAATTAAAGGATGCTGAAAGAAATTATCAGGAATACTTGACTCTGTTACAGCAACGGCTACAAGAAGTGAAGGAAGATTCCTTTCTGGCCTCTGTGGAAATTAAGTAAATAATAATTTTCATCTTAAACAAATGCTTGAAATATAGGAACCTGAAGCTGAATTCACATCCAGTTTTGTTTGCAATTTCATGCCAATGGAGATTAATAGCCTGTTTTTTTTTTAGAAATACATTTTATGTTTGAGACTTGAAATAAAATGACTATTAAAACTAGCATCTAGGGGAGGGGATGTGGCTCAAGTGGTTGACTGTCTGCTTCCCCTGTGGGAGGTCCTGAGTTCAGTTCCTGGTGTCTCGTAAGGAAAATGGAAACAAACAACAAGGAAAACAAACGAAAAACCAACTCAGGGGAGCCAGTGGGGCTCAGTGGCTGAGCTCCGGCTTCCCACATGCGAGATTCCGGGTTCATTCCCTGGCCCTAGTACCTCAAAAAAACACTAGGACCCGCTTCTCTGTCCTGTGCACAGAGGCTGCACATGTCTACGGAGTCCTTACATTTCCCGACTTGCAGAAATGACGTGACCCCTCCCCACAGGTGCAGGCAGCTGCGGGCGCGTTGGGGACACACGGTGTTCCTTGCGGCTGCTCTGCTGGGACTCGGAGCCCCCGACGGCAGCTCCGCCTGGTCACCAGGTGCGGTGGGAGGACTTGGAAGGAGGTTCTGTCCGTCATGGCTCAAGGACAGAGTGGAGTTCAAAATGGAAAAGTGTCACATGTAAGGTTTTTAAAACTTATTTTCTCTCTTAGTTCGCCTGCGCTTTTAGAAGAGACATCTGAGAAAGAAAGAAAAGACTATCTTGATCAACTTAAGGTTCAACTTGAGCAACATAAGGTGATGGGCCTATTTTTTTTAATTATTGAGAAAAAGTTGAGTTTCATTCTCTTTAACTTAGAAATGGATTGTCCTTCATGTAATAAAATCTGAATTTCCATCCTTTCCACATGTCAAGTAGAGGAACTCTTAAAATCTTGTAAACATTTCCCATGACTTTTGTACTTTTATTAAAAATCTGTTGGGCATATTTGTATGGGTGTATTTCTAGTCTCTCTATTCTGTTCCTTTGATTTGTGTACCTATTCTTCCACCCATGTATATAATATAATATCCTATTATATAATTAACTATAATATCTTGAGATTGAATGAATGAATACCTCCCACTTTATTTTTTTATTTTTTAAAAGATTTATTTATTCCATTCCTTTCTTTTGCTTTCTCTTCTTTGTGTCCATTTGCTGCACGTTTTTCTGTATCTCCTTGTCTCCCTTTGTTGTGTCATCTTGCTGTGCCAGCTCTCTGCGGCGCACGGGCGGTCAGCCCTCCGCGGGGCACAGGTGAGCCTGCCTTCACAAGGAGGCCCTGGGATGTGAATGCAGAGCCTCCCATATCGTAGATGGGAGCCCAGCTGATTGAGCCATAGCTGCTTCCCCCATTTTATTTTTATTTTTCAAAACTGTTCTTACTATTCTAGTTTGCTTCCCTTTCCATATAGATTTTAGAATAATCTTGCCTGTATCTACAAAAAAATTGCTGGTAGTTTGGTAGGAATTATTAACCTGTGTATCAATTTGAGAATTGACATTTTTACTACGTTGAGTCTTCCTATCAATAAACATTTGTTTAAATCTACTTTGATTTCTTATATTAGTGTTTTGTAGTTTTTAGCATAAAATCCTTTAGGTTTTGTTAGATTCACACTTAAAAACTTCATTTTCTTGAGTGATTACAAATAGTATAAGTTAAATTTTTAGATTCAGTGTCCATATGTTCATTGCTAGTATATCAGAATACAATTAATTTTTGCATGTTTAATATGCTGCTAACTTGTTGAATTTCCTTATTCTAGGAGTTTTTTGTAGATTCTTAGGTGTTTTCTAAGTAGAAAATCATGTTATTTGCAAATAGGGGTCACTTTATTTCTTCTTTTTAGATATATGTGCCCTTTATTTTCCTTTCCTTGTCTTACTGCGTTGGATAGCATTTTCAGCTCTGTATCTTGAGTAAAAGTGTGAGAATGGACATCCTTGCCTTGTTCCTGATCTTAGGAGGAAAGTTTAACCATTAAGAATAGTATAAACTGCGGGCTTTTGTGGGTGCTTTTATAAAATTGAGGACATTTCTTCTATTCCTGTTTTTCTGAGAGTTTTTTTTTCAATCATGAGCGGGTATTGAATTTTGTCAAATCCTTTTTCTGCATCAATTGCTAGATCCTGTGATTTTTATTATTTAGCCTGTGAGATGTTAGAGTACATTGATTGATTTTTGATTATAGATCAAGTCTTGCATCCCTGAATAAACTCCACTTGGGCATGGCACATAAGTCTTTTTATATATTGCTGAATTCTGTTTGCTGATAATTTGTTAAAGATTTTTGCATCTGTTTTCATGAGGATATCTGTCTGTAATTTTCTTTTTTTCTTCTGTCTTTGTCACTTTTTGGTATCAAGACCATACTAGCTTCATAAAATGAATTGGAAACTTTTCTTTCCTCTTGTATTTTCTAGTTGAGGTTGTGTAGAATTCGTGTTAGCTCTTTAAACATTTGGTAGAATTTGACAGTGAAACTATCTGGGTCTATTATAACCTTTTTTTTTTTTTAGAGAGATTTTAAATTATAAATTCAGTTTCCTTAATTGTTACATGATTTCAAATGATTTATTTCACATTGGTTGGTGAGTTGTGGTTTCTCATTGTGTTTTTAATTTGCATTTCCCAGTGAAAGAAAAAAAAATATAGATAAGTAGAAATCAGTAAGCTTGAAAACAGCAAGCAAGCAGAAAAATCAATGAATCCTAAAGCTGGTTCATTGAAAATATCACTAAAATCAATAAGTTTCTAACAAGACTGACAAGGAAAAAAAGAAGATACAAATTAATCCTATTAGGAATGAACCAGGAGATATCGTTACAGACCCTACAGATAATTTACAGGTTATAAGGGGGTGCTGTGATTAACTTTTTGCTCATAAATTTGATGACTTGGATGAATTGCGTCAACGCCTCAAAAGCCAGCCACAAACCATCAGAACTTGCTCTGGATGAAATTGACAGCCTGAATAATTCTGTAACTATTAAAGAAATTGAATATCTATTTGAAAACCTTTTGGAAAAGAATACTGTAGGCCTAGATTGTTTGGCCAGTTGTGCAAAATGTTTAAGGAAGAGTTAACCTCAATTCTATACAATCTTTTCCAAAAGACAGCAGAAGAGAGAACACTTCCCAACTCACTTTATGAGTCTGTTAATACCTGGGTACCAAAGCCAAAGTCAGTTCAACAATGAATTCTTTTAAAAGAATTTGTTTAAAAATGAAAAACAAGATATAAGCAAAGAGCCACAAAAACAAGGATAAGGTAGTGTAAACTTTGCTGCTGTCAGAATTGAAATTTTCTGAGATAAGAAACTTATTTTCTTCACTGGAGAAAGGGTTGTTTCTTTCCTTGAAAGACTTTTCTTTTCAAAATTAAATGTATTTTAGTTAGAAAGGAGACACTTAGTATACTGATTTACCATGTTTGTTTCTAGTTTGTTTCTAGTTTGGCTCTCTGCTTTCGCATTTGACTCACTTGTCATTTGAAATCTCTTAGCCATAAAAACTCGTTTGTATTTAATATTTTCCTCTTTTGGTCAAGGTCTTTTTTCCAAATGCCTCGGTGGTTGGTGCCTGGTAACAATCCACTGATGCCAGGGAGGCTTATCCCGGGAAGTCTTCCAGCTCTGGTTTTTGAAGCTCTGTACTTATTAATTGAATGAAGAAAAAGTAGTACTGCTCCAGTTTTAATTTAAACAAATAGTAAGTCCTAAAGTGTATTTGCATACCGAGCAGTAAAGGAGTATCCTCCTGTTTAGAGCTTTCTGGGGACGTACATGCTGTTTCGCGACTTGCTCCTCTCACTTAGTCCCCTGAGACCCCTGTGTCACTCCACAGAGTCCCCTCGTGAGGGTTCTGTCATTGAAGAATGCTCTCTGGGGACATGCAGGGTTTCTCCACTTTTAGCCACTGTAGATAAGGCCGCAGCACTCCTCAGGCTTGTGAATGATATTTATGGAGGCTCAATTTCCAGAAGTGGAAAATTGCTAAATCTAGGAGTATAAATGATTTTGAAAATTACTTTTATTTTTTCTGATTACCATATGCATCTATTAAAGAGCCTAATAGAACGAAAAAGCTTGTGATAAAAGGTCGCACCCAGCGCCTTCACCTCTAGTCCTCCGCTGGAGGCCGTCTCTTCTGCTTTCAGCTTTTTCTTTTGATGCTTTGTTCTCTTCGCTGACTTCTCTTAGTGATGGAGGATGGATTCTCTTTGGCTCCCCCTGCCCGCCGCCCCTGCAGCATTCCCAGTGGTGCCCCCCTTGTGCCCCTGGCTTTGACCCTTTTGACGATTATGAGCATGGCCTTCAGGCGCTACCCCCCAGCTGGTCCTCACTGCCCCCCTCCCCATGGCTGGGTTTCCATGCCTGGTTCATGCGTCCGCAGGTGCACCTCCTCCCTTGGGCACCTCTTTTGGTGGCCTCCACCGTCTGACGCTTGCCTTCTGGGCCCCTGATGTCGTCTTCCTGGGGCCTCCTTCACCAACCCCAGAGTCCCCTGGCCCCCAGGAACTCTGTGGTGCCCGTCCGTGAGTCCCCTTGCCACCCGCTTCCCTTCCAGAGGCTTTGTAGGACAGACCAAGAACCTGCGGCTGTCGGGCGTGCTCAACCTTCGCTCTGCTCTGCGCACACACAGCCCTTCCCTCTGCACCCTTGAGCCCTGCCTGCTCCTGGGCTCTGCTCCCCGTTCTTCGGTGCTCTGACATGTTGCATTTGCTGGAGTGCGTGTGAGATTCCGTTGTTCACTCCAGGTCCAAGGCTGGGAAGTGTTTGCTGTCACTTTTCATCCTTTCGTTTCCTCTGTATTTTCTGTCCTTGCTCTGGAATTCCTTTTAGTTTAATGCTTGACCTCCAGAATCAAGCCTCTGATTTTGTTAATCTCCCATCTCATTTCTATTTTAGTTCTATTTTTCTGGGGGAGCTTTGAGGTGTGTGGCTGGAGTGGGATTTGGGGGTGTAGGAGAGCTGGCCCCTGGGATGAGGGGACAGGAAAGCACGGGGACCAGCCTTGAGACTGGAGAGAGTGGCAGGCCACTGCAGGGGGCCTGAGGCACACCCTGATGCCTGAAAGGGGCCTCAAGCACAGACCCCTTCTCTTTCCTGCCAGAGCCAGTGTTTTCGAGGTTGGTGGTGTGGTGGGTGTCGGCGCGGCAGGAGCGGCAAGCAGGCCCGCTGAAGCACTTCTGTACTCCCGCAGGAGAGCCTGGCGCGCTTGCAGGTGCAACTGGAAGAAAAGCACCAGCGGGAGGTGAAAGCGCTGATGTCGGCTCTTGGCCCTTGGTGGGACGAGGATGCGACGGCCAGGACGGACCCCTCAGACTCACACCGCGCAGAGGCGGAGCTGCTATGGAGGGAGCAGGGCTTGGAGCTCGAGCGGCTGCGCGCCTCGCTCGTGGAGGGCCACATCCGAGGTGGGGATGTGTCCGTGGGACTTGTCCTCAGGGCACCACAGTGCTGGTGATGCGGGTGTCCCCCAGGCGCGAGAGGGTGTTGAGAGTGTGGGATGACGGTGTGGGAAGCCCCAACAAGAGGGGTCTGGAGCTGAGACACGGGGCTGGGGCCACTCCTGGAGGTGGCAGGGTGAGGTGGGGGTCCCATCCGCAGTGCCTTCTCAAGGTGCACTGGGTGGGCGATGTGTGCGGGGAGCGGCGGGGGCAGGGGTGTTCTCAGGAGGGTCTGGACTTGGCAGCAGCACAGGGGCCACAGGAAGACTGCTGAGCTGGGGTGAACGCGCTCCCTGCAAGGTGAGCTGGGTGGGGCACATCTCCTGGTCCCTGCGCTTCTCCCGCAGGTTCTGCTCGCGAGACCGAGGCTATGGGATGGTGCACGGAAGGTGGCCTGAGGGCCGGCCCTGGGCAGTGGGCCATTGACGCTCCTGGGGAGGGGCTACTGTGTCTGTGCGCTGGGCACTGTCTTGGCTCCCTAGCTTCAGCACACACCCGTGGCTGGTGCCGTGTGGGCAGCTTGAGGCCAGGCTGCCGGAGCACCCCAACAGCGCATCCTCCTAGCAGAGGGGACCATAGGAGCAGGCAGGAGCCGGCACGACTCCATCCCTCACGGTCTGTCCTTCCAAGGAGGTGCTGCCACGTGACTTCATGTGGTCCTTATCGCTGCTGGGCCGTGCTTTTTGCTTATGAGCTCGCTGTGCACCAGTTCGTTTTCCTCTTCTGCAGAGGAAGACACTGAGACCTGGGAGTCAGTAGCTGTGCTCCCAGGGCTAGCACAGGAGGGACCTGGGCTGGAGCCTGGGGACTTCCGAGTCCTGCAGGGAGCCTGCTCCTCATGGTGCTGCCTGAGACAGGCCCTGTCTCTGACGTCACACTGAGCCGAAGGAGCCACGCACAGCTGGGCAGCTGCCGATGCAGGCTTGGGCAGAGCTGCACGTGGTGCTCACACGGGCTCAGGAGAATGGGTTTGCATCAGGGCAGCCGCTGCACGTGGTACCCAGACTGGACCTACTGGGAGGGAGTGGGGCACAGTGACCACTGAAGCAGCGAGTGGGTGGGTGTCCCCAGGCGAGCCAGCTCTTGGTCACTGGTCTGCTTTTGGCCGCATCTCACACGGTCTCTTCGTGTCACCTGGTGCGTCTGGAAGTGCAGCCTGCCAGCACTGCTGGAGGCCCCTCTGCTGTCTGTGCTGTGCCGTGACGTCGTGCCCCCTGCTTTTCCCAGCGCTTGCACAGATGCGCCTCCAGCACAAACAGGATGCTGCCTTCAAGGTTGAGACGGAGGTGGCAGCACGAGTCTTGAGTTTGGAAAATGAGCACAAAGTCCAACTTTCACTTCTTCGAACTGAACTAAAGGAAGAAAATGAATCCTTGAAAATAGAAAATAGAAATTTACGTGAGAAGCTGCAGCATGAGATAGAGCTGAAGGAGGACTTGGAGAGGGTAAGTCGTGGTTCCTCCTGGGACAGGCCCAGAGCCCACTGCTTTCAGGTTTGAGGTTTTGTGTCTTGGGTGTTTTATCAGAAACAGACAGGACAGCTCAGGACAGTCCGCACGTAGAACTGGTGAGGGACGTTGGTCCAAACTGATTCTAAATATGTTGCTTGCAGCGGCCCTACCTGGTGAGTACATTTGTAAGAGCCAGGTGGTGCTGGCTCTTTCCTCTTATTCCTTCCGTCGGTAGTGAGGGATGGTGGATACTGACCAGGCGTCCTTAGGAGCACCAGAAGGAGAACTGAGGCGGTGAGGGCAGAGCACACGGCCTCCTGCACCAGCTGGTCATCCGGGGGTTTTATGTTATTTTCCAAATTCACCAGGCCCTTCCGGGGAGTATTTTGCAGTCATGGGAAGTGCACACACCAACCCTTTCAGCCACTTGGAAGCATGACGGAGTTACTGCGACACCATCATAAGTGCTGACAAAACCCTAAGGTGCAAGCCTCCGTAGAGTTCACTTGCTTTGTTGAACAGCCATGCAGCAGCAGGCTTTTTCCCAGTGTTGGAATGCTAGAAGAAAAGTGTGCTGACCTCAGCCTTCTCTCGAGTGTTCTGGCTCAAGCTGTGTTCCGGTTCTCTGGTGGTGCTGTGTGACGCTGATGTTCTCGGTGTCATGCTGCTGTTGCCCCGTTGCTCTGCTCCATGAACGTCTGTCGAGACGTTTGTTCTCCATCATGACAGGTTGTAGGAAGCTCTTCTTACTGCAGGTGTGATCACTTCGTTCTTTCCTGCACTAAGGCTTGTTCAGAAAGTCGAGGAAAATAGACTGAGAAAGGAGGCCTAGGGGAAAATGGGGCCAGCAGGGGCATTCACTGCAATGTGGGGTCATTCGGGCTCGTCTGACATAAGGACAGCCTTTCTTAAATGCCTCTTCGAAATTTATGTGTATGTTTCTCAGACCATACATCTAGTTATATGAATATAACTAATACATCTAGTTAAATTAATTTCTGGGAGAAGGGTGTGGAATTTTCTCTCCCTTTAATTCTGTCAATTTTGCTTTAACATGTGAAGTTCTGTTATTATACACATGCACATTTATGGTTGTCTTCTTGAAAAATTTACCCTTTTTTCATTAATAGAATATCACTTTTAATCTCGTACTCTTTGTATTGAAATCTTTCTCCTTTATTAATATAGTCACCGCACCCTGCAAATGCATTTTGTTTGCATAGTGTATTGTTTCCATCTACTTCTAGCCTATTAAAAGAAAAGTGGGTTTCATGTAGGCAGCATAAAGCTAATCTTTTTAATCCTTTGACAGTTTCTGCCTTTTAGTTGGAGCACTTAGTCTTTTAACATTAAATGTAATTGTAAATATGTTTGGACGTAATTCTACCATTTGACTATTAGTTTTCTGTGTGTTCCATCTGTCCTACCTTTTGGATTATTTGAATATTGTTAGAATTAATTTTAACATACCTATTGACTTAAAGAAAAAGATTTTATTTATTTCTCTCCCGCCCCTTGTTTGTGCTTGCTGTGTGCTCTGTGTCTGCGCATCTTCTCTTCAGGAGGCACTGGAAACTGAATCTGAGACCTTTCACGTGGGAGAGAGGCTCAATGGCTTGAACCACCTCAGCTCCCTAGTTTGTTGTGTCTTCCATTGTCTCCTCTTTATGACTCCTTGTTGCTTCATCTTGTTGCATCAGCTTGCCACGCCTGCCTGTTGTTGTGCCAGCTCTCTTTCTTTCTTATCTTCTTGGGGGGCACCAGGAACTAAACCTGGGACCTCCCATATTGTAGGCAGGAGCTCAATTGCTTAGGCCACATCTGTTTCCCTCCCTTGGCTTTTAAGCAATACCTCTTTTCAGTGTTGCCCTAGTGACCTTCTTTTCACAGACTGCTTGGGGTTAACTTTATGTGATTTCACATAAAATATAAGAACCTTACAGATAAATAGGTACATTTATCATTTCTTCCCTGTCTTTTATGCTGTGGTTTTTGTTTTTTTTTAAAAGATTTATTTTATTTATTTCTATCCCCTTCCCCCTGTTGTCTGCTGTCTATTTGCTGTGTGTTCTGTGTCTGCTTGCATTGTCAGGTGGCACTGGGAAACTGCATCTCTTTTTTTTGTTGTTGCGTCATCTTGCTGCGTCAGCTCTGTGTGTGTGTGGCACCACTCCTGGGTAGGCTGGCTTTTTTTCATGCAGGGCTGCTCTCCTTGCAGGGTGCACTCCTTGTGCATGGGGCACCCCTACACGGGGGCGCCCCTGTGTGGCTTGGCACTCATTGTGCGTGGCAGCACTGCACGTGGGCCAGCTCATCACATGGGTCAGGAGGCCCTGGGTATCGAACCTTGAGCCCTCCATATGGTAGGTGGATGCTCTATCAGTTGAGCCACATCCACTTCCCTGTGCTATGGTTTTAATAGGTATTATGTCTACCTTTATTGCAAATGCTACAATACATTATTATAAGTTTTGCTTTGAATTGTCATACACATTTTAAAGGAATTAAGAGGGAAGATAGTTTTATGTTTATTGTTTTTATTACTCTTCATTTATTCTTGAAGTTCTAAGTTTGCGTCTGGTATCATTTCCTTCTAAGCCTGAAAAATGTCCTTTAGCATTTTCATTTCTTGATGTGCAGTCTGCTGCACAAGTTTTCTTTTATCTGAAAAGGTCTTTATTTCACTTTCATTCTTGTAGGATATTTTTGCTGTATAAAGAATTCTGGGGGACAGGTTTTTTATATTCATGACTTTCAAGATGTCCACTCTTCTGGCCTCCATTTTTTCTGATGAGAAGTCAGTGGTCGTTTAGTTATTTCCTGAATTGTAATTGGAATGTGTCATTTTCTTCTTGTTTCTTCAAAGATTTTTCTCTATCTTTGGTGTTCAGCAGTTTAACTATGCTGTGCCTACTTTGGTGTTTCTTCTCTGATGAAATTCTTAAAAACTTACATCTAAATTTCTTGTGTATGCTTGTAGAAGAGGAAACAGGTACTCTAAAATACATAATCACTTTCAAAATCTATGCTAGATTGATCTCATTTTCTCTTATTTAACTATTAAGTTATTGAAATGGTGGTCTCTTTTTAGTAACTTGAGAAAACACTGTCCATTTATGCTTTTCACCAAATATGGGACATTTTCATCAGGTATTTTCTTTGTTATATTTTTCTGCCTTCTCTCTTTTCCTCCTGGAACATTTTATATTTTCTCACATTCCTGAGGCTCTGTTCATTTTATTTTTTAAAAAAATTTTCTTCTCCTTGTTGGTTAAATTCTATTGATGCTGCTGAATTTCTTTTGTCTTCTCCAATCTGCTGTAAGTCCATGTAATGAGTTCTTAAATTTCAGATGTTGAATTTTTCTGTTTTAGCATTTTCATTTGGTTCTTTTTTGCCCAGATGTCCTCTGTTCTCATTCATTATGACCCTAGATGTCCTAAATGCGGTTATGATAGGTGCTTTAAAACCCTTGTCTGCTAATTTCAACATCTGTGTCATTTTTGGGTTGGTCTCTGTTGATGGTATTTTCTCTTGGCTTGGGCCATATTTTCCTGTTTATTTGAATAACGTGTAATTTTGGATTGTATAATTGGACATTGTGAGTGACGTTATGGAGACTCTGGGTTCTGTTCTGGTCCTCTGAAGAGTATTGATTTGTTGTTGTTTTAGCAGGCAGTTAACTTGGCTGAATTCAGACTCCATACTCCATCTCCTTTGTGTTGGACGGCAGTGCAGTATTAATGCACTTGTTTTAGCTTTAGTGGCCAGCTCTCGGAGGCCTACACAGGTATGGATCGGGGGCCATCCTGAAATTTGTGGTTTAGTCACAGAATTTGCATCTCTCCCACTCTATTCTTTCTGGGTTTTACCTCCTCACTTTATAGCTTCTCTGACTCAAATAGTTAAGACTATGAGCTTTCTATCTGCATAGTGCAGATGGTTCCTGCTCTCAGGCTAAAAGCCTTAGAAAGGGATAAACCACCTAGTGCTGTTTCTTTCTTCTGAGTGTCGAGCTCCTCTCCAGGTTATGCCTGCTTTTGGATGTTGTTCAGTGCTTTCAGGAAGTTTCTTATATTTTATCCAGAGTTTATGGTTGTTGTCTTTGGGGACATTGGTTTGATTAGAGCTACGTAGCTAGTACCAGAAGTGGAAGGAACTCTAAACCTTATTTTATTTTATTTTTTCAATCTCAAGGCTTTACTTTGACATTTTTTCCAGATGTCTGTTTCATATATTAGACCTTCCTTCACATATGAAGGGAAATATCCTTAGGAATTTACCACTTATGGGTGTTCCTATTTTTAACATAAGTTTTTGTTCTTCTATAAGAAGTATCCCTTCAAACCACAGTAAACTTTATTTTTAATAACATTCTAACATATTTTGGTTTTGTTTTGTTTATTATTGACGATTAGTTATTAAGTTATTTTCTTCCATAGGAAACTTTCAAAATTATTGACTTTAGTTTGTCAACCTCTTGTTTAAGTGCGTTCTATGTCCTGGAATATAAATTGTGTAAGCCAGAGGACTTGAAGTCATTACACTGTTTGATAGTCTGTCTCTCTTGAGTGTCTAATCTCACTTGCTGCTAGTGGTTCTCCACTTTGTGGTGTCCTTTCATTCCCCTAGACCAGAAAGAAAACCCACGGCGTGTCTGATTTTCCAGCTGCTAGTGTGGGCACAACAAGCTAGGCCTCCTAGCTGCCATCTTTGTTTGCTCAGTCAGTGTGTGTGTGTTGAGTGCTCAGTTACCTATGTATGGAGTCCAGGTTGCCACCTCCAGAGATAAAAACAGTCAATTTGAGGTGCCAGGATATGACTGCAGTTACTTAATCAAATAGTTTTAAATTTGTTCTATTCCCATCAACATAGCAAACATTCCCTTTGCTCTCTTTAGCATAATATCTGTATGTTGTGGAAATTTCCCTGTTTTCAGAGTTAGTAGTCATTGCTGCTAATAACCTTTTCTTTTAATTTTTTTTCCCCTCTTAAATAAAACTGTGTTGGTTACAGGTAAATTACAATTTAGTTGAAGACCATCAGGGAGAACTAAAGAAAACTAAGGAGAAAATTCAGCTAATGAAGCAAGAATTCAAAGAAAAAGAAGATGAGTGGAAAGTTACAAATGTGCACCTAAAGAGAAAGGCTGAAGAGAAATTAGCGCAGATGCTCCTTGAACTGAGAGAAAAGGCTGAATTTGAGAAACAATCAATAATAAATAAGTTTGAGCTTCGAGAAACTGAAATGAGGCGACTTCAGGACCAGCAGGCGGCCCAGATCCAGGACCTGGAGAAGTCCCTGGTGGAGCAGCAGGGCCGCCTGCGGCAGCTGGAGCTCGGGCTTCCTGGGGAAGAGCCCCTGCGGTGTGGCCACTGTGGCCAGGAGCCGGGGGCGGAGGCGGCCCCAGCAGCTCAGGGCTGGGCGCTCGGCTCGCTCCGCTCCCAGGAAGACTGCGCGCTCCAGCTGGTGCTGGCTCAGAACAGGTGGGCACCTTCCTGCCACAGCACGCTTGGTAGGGACCCCAAGAGGCCGGCACGGGGCGAAAGGCAGGTGCCCTGGAAAGACAGGCTAGAGCACCGTGGGGGGCCAGGCTCCCCAGGGAGATCTGGAGAGGCAGAGCCAGGGGGCGTGGTGTACTGAGTTCTGCCCTTTTCTTCACCCTAAAATCACAGTGGGGCAAAGCTTTGAACCCTACAGTCGAAAAATGCCAGCTGTGTCTCTGCCCAAGTTCTGTCGGAGAAATTCATTTTCGTTTGATGGATGCTGGTGTGTGTGCTTCTTTTACATCTTTTTAAGTTGTAACAAAAGAACTTTGTACCTCCTTTGTGCAGTTTGTCCATATAAGTGTGTTTAAAACAGGTAATTTGTTTATGAAACATTTTTCTAAAACATATACATGCTTCCCGACATTTTTGATAGATTTCTAACATGATTTGGTCCCAGCCATTTTGTGTTCACCTCAGTTCCCAGGCTTTCGTGGTCTGAGAATTCTTGGGTCTTGGAGTCTCCTGCCCACTTGCCGTGAATGTTGGCCATAGGCTCTCTTGCCTGCCAGGGTCGCTGCCCTGGGGCCAGAGGGTTTGAGTTCTGCTCCGGACTCCACACATGTGTGAGCTGCAGGGGCAAAGGCAAGGGGCTTCGCCTCACTAAACCTGTTCTCTCACTTGTTAACAAGGATTTATAGAACCTCAAAGCGTTATGTTAAAGGTTAAAGAAGGAAGTGGGTGTAGCTCAGTGGCTGAGAACCTGCTTCCCATGTGTGAGGTCTCAGGTTCAATCCCTGGTACCTTAAAAAGAGAAAAAGATTAAGGAAGCTAATGTACGTGTGAACTAGTTTTTTAGAATCTGTTAGGTAGTTGGCACGTAACAACATGTTATCACCCTGAATGTAACAAAGCACTCATCTGTGATGTGCATCCCCAGTGTATGGGCAGATGTGGGCCATGCCCAGTATGGGGCCTTCTGGCTGCCTTCATCAGCGCAGATGCCCGTGGCATGGTCCCTCTTTGCCACCAGGCACCCAGCACCTCCCTGTAATCCACGCAGTTTCTTTCACTGTTGCAGATTTTTCGACTGGTCTTTGAGGTCCTTGTGGTCCTTTGGGTTAATGAGTGACGTCGCCCCTTCCTTAAGTGTGGAGACTGCACTCTCGCCTGTAGTGGGCAGCTGGCCGTCCCATCAGCTTTGCCGTGTTTGGTGTAGGGAACTAGCGAGTGGTTTCTCACTGTGGATGCCCGTCCTTCCAGCTGAAGCCTCTGAGAGCTTAGGGTGCCCGTGGCTCTGGACAAGTAGTAAAAAAACCGCTTAAACACAGGAGAGATGATTTCAGTAGTAGAAGTAATGTTTTCTGTAGGGTCTATGGACTAGGTATGTCAAAGTGAGGGTTAGTACTTAATACAACTGCTTTTTGGTGCCTTTGTTCACTTTGAATATCATTTCAGATTTCTGGAAGAACGTAAAGAAATAACAGAAAAATTCTCAGCCGAGCAGGAGGCCCTTGTGCGGGAGCTCCAGGAGCGGCACAACCATGAGCTCTGGCAGACCCAGGAGGACCACCAGCAGCACACGGCGTCCTTGGTGGCCGAGCTGCGGACGAAGCACCAGGCTGAGGTTGATGAGCTCAGAACTGCCCTGGCGAGTGAGCAGCGGGCTCTTCTAGAAACTCGCACAGCTGAGTTGCAGACAAGACATGCTGCAGAAATCAGTGCTTTGGAGACAAGACATTTGTCAAACCTAGATTCCTTGGAGTCCTGCTATCAGTCTGAAATTCAGACCATCCGGGATGAGCACAGGCAGGCGCTAGAACATTTGCGAGTAGACCTTGAAGAACAACTGCAGAAAAAGGATTCTTTTCACCAAATGATTTTGACGCAGGAGTTAGAAAAACTTAAACTGAAGCATGATGAAGAACTTCAGTGCACAAAGGACAGCCTGAAAATCGAAATGAGCACGAAACACATGGATAGCCTTAAAGCCATGGCCGCCGAGCTCCAGCGCGCGCACCAGGTGAGGCGTGGTGCTGCGCGGAGGTGCCCTGGCCTGGCCTGCCCGTGCCCTGCCCACCTGCTTCCACAGGCGTGGTGTGCACATGCATGTCTGTGCGCCACTGTCTTCTCTGTGTCCCGCAACCCCCCAGGTACCGGTGGTTAACCTTTGATTTCTCTGTGAGATTGGTATAGAACAGTGAGTTTTTAAATTTCTGGTTTTTTTTTTGATCATGGATTCTTTGATAAAGGCTTTGCATGTCTGGCCCCAGAAAAATGTACAAATATGCGTTTATGACAAATTTTGTTCACAATTTCATAGTTTTCACAGTTTTCCTTGAGGATAAATAATGAATCTCTGAGGTAAAACTTTGGGTTCAAGGGACTGAAATCAATGAGAACATCTGATTTTTGTATCTTGCATGTAGAACCTCAGTTTCCCTTTTATTGATTATTCATAAAATTACATCCCTGTATCCCTTTGGACAGGTACTTTAATTTTTGTGTGGAAATGAATTTCCAGGGAAGTCCTTGTTGCCATGGGCCAAGCACCGCCCTCCTCGTCTGCAGTGCTGCGGCATGACTTCAAGCATGGAGTGACGCTGTGGGAGCGTTTGTCTCTCCCCGTGGCCCGTGGCAGCAGTGAGCATGGTGGAGCCTGAGTGGCAGGGCCACAGCGCTGGGTGCAGTTGTGAGCCGCTGTGTGCAGCAGTGTGGCCATGACACGTGTGCCGTGGGCATGTATTTATAGTTAATTATTTACAGACCCACCCACGTTTGCATATTGCATGTAGCCTATATACTTATATTGCTGTATGTCATTCTTCTGATAATACAGAAATTGCTTTCCTGGCAAATTAACTCATTTGAAATATTTAAGAAATAGGTATTCCAAATTACAAATTAAATCTTAGACTTGAATGAAAGAGAACCCCAGGTGGGTGCAGCCCTCCGCCCCCTCTTGCTGTCTGTCCGTGCAGGGCCTCGTGGCACAGCTGCTGGGAAGTATGCGCCCTACGTGCCTCCTGGGCGAGGCCTCCGAGGTGCTCCAAAGGGGTTGCTGATCTAATTCCATACAGCTCTGTTTAGCTTTGATAGGTTGTGTAGCTTCATTTATGTTTTAGTTCTGCCTTTTTTATGTTCCATTCTAACTCAGTCTGAGGAGGTAATCTTGGGGAAAATTCCTAGAAAACAGAGAGCATTGTTTCCCTCCTCCTGATGAAGGACTTGGTGAGAAGAGAGGGATAGGTTGTGAAGCTTTGAGTTGTGTCCTCTCAGTCCCTGCGGCCCTCAAGGCAAGCCCCCTTGGTGGGATCCCAGTAACAGGCTTCTCCTTCCTGGGCGAATACTTTAGAGAGGCGGTGAATTCTTTACTCTTCATGAGCAAAATTTAGAGACTCTAGAATGGAGCCCAAATACGTCCTTGGCTACAGGAGTGAGGGCGCGGAGGCGAGGGGCCGAGGCAGCGACCACAGCAGGCGTGCGTCATGGTGGAGAGGCCTGCTCTGGCCATTGTGGAGAAGCCTGCAGGGGCAGGAGAGCAGGCCCTGCACCAGGGATGCCCCGAGGGCCTGCTCTGAGCAGCTCAGCAGTCAGCCCTGCAGGACTAGGGCGCTGGGCCCGGGCCCTCGGGCCCCCCACAGGGTGCTGGGGACCCCGTAGAGGCGAGCACTGGTCTTGGCCAGCAGAGGGGCCTCCGGGCCTGTTCTTAGGGTGCTCTCTCTGCCTGGGGTTTGGGGCAGGAGAAACACGTTGAAGCACCTGCAGTGCAACCTGATGACCAGAAGCAGCTGCCGGGGCCAGGTGTGTGGCTGGTCCCATGTAGCTGCCTGTGCCCACCCCTCAAGGCAGCCCCACAGCCCCTGCTGCGGCCGCTTGACCTCCCCCCCTCTGGCCTCGACTCCTGGCACTCGCCCCTTCATCGGAGCGCTGGGTCCTTTTGAGAAACCTTTGTCCAGCTTGATTCCCCAGGAGAGCAATGTGGGTGGGGTCAGGTGTGCCTTTCCTGGCCCTGACTCACTTTGAGGCTTTTTTTTTTTTTCATTTTCTTTTTATTGTGGCAAAGTTTCAACATACACAGAAATAGAATTGGTCCACAGCCCTCGTCCCCCGTCCTACTTCCCAGCTTCTGGGGTACATATCACTCTTGTTTTGAGTACCCTGCTCCCCAGATTATTTTATATTATTTTATTATATATGATTTATAGTACCTGTTATATATCATTTATATTATTTTCTCTCAATAGAACATAACGATAATACTATTGAAACCTATAAAACTAATAGTAAGCCTTTAATTTCATCACATATCCAGTCTGAGTTCAAAAACTTTCCAGTTGTGGTTAAAATCAGGATCTGGACGAGGCCCCCACCAGGCCTTATTTGTGCTCCTTTAAAAGTCATTGTTGCCTCCCGAGATGCTCACGTTTCCCCCGTGCTGTGACCATGAAGGCAGACGTTCAGGTGCACCTGCCTTTGATTCGGTGCTTCCGGGTGGCGTGTCCTTCCTGCGCTGGCCCCGTGGGCTTCGTCCCGTCAGCAGGTGTTTGGGCGAAGCCCTGGCTGGGCCTTCTGCAGGCCAGCGCGCCGTCCCCGTTCTTCCTCTGCCGCCTCGGTCTCTGTGCCACAAATAACCTTGCACCTGTTTGGAAGGCAGTGCCGGCTGTCACCAGGTCATTTACTGCTCCTTGTGAGGTGACCTGTTACTGTGCCGTTCTCTGCTTTGAGTTGGTTGTGAGACAAGTTCTCTGAATACGTAAGCTTGGTTTTTGGTTGGTAGAAATGTGTCCTGTGAGGTGACACCAGGCAGAGTTCTGGAATGCAGAAGTGGATGGTGTTTGCAGCGTGATCGGCACTCGCTCCCAAGTCCATGTTAACGGAACAAGAGAGTCTCTTCAACAAACGGTGGTGGGACAACTGGGTGTCTATAACTGTCACTGTTGGTGGGAGTGCAGAATGGTCCAGCCACTGTGGATGACTGCTTGGCAGTTCCTAAAGAAGTTGAATGTAGACTTGCCATGTGACCCTGCAGTACCACTTCTGGGTATTTACCCAGAAGAACTGAGAGCAGTGACACGAAGAGACATCTGCACACCAATGTTCATAGCAGCATTATTCATGATGGCCATAAGCTGGAAACAACCCAGGTGTCCATCAGTGGACAAGTGGAAAAACACACTGTGGCCTGTTCACATGATGGAATATTATGCAGCTGTAAGAAGAAATGAAGTCGTAAAGCATATGACAACATGGATGAGCCTGGAGGACATTATGTTGAGCAAAGCAAGCCAGACACAAAAGGGCAAATACTGTATAATTGTGTTACTATGAACCAAACATATTGTGTAAGGTATTGTATGATTAAAAAAAATTTTTGTGTGTTTAGTGCATTTGATTGAGAAATATGTTTCATTCATCTGTGTTTTCTTTTTTTAAATATTGTTAATGTTTTCAATTATTAAATGTACAAAGTAAAGTTAAAAAAATATTAAGAGACCCTGTGGTCAGTTAGATATGGTTTGAATGCTTTTAGTTCATTATCCATTGAATTTATTTTCACTCTTACCTTGGTATTCTTCATGCAGTCTACTCGTTTTCTTTCTTCTCCAGATTGATTTATTAGTTTTTCTCAAGGGTTCAGCTATGTGACATTTTCCCTCCAATTCTGAGAAGACTTAGAAAAACCTGAAAACATTTTTAAAAAGCCTCTCTTCTTACATTTACCGTACCCTTTAGAGTTTGGCACATTGAACGGAGGCCTGTTCAGGGCTGGAGATGGACGTGGTGGTCCTGGCTGAGCCCTGCGGGAGGGCGGGGCTGCCCCAGGGCCTCCTGGCCGCAGCCTCAGCTTGGGGCTGGAGTGGCAGAGGCCGGGCCTGCATGGCTCGGGTGTGCTGCCCCCCACGCGGCCTGCGTCAGGGCGGCCTGCAGCTCTGCCTCCCAGCACCTGCGTGGCCTCCAATGGTCACTGTGCCCCTCTTTGTCTGCCACCGTGGCCTCCCGATCGTGCGCTGTGGGCCCCGGTCCAGGACGATCACGCGCTTCCTTCTGCCTTCGCAGATAGAGAATCGGCGCCCCGTCTGCCTGACTTGGGGTGGACCCTGTAGCCTTGCTGCTGTCCTCGCTTGTCTTAGGCTCTTTCCTGGTATTTTTTGCTCACTTCTGTGCGTCTTATTGTACTTTATACAAGTGCCTTGAAACCTTTTCTGAAACAGAGATAAGCCAAGGGATTGGAGCTTTTCGGCAAGTTTCCAGCAGCTCAGTGAGTGGCTGTGCCTTGACGCAGGGCTCCCCATCAGTCCCGCCCTTCCAGGGGTTCCAGCGCCCCAGTGGTGAGGCCTCTGGTGGCTTTTAAGGCTCCTGCAGAGGTGGGGATCAGGGCAGTTAAAATGCCCCGGAACTTGCTCTTCTTGGGGAAATTCAGACCCCCCCCCCGCCCCCGTAAATATTCCTTGGATTGTTGCAAGACTCTTAATTTCCAGAGCTCTGAAAAGTTGATTTTGACGGGCTTTGCCAGTGTTCTCATTTCTTTTATGGAGGAGTGAATTTTTGGAGATTCTTCTCTGCCATGTCAGAATGCTACCTCTGTAGTTTTTAAAGAATGAACTATTACATTAATATAAGTCAGCTCACTTAGGTGAGGCTTTTTAAAAAACATTTTTTGTTATTTAAAAAGGAAGCGGGTTTATTTTTTAAAACTGAAGTGTGTTATTTCACCAGACTGCTACGACAAGTACTGCCAGTGGTTTGCTTAACACCAGGAATTTACATCTCATGGTTTCAAGGCACCGCGGGCTCCTCCGCCCTGGTTTTGGGGCGTCTTTCTGCGACTGCGTCTTCTGGTCCCCACAGCTTCTGGCTTCTGATGGGCGGCCAGAAGTTCCTCTGATCCAGGCCACGCCCAGTAGGCTCCTCCGTGCTTCTCTTCACAGGTGGTCCTGCCGACAGTGGGCTTGCGCTGCAGGCGCGGTCACGGCAAGAGCGCGTCTTTGGTGGGGTGTGTCATTCAGTCCACCACGTGGAGGAACCAGGTTTTGGGAGTCTTGGATGGTGGTGGTGGGTGTCCCGTGATAAGGGTGTCCTCACTTGGGAACATTGTTTATGCCACAAAGTTGTCATCCACACAAACGCCATCTCCCTTGAAGTGTGTTGTTCTCAAAAGTTGTATTTCTTTTCTGTCCTTTTTGGATGACCTGCCTTAACGCAGGTTTGCCCTGGGTGGTCCCTTGTTTGATTTGTTCACTGCTCTTGGCACAGTGTGAAGGCTTAATAAATATTTGTCTAATGAGCAGTAGAGAAGTGAAATAAGCATGATGTTCAAGCTTAATGGTATTTCTTGTTATCACTTTTACAGAGTGAATTTGAAAGAACAGAGAAAGCTGCTTTGCACGAAAAGGAGGTGCTACTTAAACTGGAACGTGAGAAAGCACAGGTGCTTTTCCAGGAGGAGAATGCAGCTTTGTCCCTGCAGCTTCAGGGGAAGAGCAGCCAAGCTCAGCAGGTCTGTGGAGGTGCACTCTTGCTTCTGTGTTACCTGTTTTCCTCTTTTTGAGGTACCAGGGGCCAGAGATTAAACCTAGGGCCTTGTATATGGGAAGCTGGCGCTCAACTGCTTGAGCCACATTTGTTCCCCTGGTGTTTCCTTTGAACTACCTGTGTGCTTTATTTTTAGAGCTGTTCCCATCATGTAGGTCTTTCAGAATTGTAACTATTACACACCTTCCTCCAAGACATAGTAGTGTTACGACTTTCTTTCTTGGACTTTTTCGTCTCACAGGTTTCTAGTTTGCTTGTGAATGAGTGCTCAGTCCTGTGCTAAAACATTAAATGATTTTCTCTTTACCCCTCCCTGCTCCCATTGTACAGTGAGCCCAGGAGAAGGATCCATGACTTAGCCAAAGGTCCCCCGACTGGCAAAGGGCAGCGCCAGGCTGACTTTAACAATTGCCCATCGGTGTGTCTGACTTATTTTGGAAGGATGTGAAAATTACCATTACCCCAGCGTATGTGTCAGGAACGAGCAGTGGGTCAGAGGGCACAGAGCCGGGCTGAGTGCTTATGGGCTGGAGGAGAGGCAGGAGCCAAGGGCAGCGTGCAGGGGGGACAGCATCGTCTAAACCTGGTGAGCGTAGTTTCATACAGGAAGAGGGGCCTTGTTCAGTGTTTCCCACACTTCTTCAGTGCACCCGCTCTTTCTGCTGTGGTGCAATATATGCTTTCCTGAAAAACTTGTTCTGTAAAATTGCATACAGTTAACACAGCTCATGGGCAAAACAGGGTTAAAGTCATACCATTCAACTTACAACTCAACTGCCAACAGAAACAACAATCCCACTAAAAGTGTTAGCCCAGGTAAAAGGAAATGTTAATTGCCTAGTTGATAAAGAATGTGGGAGTAGCTTGGTGGAAGGGAGTGCTAAGAAAGGGCGATGCCTGATGAATCAAGCTTAACACCTGGACGTGCGCACACGGTAGCCAGAGGCTGATGAGGGTTGTGGGGCTGATAGGGAGAGTGGGGCCCTTGGGGCCAGGTGCAGTGGGGCCCATGGGGTGGGGGGGGTTGGTGCCTCAGCTGCTGCACTGTCTGCTCTTGCTACCTGAGTGCACAAAACCTGAGTGTGCAGGAAGGAAAACCACCTGTGAGCCAACCAGGGCAGCCCCGACATCATTCCCCTGTTTACCTGTCTCAGTTTGCACAGCGCTGCCAATGTGAAGTACCAGAAATGGGCGGGCTTGTATAATGAGGATCTTATTTAGGGGAAGAGCTTACAGTTCCAAGGCCATGAAATGTCCAAATTAAGGTGCCTTCAGAGGTGCTTTCTCAGCAAAGCCTGCTACTGGTGATCCTGGGATCGTGCCACGTGGCACAGCAAGATGGCGGCTGATCTTTGCCTTCCCTTCCAGAATCTCTTGTCGCCCAGAGTTCAGCTGCAGGCAACCAGGCATAGGGCTTGTCTCTTTAAATATTTAAAATATTTTAAATATAAGGATGAAGTTGGTGGTCTCTCACTTCTGGACTTTAAATCATATTACCTAGTTATAGTGGTATTGGCATAAGGACAGACAGGTGGACCAATGGAATTGAATTAAGAGTTCAGAAATAGACTCTCACATCCATGATAAATTGATTTTTGACAAGGCTGTCAAACCCACCCAGCTGGATCAGAACAGTCTCTTCAAGAAATGGTGTTGGGAGAACTGGTTATCTATTTCCTTAAGAAAGAAAGGGGACTGCTGTCTCAGACTTTGTATAAAAACTAACTCAAAATGGATCAAAGACCTTAATATAAAAGATATAACCATAGAACTCCTAGAAGAAAATGTAAGGGAGCATCTTCAAAATCTTGTGGTAGGTGGTGGTTTCTTCAACCTTACACCCAAAGCATGAGCAATGAAAGAAAAAATAGATTGAGACCTCTTCAAAGTTGAACACGTTTGTGCTTCAAAGGACTTTGTCAAGAAAGTGAGAAGGCAGCCTTCTCAATGGGAGAAAATGTTCGGAAACTACATATCCAATATGGTTCTGTTTTCCATCTTATATAAAGAGATCACACAATTCAAGGATTAAAAAAGAAACAACCCAATTAAACAATGGGCACAATACTTGAATAAACATTTCTCCAAAGAGGAAATACAAATGGCCAAAAGGCAAATGAAAAGATGCTCAACTCACTGGCTATTAGAGAAATGCAGATCAAAACTACAATGGGATATCATTTCACTCTTTACGGAATGTCCATTATTAAAAAATGATGGTGAATTTTTTGTCATTTTGTTTTGTTTGTGATTATTATTGAAATAATGAAAATATTCTAATAATGATTAAAGTGATGAATGCACAATTATGTGATTATGTCAAATACTATTGATTGTACACTTTGGATGGATTGTATGCTTTATTAATATGCATCAATAAGATAGATTTGTTTTAAAAAATAAAAAAACTACCAGTGTTGGAAAGGATGTGGAGAAATAGGAACACTCACTTTTGGGAATATAGGGATGGGACAGACTCTGAAGAAGACAGTGTGGCAATTCCTCAGGAAACTAAATATAGAACTGTCACATGATCCAGCAACCCCACTACTTGGAATATGTTCAGAATAACTGAGGATGCAGTTATTTGCACACTGATATTCATAGTAGTATTGTTCATAATTGCCAAAAGATGGAGACAACATAAGTACCTGTCAACCGATGAATGGATAAACAAAATGTGGTGATACATACGCTGGAGTATTGCACTGCTGTAAGAAGAAACTAACGGGGGAAGCACATGATGGTGTGGAGGAACTTTGAGGACATGGTGTTGCGTGGAATAGGCCAGACACAGAAGGACGATTAGTGTATGGTCTCACTGATACGAACTAAACACAATGAGTAAATTTATCAAGTCAAATATAGAGTATAGGTTAGTAGGAGACAGAATGTGGGTTGAAAGGGTAAACTGATACTCAATTTATGTGGAATGTTTAATAAGGTTGATTGTAAATATGTGGTGATGAGTGGAGTTGATGGTAGTAGCACATTTGAATGAGTGTAGCCAACACGGCTGATGTATAGATATGATTGTGGCTGATGGGGTAGTCTGTGGAGGTTGCTGTTAATTGAAAGGCAGCTAGAGGATGATCTAGGGACTGCATTATATGCTGGTTTTGGTAGCAGATGAGGATGGTGGTCAATAATATAATACAAGAATGTTCCACTACGAGGTGTTAAGAATATGTGATAGGTGGGAAAAATACAACTAATATAACTTATAGACTGTAGTTAATAGTAATATTATAATTTTTTTAGCAAAGGCGAAGAAGGTACTATATAAATGCTAAAGGTAAAAAAAAAAAGAATATGCGATTTAGTCTTATGGGAAGTGAATATGGCCAAGAAATTTTTTTATTTTTTATTTTCTTCGTTAACGGGGAGACCTTGGTCATGTCCTTTGATCAGTCTGTGCTCATTTATTCGACTTTTGGAACATGGAGAAACAGTTGTTTGTTATTAGGATTGAATAAGAAAAATGTGCCTGGACAGTATTGTTTTAAAGTAAAGTTAAGCTGCCTTTTGCCTGTTATTTTATGCTTTTAAGTTGAAATAAAGTTTAAACAAAAGAAGAGAGAGCTGTCGCGCAGCCGGGGAGTCCCTGCGCCGTGGGCTGCCTCTGTCCAGCGCAGTCTTGGTCTGGAGGCCCTCGGCCTCTGCTCTGCCAGGGCTGCCTGGTGCCTCCACGGCCGTGTGCCTGGTGAGTCTGTGCCAGGCGGTTCAGGGACGTCACGGCCCCGTCACTGGGCCAGGGACCCGCCTGCATTAAAGGGCTGAGGCCCGCTCTGGGTGGCACGGCTTTCCCCCAGGCTTGTGGCTGCTGCTTGGTGTGGCCGGGGGTGCCTGCCCGCTTGGCTGCCCACACTGCAGAAGCTTCTGGGACCCTGAGAAATATCTAAGAAGGATACTTGCTTGCCTGGCTGCTCATTTTTATTCTGATGATCAGATGTAGGGGTTTAATTTAATTTAATTTAATTTAATTTAATTTAATTTAATTTAATTTAATTTAATTTTACTTTTTCCCCCGTCCACCCTATGGCACCCTCGTCTGTTTGCTCTTTGTTTTTGCTCATCTGCTTGTTGTTTTGGCTTGTTGTCTGCTTATTTTTGGTCTTTGTCTGTTTGTCATCTTTAGGGGGCACTGGGACCAAACCCAGGACCTCCCATGTGGGAGGCAGGCACCCAACTGTTTGAGCCACCTCTGCTTCCTGGGATTTTATTTTAAATCACTATTTGCAAGTCTCTGATGAATATCTCCTCCACCTTGGTGGCAGGATTGGGGTGCAGTTGTTTATGTGTTTCTTATTTTTGTAGGTGTTGGATAATGGAGGAAAAACCTTATGAGCAGTTTTTGCCTACTCACCATCTTGTTCATCTTCTGCCATGTTCTTATTAAATGTAATGAAGGTTATGTTGAAACTTCCTTACGGTAATTGATTTAAATTGTTTTGACTCAGGTTTAAAATTTCTTTTCTCAACAGCTCAAAGATCAAATTTTATCTTTAAGTAATGAAATCAGAGAGTGTCATTCTGAGCTTGAGGAGCTGCAACAACGACGTGAGAGAGAAAACCAGGAGGCCACGAACCTGATATCCCTGCTCAAGTCCGACCTTGCTCTGTCTCGCAGTGAGAGGTCAGCGCCCCTGCCTGCCTGTCCCCCCAGCCCCGTCCGTGCGTCCCTCTGCACGCCGTGGCGGCACAGTCCCCAGGCCCAGGCCGTGCCCGCTGGGCCCTCTGGCCAGCACCTGCCTGGGTGCGGCCACCTCACAGCATCGCGGCGCACCGAGGTGTGTGCCCACGTGGTTCTTCGTTACAATGTCTCAATGCGGCCAAGTACTGAGCGATGTGAGGAAAGTTTGTGGTGCTCCCACTGGCCAGTTCTCCACGCTTTCCAAGCTGGGACGAGGCTGGGCCTCCTTCCCGGGGCCCCGTGGTGGGTCTCCGACCCAGTCCCTGGGTGTAGCGCTGCGGGGGTTGTCATCTCCCGCCCTCGCTGCGCGCCCTGGGCCTCTCTCTAAGCATCTTCCAGGTGTGTCCTTCCACAGCGTTTTGTTTGTTTCCCTGTGGGTGTGTTTGTTTGATCCCTGTGACCCCTGCCACGTGGTGCGGCCGTCCTCTCCCACTGTGGACTTCTGCTGTGTGAGTCCTGGCTTTGGGGTTGCAGGAAGCACAGCAGGGAGGGTACTGCCTGCACTGTGCACGTGTGTGTGCGTCATGGTGTGTGCCCGAGCGTGGCAATGCGAGCCCCGGCTCGAGAGTCAGAAGCGTATGGGCCTCACGGTGACCCTTGCACACTGTGTCCAGTACATCTGTCCACAGCAGGCGCGGCCGGGGCAGCTCCCCTCCTCCAGGCACTGGCCAGTCGTGAGTGGACAGGGCTCCTGCGTATTCGTCTGCCTTGCCCTGGTGTGTTCCGTGTTTGCTGCCGCTCGGCTCTGTCCTCTGCGCTTGAGCTGGTTGGCCTCCCGCCCTCACGTGCACCCCAAGCCCTGGACGCCCATCCTTGGCACCGCTGCGCTGGCCGCATGTCTCGTTGAGGAGGCCGTTCCCCACGTGCACTGTGTGGGTTTGTCTTCTTGTGTCATCTCAGAGTCTTGCAGTTTTGCTTTTCATCCAAGTCTCAAGTGCTGGAAATTACTCAGTTGTTCACTTGGTGTGACGACAGGCAGTTCTCTCATTGTTACCTGCTAGTTGGAGCATCTTGCTGCACGCCGCCCTCGAGGCCAGCCTCTCCCGCCCATGTGTGTTGGTCCTCCGGGCCTCTTTGCTGCGTCTGTTGTCGTTTCTGCACCAGGTTCCCTGGGTGCTGTGCCCTGCCCACCTGGGTGCCCCTCAGCAGCACCTGACTGTTGGCGTGTGCGGCCCTGGGCTGGGATGGACGCACCTGCGTGAGTGCCTGGCTTGACCTTGGAGAACCAGCCTCCATGGCTCTGCTTCCGCGTGGACACGGGTCTCTGCAGATCCCCTGCTCTCAGGGCACTGCACTTTCCCCTTGAGGCCCCTGCGTGCCTTTTCCAGCGTGTGTGGTGCCGTGTAGCTCTGCATGGCTCTCCTCTGCTGCGTGTTTGAGTGCAAGCTGCAGGGGATGGGGCGGCGTAGGGGCGGGGGAGCTGCAGTGATGGCAGCTGCAGAGGCCTGGTGCCCAGCATGCTGGCGGCCTTGAGGATCAGCAGGTGGTGGAGGCGAGGGTGGCAGCTGGGGCCCTCGGCACTCTCGGTGGTGGCCTGGAGGCCCTGAGTGCCTTTGGCTCTTTGCCAGCGTGGCCTATGTGGGGTTGTCCGCCTCACAGTCCTTGGCCAGCCCTGTCCCTTCCCGCCTGCTTCCCAGCCTTGTGCGGCTTTTTGCCTCTGCCCTTGGCCTCTCTCTGTGGCTGTGGAGACGCTCGCCTGTCCCTGTGCGCTGTGGTCCTGCTAGGTGACTTGTTCGAGGGCCGTGACCTTCACTGAGGCCAGGGTGTGGGCTGCATAGAGCAGGGGCTGGTCCTTACGGTTTGTGAGGTGTTGAGAGAGAGTGGAGCAGGAAACGCCATTCCTTCCTTCCTCTCCTCCGGCTCCCTCCCCATGTGCACTGTTCCCAGAACTCATCCTAAAAAGCAGAAATCCCTTTGTCCTAGAGCTGCACGCCCTAGAGCTGCGCACCGGTTGCTCTAATTGAAGGTTGATTGCCCTGTTGTTCTCAGCAGTGCCTTGGGCCAGCACCATGATCCAGTTCACTGCTCTGAAGGAATAGTTTCAGGGGTCAGTGTTCCGTATTTGATTTCCTTCCCGCCTCTTTCCCAGTTGTGTCCTATACCCCAGCCAGCCGCAGGTAGGCTGTATCTTCTGTGAAGTCATGACTCTCCTCCCGCTTGCCTTCACCATAACCTCCGCCATTCTTGGGCGCGGGCCTGGTTTTAAGCTTCTTCCTGCTCTGTGGCCAGTGAAGTCTACTCCTTGGGGAGAGAGTGGGTGCTGTCTGTTGGGTGGCCGTGTATTCCCTGGTGTGGGACAAGGACAGGCGTGTCGAGGAGCACGTGGAGCCCGCAGCTGCTGCCTGCGGGGCCTCGCCGGTGCCAGGCTGGAGCCAGGGCGATGGCCCGTGTTGGTCCATGCCCAGAGCTAGAGCTTGCGTGCTGGGCAAAAAGGGGACCTGTTGCAGAACCGGATTTGCCGCCCGAGGGGCACAGTAAAACCAACCCGGTGACACCAGGGCTTCAAAGAGAGTGTGAGATTTGACAGAGCACTGTGTGAGCAGGACGGTGCCACGTGCAGATCGTCTCTCCGAGTTGGAGAAACTTGGAGATTTTTATGAAACTCAAAGGGAGGTGGAGACGGTGACTTTGGGACATCTGAGATACTAATTGATTTGCTCAGTTGCAAGCATGTGAGCGCTGGCCCCAGAGGCTGCTCTGGAGACTCTCAGAGCCACCCAGGTGAGCATCCGGGTCCAGGTACAGCAAGGTCAGCTGCCCAGTTGACATGACAGGCAGAACAAGTAAAACGGTGAACTGAGCTGAGCAAAACAGGCTCTGAGAACTGACTGGGGCAGTACCGCTACTTGTCCAGGAGTCCTACATAACAGTTAGCCTCAGGCAGTAAGGAGTGAAAGCAAACGGGAATCACCACGTTTACAGTTGCAGCCTGTGGTCAGCTGTTGGGACCTCCAGGAAACAGCCTTTCCCTACGGGAAACAGACAGGCTCCCCCGTGGGAGTGGAGCTTCTGCTGGGCAGGTGGGCAGCGGGAGGGGCGGGCTGGACTCCCTCTTCTTTCAGAATCTTCACAGATTCTCTCCATTAGCTTATGCCTTCCGGGCCCTTCCGGGGGCTTTTCAGTGGTGGTTTTAGGCAGTAATTTCCTTCGTTCCAGCGGGAGCACCTCTGTCCTGCCAGAAGCTGAGCCGCCATCCTGTCATGGCTCAACGTGTCGGGGAGCAGCCGAGCAGGGGCCGCCCGTGACTAGCATGTGCGTCCTCAGTGCTCGTGTCCTCCTGTCCTAGGAAAGCGCTCCAGGATGCGCTGCGCAGGCTGCTGAGTTTGTTTGGAGAGACACTGACGGCTGCGCTCGCCGTGAAGAGCCGGATCAGCGCGCGCGTGGGCCTCTGCCTGGATGCCGATGGGGGCGCTGTGGGAACAGCCAGCCAGCCTGGTGCGCGGCCGGGGCTCGAGAGCCCGCCTGCAGGTGCGTGTGGTGGGATGGCCGCTGGCCGCTTCAGCTGGGCGAGCGGGGGCGCCTGGTGCCAGGTCCGCCGTGGAATGTGGCCGGCCCTGCTGGGGGTGCCCCCGGGCAGGCGGACGAGGCAGGGGCTTCCGGGCTGGGCCTGGGGCTCTGGTCTTGGTGGGAGGCCTGTAGAGAGAGCCGGGCCTGGGGCGCAGCATTGCTGAGGGAGCCGCTGCTACCTCCATTCCCGCTGCTGACCCCAGGTAGAGAGGCCTGATCTGGGGACACGGTCAAGGGTCCCACCGGCCAGAAATTGCTGCGTGCTGTGGGCTACCGTTTTAGTTTCATAGGCTGCTGAAGGCAGTGCCGTGGGAGGGGTTGGCTTTAGCAATGGGAATTTGTTTATGGTTAGAGTCTGGGAAAATGTTCAGATCAAGGTGTCATCAAGGCAATGCTTTCTTCCCAAAGACCAGCTGCTGGCCATCCTGGGCCCCTCTGTCACGTGTCAAGGCACGCGGCAGCTTCGGCTGGCGTTTCCCTTCTCTTCTGGGTTGTGTTACTTTCTGCTTCCTGTTTTTGTGCCTTTCTTGTTCTCTCTCTGTATTCATTCCATTTATAAAGGACTCCCGGAGTAGGACTGAGAGCCGTGCTGGCCGCGCTGGCCCCACCTCCACTGCAGGAGGCTCATGCAGAGGCCCTGCTCACGGTGGTCCACACTCAGGGGTGGGTTAGGGCTAAGGACAGGCTTTCTCGGTGCTCAGAGATGTATTCACCAAATGCAATGAGTGTCTCATGATGATGGAGGAGATTGTTGCTACGGGGAGAGGAGTAGGGTGAGGGGGGTGGGGGGTATATGGGTACCTCATATTTTTTTAATGTAATATTAAAAAAATAAAGACAAAAAAAAAAGAAGAAGAACAGGCTTTCTGGGGCACACACAGCTCCAGACCACCCCAGCCACTTAGGAAATGCTCGTTATTCTTGAGGTAGATTTTCACTGACCTGTGTCTGGGCTTGCTCACTGTTTTAGAACCTGTTGACTGGGCAGCCCCCTTACCACTTCACGCGTGGGTGTCTCTGCATGTGCTCGTTTTGCAGCTTACCCTCTGGATGAGACACTGCCCACGTTTGATGTGGCCCCACTGGACTTGGACCAGCCTTGGCCCGAGGGTTCCGAGACAGCTTCAGTGACCGACATCAGCAGCCATGTGCGCGAGAGCTTTTTCTTGAGCCCAGAAACCACCCTGGAATGTGAGCAGCCCATTAGGAAAATCTATCAGCGTCTTGGGGTTGCTGTGGACAGCCTTCTGGACATGGCCCTGGGCTCCACCAGGCAGGTGAGCGTGTCCCCCAGGGGCTCCCTTCAGAGAAAGAGAAGAGGCCGAGTGGACGCGGATGATGGGACCGGAGGATGGCTGGGCGCTGGGCAGTGCCTCTCGTGAGGCTTTTCTCGTCCCCACGAGACCAGGCAGGCCGGGGTTGCCGCAGGCTCAGTGCACGGGCCTTGAGGCTCTCTGCCCACTCCGCTGGGTCTCGGGGCGGACCTCCCTCGCGTAGGGTCTGCTCTTTGGCTTTGACCAGCAGATGCCGCACGGGCCTCCTCTGAGCAGGAGTTCTTGGGACGTAGCTTGCTCAGAGTGACAGAATCTCAGCTTTATTTATTCAAAACACAGAAACTACTCAGCCTCCTTTTCCCCTCTTCTTTACTTCCTGCACTACTGTAATTCTAAGTGAGTGTGTGTGTACTTAGGGCCACCTTTTAGACAATTAGAAAGAACTTAAGGGCGAGTGGGAACCACCAGGTGAGGAAGAGGTCCTTTTCCCAAGTCACCCCGGCTGGGATGAGCCCATTCGCCTAGCCATCGGCATCCTGTTGAAATTGTTGTTTCTAGTGGAGCATTTGTAGTTTCACTGGTGTTTACCAAGGTAGAATTCTACTCATAGTAATACAACCTTTGATTATTTCTGATGTTCAGTTCTTTTAAATGTGTTTCTACAGCTGGAGGAAGCACGTGAAATTCATTCTCGTTTTGAGAAAGAATTTAATTATAAAAATGAGGAGACTGCACAGGTCATTAAAAAGCAAAAGGAGTTATTGGAATCCTTAGAGGAAGAGAGTGCAGCAAAAGCCAAGCTGGTCCTTGAGCTCCACAAAGCGGAGGGTGAGTGGGCGCAGCTGGCGCTCGAGGGGCGGGACCATGCCCCAGAGGGTCTTACAAGTGCAAGGGTGGGAAGTGGGGATGGTTGGGGCACACGCCCCGAAATAGGAAGCGGGCAGTCTGAGTAGGGAAGCATCCAAAGTAGAATTTTTAACGTCCACGTGTAAAAGATTATAATAAAGTGCCCCGCGTGCGAGAGCTGTCGGCAAGTACCAGAGAAACAAAGGGCAGTGGTGGAGAAAGTACCGGGCTCCGAGGGCTGGCAGCATGCGGGGGTGAGAAGTCTGTTCCCCTGGCGCAGAGCAGACGCCTCGGTGCCTCTGTGGCCAGTGCTCGCTCCCCAAGAAGGCCTGGGAAGGCCCCGCGGTGGCTCCCCAGCTTGCCGACCCTTCTGTGGGCAACTCTGTGGTGTGGACAGTTGGGTGGGTGAGCAGGTGGCCGGTGGACCTCCTAGATAACCTCTTTTGTTCCATGGGCCCCTTTGCCACTCAGGTGAAAACCACGGACCCCTTGCCAAGTCTCCACTATACTGTGTATTATTTAATAAATACATCACACCTGCACCAGCACGTCCCCACAAGAGTCATGTCCTTTGAATTTTAATTTCAAGCTCATGGATCCCTTGTTAAGAGCCCTGTCCTAGAGGCTGCGGTTTACAGAGTGAGGCCGCCCTTTGGGAGGCTGTGCCCATCTGCCCTCGGAGCTGTCTTACCTGGGGCTGCCCTGGCCCTGCTGGGTGGGTGGAGATCTGCTCCCGCAGCAGTGCGGGTGTGTGCGGGCACCGGCTTCTCGCAGTGTGCTCTTGGGGAGCCTGCTGTCTCCTGTCGCCTGTACCGCCCGTGGGGGTCGAGGGGCTGGAGCAGCCAGGTTTCGATCTGTTTCCTCCTCAGGTGTCCTCGAAGGGCTCAAGGTGGAAAACGCCTCTCTGCAGGGGGCTTTAGGCCAGAAGGAGGAGTCGGAAGAGCGCCTGGTCTTGGAGCTGGAGAAGCTGCGGCGGCAGCTCCAGGCGGCGACCCTGGAGCAAGCAGAGCTGAGGGAGGAGTGCTCTGTCTTGCGGAACGAAAAGGACACGGTGGCTGCTGAAGCGGGGGAGAGAGAAGCTGGTAAGAGAGAGAGAAGCTGCCTGAGGATGGAGCCCGAGGGGTGGGGCGTGGGCTCAGCCCGCCCCTCTGCTGCAGTGGAAGGTTAAAGTTTTTACAGGTTGTTAAGGTTTATGAAACAAAATCAAGAGTCCTCTTTAGAGGGCATTTTGGGGTGTGTGTATGTGTACCAGCTTTTCACGTAGAACTACGAGCTTTGAGATGGTGTGAGATAAGGTGAAGCATAGGTTTGCTTTTGTTGCACTCTTGGGAAAGCCTGATTCTCCTGTCTAGTACAGCTGTCCACTGCTCTTATCGCTGTGTAGTGAAAAATAACCTTGAGTCAACAGTAGATAACTTACGATGCTACCAGACTTCTTGAGATAAATAGCCAATACCTTGGAAAGTGAGAGCTGTTGTTAAATGTTGAAAATAACAAAAAATATCTGCCTCTTGTTAGCTTTAACAGTAAATCAGCAGTTTTAACAGAAGTAGTTGATGTGATTTCGGATTTTTCTGTGGGTCGTCATCTGTCCTTTTGGGTCCTCGTGAACCCTGCCAGTGCTCTTGTACGTCTCCGTAGTTCCGGGCACCGTCTTTCTGCCCTGTATCCTCTGCGCAGTTGTCACCGCCATGCCGTGGTGGCGTCGTGGTAGAGGCCCTGCCTGTGTCCTCTGTCGCATTTAAAAATCAGAGCTGCGGCAGCCCAGGCATATGTGGGTGGAATTATAGGACTTGCTAGTTTCCACAGTGAGCTGCGGAACTTCCCTGGGTCGTGGTGGAGACGCCCCTGCCCCCTCTTCTTTCTGATGTTTGCTCTTCCAGGCTGCTTGTTCTCTTTTTATTCCTGTACATGTCTGTACGTTTTCATTTCTAGGCTTTCCTGTTTCTGCAGCACAAGGGGATTCAGGTTTGTAAAAAGGAACGAGTGATTTCTGTGATATGCTTCATGCTTGCATTAGAACTTGCAAATCATTGCACTAAAGAGGCAAAGTACTTAAGAGCTTGTCTGGAAAACTATAGAAACGTTAAGTAGAATAATAAAGTATTCCTACATGAAGATTGATCCCAAAGGAAGCATTTCTGTGACAGTACTAACTGCTGTTACTGAGTTGTAACCCGTGCATGCTGGGGTGAGCACTGGCCCTCAGGCTGGACGCCGCCCCATGTCTGGTAAGGTCTCCTAAGAGGGCTCCTGCCCACGCTGGTCCCTGAGGCCCCAAGCAGTTTACCTAACGGCCACGTGGGCACTCGCTTGCTGCTGGCATTTGAGCCCTCTCTGCCTAGACCGGGGACCTGAGGCTGGCTTGAGCAGAGAGGTGGCTCGTGGTTGCCGCAGTTATACCACAAGGCTGCCTTCACGTCTGCAGGGGTTGTGGACCACGTGGCCGTAGCTGCACATCCAAGGCTGATTTCACATCTTAAAGGGCTGTGGATGACGTGGCCGTAGCTGCATGTACAAGGCTGATTTGCTGTAATTGGCTGCTGATTTGTTAGCATAAAATTTGATTGAAAATGTATTAATGGTAATGACAGTTTGTCATAAAAGATTTGATTGATTTTTTTCCCAAACCAAAAGAATTCAGCTCTGAAACCTGGTTCAATGTAAATAGAAATCTATTGACTTAATACTTCTTGGATAGTTTGAATACTCCAGGATTCATCAGAGACAGAAACCTCTTTTTTCCCCCAAGATGACTCCCTTGTCTGTTTTGCTTATTGCTTTTGCTTGTTGTCTACACTCATTGTCTGCTTGTTGTTTTTTTTTGCTTGTTGTCTCTTTGTCTTTAGGAGGCACCAGGAACTGAACCCAGGACCTCCCATGTTGGAGGTGGGTGCTCAACTGCTTGAGCCCCATGTGCTCCAAAAACCTTTTTTAAAGGATGCTTCTTAGTTTATCGTTGCTACTTGGGTTGATTTTATCCCTGTTTGCTTAACAGTTTAGATACTGGAATGGGCCTCATCACCCAGGTAATTTCAGATTAAGTTTGACTTAGTAGCATCTCATTTCTTATTCTCCAAGAGACCACCGCAGCCCTGCGCACTTGATGCCTTGATTGGGAGGGGGTGTGCTGTGGGGCGACTGCCCTGGGGCTTATCTGAAACTGCACATCTGAGTTACATTTTATTTTTCCATATTAGAGAACATATGTGAAGACAGAATTCTTAAAAACATTTGGAGTACCAAGCTGTGTTCATTTCAGGCTTTGAAACTTTTTTTTTTTTTTTGGAGGTACTGGGGATTGAACCCAGGACCTCATATATAGGAAGCAGGCACTCAACCACTGAACTACACCTGCTCCCCAAAGCTTTTTTTATGGTGGGCAGTATTCATGTAATAGTAGGTATAGTTGTTTTTTCAGAAGTGGTTTGCAGGTGGGAGTTGAGTGCATGGGGCCTGCGGTGTTGGTCGGGCTGCAGGCTGGCTTCTGGGATGAGCGCCCTGTACCACCCTGACGCAGTCCCGCCGGGGAGGGCAGCGGGGAAGCAGGCCCACACGGCTTTTGGGACACCATGCGGGCTTCTGGAGGGTCCCGTCTCCTGGTGCACGGGTCCTACCAGCCACCACAGGACAGGGACAGGGAGAGAGCCCCTGTTTCGGGTGCCGCCCTCGCAGCTGCGCTGGGGTTTCTGCTGGCTCCACCGTGGGCTGATTCTTCCCATGGGCCTTTGTGCCCCTGCTCCAGCATGCACCCCAAGTGGGCGTCTGCCCTCCTTGCCCGCTCTCTTCGCACCTTAGGGCTACGGAAGGAAGTGGAACGCCTTGCAGAGGAGCAGCTAGAAACCAGGAGACAGTCTGAGAAAGACCGCTCGGCCCTGCTCGCTCAGCTGAAGGTTCTGGAGTCGGAGCTGGAGGACCAGCTTCGCCAGCATCAGGGGTGCGCCCGGCACGCGGAGGAGGTGCTGGCGCTGGAGCAGCAGCTGGCGTCTCTGGACAAGCACCTGCGGCACCAGCGCCAGTTCATGGACGTAAGCGTTCCCACCACTATAAGTCATTTCATGTTTCCCCCAAGTAATGCCTTTTAACTTTTTATTTTGAAACAATCTTAGACTTACAGGAAAAGAGCAAGAATAGCACAGCACATTCCCCTGCACTCTTCGCTCACATTCATCCCAGTCCTGAGCCTTCCGCCATTTCCCAGATGGTTTTGCCTCGGGGTTTGGGGATGTGTGGATCGCACGTGCCCACTGGAGCACAAGCCCCACACCCTGCTTCTAGGCTGTTGGAGAGCAAGTGGCTGACAGCGCCTGCTCTGCTCAGGAGTTCGTGTTCCCTAAGAGCACGGGCGTTCTTTCATAACCCCAGTGTGCCTGTCAGAATTGGGGTCACTGCTCCCTCCCGCTCACACTCGTGTGTTACCTACAGTCCCCTAAGCGCGTCCTTGTCCTTGTTTCCAGTGCAGGGAGGGGCAGCAGGTCGGCTGCGCCTCGAGCCTCATGCTCTGCTGTGTTGCTGGCCTTTCGCCGTCTCTCCTGGCCTTGCACTGGCTGAGCCCTTCAGCCTGGGTGCTGGCGGCAGGGCAACCGGGGGAGCTGTGCCAAGGGTCGGCCGGGGTCTCTGTTAGACTTACTGTCATAAAGCCTGTGCACGTAGATAATGCAGGTTCTTCAGAAAACCAAGATGATCAGAATAAAATAAAAACCAAATTTAGTGCTGCCACCTGTCGACACTGTCATGGGATTCTCCAGATGGTCTGTGCAGAAGTGGGCATTGAAAGGGTTTCTTCTTGAACAGAGGTGAAGGTGGAGCACTGCCCTCCGTGTTTTACAGGCTGCTTCTTTCCACTGATTACAGCGTGAACGTTAGTCAAGATCGTTCACCACGCCCTGCAGGGTGGCGTTGAGATGGAGGTGTAGCATTCCATCGTAATGGGTTGTGGCTGGGCGTCTCTAGTAGACACTAGAGACTAGAATCATGCGTGATTCTGGGTGAGCACCTGGTGATTCTCCTGGGATAGTTTCCTGCGGGCGACTTCTGGGGTCCTGGCTGCACAGAGCCGGGCCCCCTTTGGGGAGGTGCCTGCTGCTCGCCGGTGCCTGGCACTCCCTCTGGGTCCGGCCGCTGGGCCGGCCTTTCCTGTCAGCCGCTTCAAAAAGTTACCAGAGTTTGAAAGTCTACCCTACTGTAAGTTGCAGCGCTGTTACTCTTTATTTAACTCTGTTTTATAAAAACAGTCGAAATGGGGAATGTTTTGGGAGTGGGTGCTTGTGTGAAACGAAGCCATGATACCTGGCTGTGAAAGATGTGACGTTTCAGCCAGTGTCAGACCAGGCTGTCAGCCTCACGGCTTTTACCACTCCCCTCTAAAGGTAGGTAGATCCAACCAGGAGAACTCACAGAGTCCCAGGGACTGTTCTCAAAGGGTCAGAAAGGAAGATTCCGAACAGCATGCCTCTCGTGACAGGAGCAAGCTGCCGAGAGGGAACACGAGCGCGACGAGTTCCAACAGGAGATTCGGAGGCTGGAGGAGCAGCTCAGGCCAGCAGCCAGGCCCCAGCCTTGCGGCCCCCAGGACCACGGCGTGAGTCGGCCCGGCGTGCATGGCCCCGGGGGGGGGTGGCTGTTCTCCACTGTGTTGGTAAGCTCCGTCTTCTGATTTTTCCCTTCCATGTCCATGACGATGGCAGAGCATTGCGCCGAGTGAGGAGGTAGGACGGGCGGCCCTGCGCGCGGGGGCGGGTGAGCTCGGGGCCTGTTGGGCCTCCTGCCCGGGCCTGAACGGTCTGCTTGCTGTTGTCTGCAGGAGCTCTAGGGGATTTGTTTGCTCTTTTTCTCAGTTAGCTCTTTATTTTGGGATAATTACGGGCCCTTAACCAGTTTTGCCCAGTGGTGCTCACTTGCACAGCCCATCAGCCTGAGTACGAGAGCAGGCAGGGAACATGAGGTGGCAGTGATGAGAACGAGGCTGATGCCCTCAGAGTGCTCCTGCTGCGGTGTTACTGGCTGCGGGTGCTTGGTTGAACTTTTCGCTGGGAGATGATTAATGTTTGTGCAAGAGGCGGTAGGACTGTCAGAGCCTCTGGGAGTCCATCACCCAGTTTTAGCTGTTAGCCAGTTCATGGCTCGTCCCACTTCCTCTGCACCCCCGTCTCGACCCTTCTCCCCTTGCCAGGATTATGGAAACAAGGCCCAGCCGTCACACGGATCAGCGGGTCTTTTTCAAGCATTCCCCAACACATTCCACCCCCCCGGAAACCTCCCGCTGAGGAGCGCCCGGCCTTGGCCGCCCTGGCTCGCGGTGTCCTCACCCTGGGCCCAGGCACCGCCGGCCGCTTGACGCTGCTCTGACCGGGCTCCTGCCTTGTTTCTGGCTCTCCAGACATTGTGCTTAAGTAATGGCTTTTGGGCTTTTCCGAGAGGGCGCCCATTTTGGTGAACTCCCTCAGGAGGCGTGCTCAGGTGGCCTAGGGCAGGAGCTGTCCGCGAGGGGTGTGGAGACGCGTCTTCTCTCGCCAGCTCTGTGGTGCTCCTTCTAACTAGGGAGATAAGTGTTTCATCAATAACTTATTGCATTTCACAAACATGTTTTGTTATTTTAGGTTGAGTTGTTACAAGAAAAATTAAGACAAAAATCAGATGGATTTAACGAACTGGTTATAAAGAAAGAGTTGGCGGATAGACAACTGATAATTCAGGAAGACGAAATTAAACGTCTCGAGGAGACGAATGCCGACGCCAGAAGGAAAGTGGCCCTCCTCCAGGAAGAATTGGAAAAACAGAAAAAAATGGAGAAAGAATCCCAACAAGTAAGCGTCCCTTGTCTTCCTGGAGGAGGCCGCTCCACGTTGGTTCTGGTGCTGGGCGGCCTTCCTTTCCTCTGGAGGCTGTGGTGCCTGCAGAGGACGCAGAGGGCTCCCGGAGCCAGGCTGGCTTTTCCTTACCATCAGAGGGTTTATCTCTACACATTCATCTTTAGTAATTTCGTAAGTTAAGGTTTAAGATTTTAGACTTAACAAAACATTATTTTCTAAATTAAATACTTTGTTTAGAGCTGGTTGTGATTATTTAAGTTTTGAGTTTAGGATTTTTTGCCTTCTCTCATGAAAATATCACCAGTGATAGTATTTTTTTTTTTTTAAGATTTTATTTATTTATTTATTTTATTTATTACCCCCCCCCAGCTGTCTGCTCTCTGTGTCCATTTGCTGTGTGTTCTTCCGTGTCCACGTCTATCCTTATGAGTGGCCTGGGAATCTGTGTTTCTTTTTTTGTTGCGTCATCTTGCTGCATCAGCTCTCGGTGTGTGCGGTGCCACTCCTGCACAGGCTGCACTTCTCTCGCACTGTGCGGCCCTCCCTATGGGGCGCACTCCTTGCACGTGGGGCTCCCCTACATGGGGGACACCCCTGCGTGGCGTGGCACTCCTTGCACGCATCAGCACTGCGCATGGGCCAGCTCCACACGGGTCAAGGAGGCCCCGGGGTTTGAACCGCGGACCTCCCATGTGGTAGGCAGATGCTCTATCCGTTGAGCCAAGTCTGCTTCCCAATAGTTTTTTATTTTATAGTTTGGAATTATGGGTCTGTGATGTTTCAGATATGTTTGTGTGTAACAAAGTTTAAAAATGAATTTGAAAAGCTGAGACTGGTGAAGGGCTGGCTTTGTACATGTCTAACAGGCGATCCTGCCGTCCTTTCTGAGCCTTTAGCTACCAGGACCAGAACTCCTGACTTCATATATGACATCCCTGGAGGTGAAGTGACACTTGAATTTTAAATTCAGTGCTTTGTCCCTGAGTCAAGGGCAGGAGTTCTGGTCTGACGCGCTTCTGTGCCTGAGCTGAGCATGCGGAGGGCTTCTGCCCATGGCGTGGGGCCACAGCGCCTCCTGGCGTCAGCCCGCGCCTGGGAGGCAGCTGGACGCACTCTCGGACTCGCTCAGCAAAGGTTTTTGTAAGTGCCAGGGGTTCCCTCAGGGCATCTGCAGAGAACATCCTTTTCCCCACACTCGTAGTCTGTTTTTTTCCCCACTTAACACCTTTGGAAGGTATCTGCTTCCTCAACATGTGCCTAAGAGAAATCCTCCTTTTCTCTTAAGTAGGACACAGAGGCACTAAAGGCTCAACAGATGAGCCCCTTCATTCTGGGGTCCGCCTGCAGCATGAGTGGATGAGCCAGATGCCCGTGCCTGCCCATACAGCCCTCCCGAGGCCCTGTCTGGCTGGGGACGGTGCAGGAGGTTCTCTTCCAGAGTGTCAGGGCGTGAGAGCCGCACAGGCAGCGCGGGTGGGGCGTGGCCAGCTGGTGGCTGTGAGCGACCCACCGTTTTCCAGGATGCGTTTAGTCTGGAAAGCTAGACCCTTAAGTGATGGGAGCAGTGGGCTAGTGCCTGCCATATAGTTTTTTTTTAAAGATATATTTATTTACTTCTCTCTACCCCCTCATTTTTTGCATTGCTATGTCTGCTTGTTGTGTGCTGGTCTTCTTTTTAGGAGGGACTGGGAACCAAATCAGGGACCTCCCATGTTGGAGGGAGGCACCTAATTGTTTGAGCCACCTCTGGTCCCTGCTTTTTTGAGTCTCTCATTATGTTTTCCTCCTTGTGTCTCTTGTTGTATCATCTTGTTGCGCCAGGTTGCTGTCTTCCTCGTTTTCTTTAGGAGGTACTGGGAACCAAACTTGGGGCCTCCCATGTGGAAGGCCCGAGCTCAATCACTTGAGCCACACCCGCTTTCCCCATATAATCATTGTAACTGTAATTGGATGATGATAATATGGGGTGGCTTATAGAATACAGTATTTTTCTGGCATGTATGTTTAAACTTTAAAGTTACTTTAATAATTATGAAATCAATTAGAATATTAATAGTTTTTAACACTTCCATTCTTTTATTTTAATGAAAGGTTTTGGACTTAAAAGAACAACTAGAAAACATGAAAGATAACTTAGTAAGTAAAAATGAGGAAATACTGCATCTGAATTTAAAGTTAGACACACAAAGCAACTGCACTGCCGCCAGCATCAGAGAACTCCAAGAAGAGAACGCGGCTCTAAAGGTGAGCAGGGTGGAGGGCACAGGTCTAGGCCTGCTACCTGGTGCTGGGCTGGCGCACAGGACCCCTGTGGTGGGCGGCGGACGCTGGCCTTCCTAGCCGCCCAGGCGTCTGCGGCCACTTCAGGAAGGGCCTGGGGGCAGATCCGCAGTGAGCAAGCAGGTGGAGCAGCTGAGGGAAATCACGAGCGGGAAACAGTGTGACTACGACTGAGTTTTATCTGCTCTTACCTCCGACACCAAGCTGCCTGTTTGAAGTCTTGGAGAGGATGCATGTTGGAGTAAGACTGCAGATGTGCCTCCCTAGCGACAGAAGCTGTAAGGAGGAAGGGAGCCTTTTTAAAAAGATGGCCTTTTGAAGTATATCAAGTTTGAAATTGTTGCATACAGTGCCAACCTGGCATGTGTCTAATGAACAAACTAATGTGTTTAGAGCAATCCTAGGGCAGTGTCGTTTCGGCTGAACCTTCAAAGTCCTGGGTTGAATCCCTGATACCTCCTGGGGAGCCATCTCAGTCCCTAGTGGCCCTTTGGGTGGAATTAGTCCTTTATTGTTAGATAAGAAATAGATAAAGGGAAACTCGTTTCCTGGGGACTGGTGTAATCGATGCTTGAAAGGTGAACTAAGAGGCCGTTTCACGCAGAAAGCAGTTTGGGTGAAAAGCATTTTTGAAGCGAGTGTTACTGCTTGTACTGCTGGCTGTTGGGGGACCGTTGTCGTGGCAGCCCTCATGGACTTCATCGTCATCATCTCCATCCCTGCAGGTATTTCTGCAGAACAGAGAGAAGGAGATAGCGCACCTGCAGGAGCAGCTCGGGGCGCACCCCGGCGGGCTGGCAAGTGCAGCTCGCCCCGAGGTAAGAGCCAGGGCGCTCGCCTGGCTGGCTTCGAGCTTTTGCTTTCCTTCTGCAGAGCAGGGGCCTCTGGGGCTGCCGGGATGACCTAAAGTCCGTGGTTCACTTTCACTGAGTTTGGAGGGGGGGGTGTGGGGAAGGCTGTATGGGCAAAAGTAAGTTTGATGTGCAGTTTTTCATTTCTCTGAATTTTCCAGTTACAGACTATTAGATATTCTTGATCTGTGTGTTGTCTGTTGGTATCTTGTATATGTGGCAAAATTAAAAAATAATTATCCTTTTCTGATACTGTGAGGAATGCCTTTAAAATCAGTGAGTAATTTTTTTAAAGAAGTTTATTTTTGTTATTTGTCCTTAGTGCCCTAGAACTTGCCATGTATTTTATATATTAAAAAATTGTAATTATTAAACAATGATTATGTGATAATGAAAATAATTACCTCTGTTAAGAATAGAAAGCTAAAAACAATCACCAATTTTTCTTTTGGGATTTTTGTCCATTTCCAGACATGTGCAAATCCAGATATCGTATTTTTGCTTTCATTTTCTATAATTTGAATTCTAAGTTTTTGTAAAGGTGTGGAAGTTATGTTTGTCTTAAGTAATAAAACGGAAGCTGCCACTCTTGTTGGTGAAGAGCCCTGCGCCCTGGGCTGCTTGTCTGCCCCGCGCCCCGTGGCCGCACCGCATGGCGTCCTCAGAGCAGCTGCGCTCCGCCTGAGCTCCCAAGTCTCACCTTATTCTAAGGCGGGGATTAGTGACACTTCTTTAATTTTATCTTTTACTTTCCCTTTGATCAGAGTTATTAGTGTAGGGGTCTTATGCATCTTTTCTTAAATTTATTCCTAAGTAATTTAGGTGTTTGGCATTATTAGAAATGGGACTTTGAAAGAATGTCATTATTTAGTTGTTTGCCATGAATGTGTGTGTATAATATTTTGTATATTAATTTTGCATCCTAATACTTTGCTAAATTCAAATACAAATAGCATTCTTGTAGATTTTTAAAGTAGTTCTACATGTAAGATTATATTATCTGCAAATACTCTTTTATTTCTTCCCAATCTTTATCTCTTTTATCTTTTTCTTCCTTATTACAATGTTTAGGACTTTGAGTAAAATGTTAAATAGAACTGGTGATAAGGAGTCATCCTTTATGAATAGGGTTAATTGTGTCGTTTTTGAAGGTTAAATCAATCACACACTCTCAGGATAAACCCTCCTAGGTGGTGATATATTGCCCTTTTAATATATTACTTGACTTGCTAATACTTTGTTAATTTTTGCATCTGTTTTCATCAAGGGTATTGGTCTGTAATTTTTTTTTTTTGGTAATATTTTGGTATGAAGGTTATGCTGTTATCATAAAATGAGTTGGAAAATGTCCCACTTCCTCCATTTTCTGAAAGAGTATTTATATTTCACATAGGTGTGATTTCATCTTTGTATGTTTTAATAGAATGAACAGTAAAACCATCTGGTCCTGGAGTTTACGTAAGTGGGGAGGTTTATGATGATGAATTCAGTTTCTTTAAAAGATACAGGGCTATTTGGATTTCTGTTTTCTCTAGCATTCTTTTTTTTATGTATTTTTCAAGGTATTTGTCCATATAATCTCAATTGTCAAATTTCTTGGCAGAAAGGAGTTGATAATCCTTCCTTATTAACCACTGTGTCTAAGGTCTGCACTGATGGCCCTTTTTTGATTCCTGACAATGGTGAATCTGTGTTCTTTAATTCTGGGAGTCTGTCTCCCTAGGGGTTTATCAGTTTTAGTTTTGTTGGTGCTTCCAAAGAACCAACTTTTGGGTTTGTTGTCTTTGTTTTTTTTTCTATTTCTTTGATTTCTTCTCTTATTTTTATTGTTATTTACTTCCTCCTATTTATCTTTGGTTTACTTTTCTTTTAATAGGTTCTTTTTTCCCATAAATAATCCATTTATTATTTATTTATTTGATTTTCTTCTCCTCCCCCTCCCCCTGCCCTGCCCTGCCCTGCTGTTTTTGCTCTCTGTGTCCATTCGCTGTGTGATCTTCTATATCTATTTCTTTCTTTGTCTTCTTACCTTTCTTCTCTAGGATTCACTGAGATTCGACCCTGGGGACCTCTGATGTGGAGAGAGGGTCCCTGTCAATTGCCCCACCTTGGTTCCTGGTCTCTACTGCGCTTCACCTTGACTCTCCCCTTCATCTCTCTTTTGTTGTGTCATCATCTTGCTGCATGACTCCCTTACGCGGGCACTGGCTCACTGCGCAGGCACTTGACTCACCATGCGGGCACTCAGCTTACCTTGTGGGCACTGGCTCGCCGTGCAGGCACGCTTTCTCTTCTTCTTTTTCACCAGGAGGCCCCAGGGATCGAACGTGGGTCCTCCTGTATAGTATGCGGGTGAGCGACGTCTGCTTCCCTTAATAGCTTCTTTAGGTGGACTCTTAGGTCACTGGTTTTAATTTTAGACATTCCTTATTTTTTAATGTGACTTTTTTATTGTTACAAAATATATTTTTAATCGATTCACAACATTCACTTTTCAGCATACAGTTCTATAAATATATATGCTTATTTGCCCTCCGTATTTGTGAAGTACTTGTTAAAATCTTTTGCTGAAAGTTGGATCATTCTTTTTCTTGTTGAGTACTAAGAATTCTTTATATATTGTAAACATTTCTTTTAAAATTTTGTTTTAGTAAGTTTTTTTTCTTCAAAGATTTATTTTATTTATTCCTTCCCACTCCCCCGCCATTGTCTGCTCTCTCTATCCATTTGCTGTGTGTTCTTCTGTATCCGCTTATATTATCAGACGGCACTGGGAAACTGCGTCTCTTTTCTGTTGTGTCATCTTGCTGTGTCAGCTCTCCGTGTGTGCGGCGCCACTCCTGGCAGGCTGTGCTTTTTTCATGTGGGGTGTCTCTCCTTGTGGGGTGCACTCCTTGTGTGTGGGGCACCCCTACGCAGGGGCACCCCTGTGTGGCAGGGCACTCCTTGCACCCGGGGGCTCACCACTCGTGTCAGGAGGCCCTGAGGATTGAACCCTGGACCCTCCATATGGTAGGTGGATGCTCTATCAGTTGAGCCACGTCCGCTTCCCTGTTTTAGTGAGTTTTATTTTTGTTAGGTTATAGGTTTACAGAAACATCAGGCATAAAAAATACAAAATACATTGTTCCTGTATACCACCCTATTAGGAACACCTTGCATTAGCATGGTGCGTTTGTTAGAATTCTTTAAAGAACACTTTTATACTTTTACTGTTAACTGTAGCTCATTGTTTACAAAAGGATTCATGATGTTGTACAGTGCTATGCTTTTCTTTTAATTTTTAGTCTAGTCACATACATATGACCTAAAATTACCCCTTTGAACCACATTTATCTCTGTAACCCAGTGCTGCTAATTATGTTCATGGTTGTGCTACCACCATCCCCATCTACCACCAAACCTTCCCAATGAACCCCAGTAGAAACTGTGTAAAATTTAAGCATAACTTGCTATTCCCTACCCACAGCCCAGCCCTTTGTAAGTTCTAGTCTAGATTCTGACTCTCTGCCTTTGCTTATGCTAATTATCTCACATAAGTGAGAGCATACACTGTTTGTCCTTTTGTGTCTGTCTTCATGGTTCACACATGTTTTTGCATGATTTGTAGCTTCATCCTTCCTTTTTTTAAGATTCCCACTCACCACTCAACCACCAACACCTTACATTGGTGTGGAGCATTTGCTACAATTGAGAAAATATTACTACTAACTGTAGTCCATAACTTACCTTAGGTGTATTTTTCCCATGAACTACCCTAGCACTAACCATGTATTAGTATTGTTTATTTGTTATAGTTCATGAAAAATGTTCTCATCTTCTGGCACAGAGCTCACTGTGTTATACAGTCCCTTGCCTTTTACAGTCCATCCAAGGTGCACACTCAGTGACTCTCCATTTTGTCATGGAGTTGTGCTGTCATCAACTCAATTTTAGAATGTTTTTATTACTCCAAAAAAGAAAAGTTGCATCCTCCCCTATAGCTCCCAATTTTTGACCCTTAGCATTGATGTAGTATGTTCTTTTCCACTGATTCAAAAATATTACAATGCTAATGTTAACTACAGCCCGTAATTTACATTAGTTGTATTTTTCCCATGTATCCCCATATTCTTAATACTTTGTAATAGTGACATACATTTGTTCTAGTTTGTAGAACATTCCTGTTCTTGTACTATTATCCACAATCCTCATCTACCACCAAGTTCACAATGTTATACAGTCTCTAGTTGATCCTCTAGCTTTCTTTCTACTGACATTTGTCTCTAGACTACCCCTTTCAGCCACAATCACATTTGTAAATCTGCAATGTTATACTCCATATAATGTGTTACCATCAATTCTACCCATTTTCAAACATTTGCGGTTAACCTTATTAAAATTTTTACATTAAGCATGAGCTCCCCTTTCTCCATCCTAATATTCTATGTCCTAGTAACCTATACTTTATGTTTTAATCCCATGAGTTCACTCACTGTATATAGTCGATACTAGTGAGACCAAAAAATATCCATCCTTTCGTGTCTAGCTTATTTCAGTCAACCTAATGTCTTCAGATTTCGTCCATGTTGTCACATGCATCAGGACTTAATTTCCTCTTTCAGCTGAAAAATAGTCCATTGTGTGTGCATACCACATTTTGTTTATCTACTCATTGGATGATGGACACTAGTGTTATTTCCATCTTTTGGCAATTAGAAACAAGGCTGCAGTAAACACTGGTGTGCAAATGCCATATCACGTCCCTGCTTTCAGTCCTCTTGAGTATATTCCTAGTGGCGGGATGGCCAGATCAAATGGCAGCTCTGTGTTACGCTTCCTGAGGAGCTGCCAAACTGTCCTCCGCAAAGGCTGCCCTGCCCTGCAGTCCCACCAGCAGTGCAGGGGGGTTCCTGCTTCTCCACATCCTCTCTAGCACTTGCTTTCTGCTTTTTTGGTAATGGGCATTTTATGAGGGGTTAGATAATATCTCATTGCACTTTTGATTTGCATTTCCCTAATAGCGAGTGATGTTCAACATCTTTTTCAAGTGCGTTTTTGGCCATTTGTATTTTTTCTTTGTAAAAATGTCTATTCAAGTCTGATCCATTTTTCAATTGGATTTGCATCCCTTTTTATTGTTGAGTTGTGTGATCTCTCTATATGACATGGGTATCAAACCTTTACCAGATATGTAGTTTTCAAAAATTTTCTCCCATTCAGTAGGCTGCTCTTTTGCCTTCTTAACAGTATCGTTTGAAGCACAAAATTGTTTAAGATTGAGGAGGCCCCATTTTTCCTTTGTTTCTTTCATTGCTCGTGCTTTGGGTGTAAGGTTTAAGAAACTACCACCTTCCATAAGATCTGAGCTTTTATATTTAGGGTTTAATCCATTTTGTGTTAACTTCTGTGTGAGGTGTGAGGTAGGGGTCCTCTTTCTTTCTTTTAGATATGGTTGTTCAGTTTGTTGAAGAGACTATTCTGTCCCAGGTGAGTGGACTTTGTCACCTTCACAAAAATCACTTGACCACAGAGTTGAGGGTCTATTTCTGAACTCTGTTTTGTTCCTTTGGTCAGTCAGTCTGTCTTTATGCCAGTACCATACTGTTTTTACTACTGTAGCTAAGTAATAGCTTTTTTTACCCCTCTTTATTATTATTTTTTAATGTTACATTAAAAAAAAATAAGGTCCCCATATACCCCCTGTCCTCCTCACCCCACTCCTCCCACATCAACAACCTCTTTCATCATTGTGGGACATTCGTTGCATTTGGTGAATACAGTTTGGAGCTCTGCTGCACCACATGGATAATGGTTTACATTGTAGTTTATGCTGTCCCCAGCATCTGTCCCTGCAATACCACCCAGGACAACTCCAAGTCCCGAAAATGCCCCCATGCCATATCTCTTCTTCCCTCTCTCTACCCTCAGCAACTACCATGGCCACTTTCTCTACCTTAATGCTACAATTTCTTCCTTTACTAATCACAATAGTTCCATAGTAAAATAACAGTAAGTCCACTCTAGTCCATACTCTTTTCCTCCATCCTGTGGACCCTGGGATGGTTATGTCCACTCCACCTCTATATCGAGAGGGGGCTTAGATTCTACGTGGATGATGGATGCAATACTCCTGCTTTCAGTTGTAGGAGCTCTTGGCTGTCTGGTGTGGTGGTTGACCTTCTTCATATCCTGTTTGCTGGCTGGAATAAGTCCAATAAACCAGCGGGTAGGAGTTGCAAGTCTCTTCAGGCTGAGGGCCTGACTGTCACATGGACAGTCCAGAGATTCAGGTCTCCTGAGTATACACCAACTCCAGTGGCAACCACAGGTCCAGTAAAAGTGATGGAAGAGGCATGTGTAGAAAGGTCACATCTGAGTCCAGCTCCATCTCACTCAGGGACACAAACTCCTGAAATAACTCAGTTGGGAGAGCATTAGACTGACGATCTCTGGAAGATTTTCAGTTGGCTTCACCCAGATCTATCAGAGGAATCACTATCTATGGCAGCTACAGTCTAAGAAAATGTATTTCTTAAATTATAAGACTTGAAGATTGAAGTGACTCTTTGATCTTGGGCTGCAGAATGGATGTTGTGTCAGCAGGCATGAAAACAACTCATTTCGTTGTACATCTCCATCAGAGCTCCTGGGTGACCAGGAGCATTGTTAGTGAGCAGGAATATTTTCAAAGGAATCCTATTTTCTGAGCAGTAGGTCTCAACATTGGACTTAAAATACTTAGTTAACTGCGTTGTAAACAGAGAGGCTGTGGTCCGGGCTTGGCTGTTCCACTTACAGAGCACAGCCAGAGCAGATTCAGCATAATCCCTGAGGGCCCTGGGATTCCTGGAAACGAGCACTGGCTTCACTTAAAGTCACCAGCTGCATTCGCCCCTAACAAGAGAGCCGGCCTGTGCTGGAGCTTTGAAGCGGGCACGGACTTCTCCACTCCAGCTAGGAAAGCCCTGGATGGCATCTTCTTCTGCTGAAGGCTGTTTGCTCTACACTGAGCATCTCTTGTTCGGTGTGGCCACCTTCATCAGTTCTCTCAGCTAGACCTTCTGGGTAACTTGCTGCAGCTTCGACATCAGCACGTGCTGCTCCACTTGCCTCTTACGTTACTGAGACGGCTTTTTCCCTTAAACCTCACGAGCCCACCTCTGCTGCCTTCAGACTTTTTCTTCTGCAGCTCTCACCTCTCTCAGCGTTGATAGAATTGAAGGGAATTAGAGAGTCTTGCTCTGGATTAAGCTTTGGCTTAAGGGAATGTGGTGACTGGTTTATCTTCTCTCCAGACTGCTCACACATCTCCATATCAGCAGTAAGGCTGTTTCTGTAGTCATTTGTATGTCCACTCAAGTAGCACTTTTAATTCCTTTCAAGAACTTTTTCTCTGCCTTCTTCCTTGGCTGTTTGGCCTAAGAGTCCTCACTTGTGGTCTGTCTGTGCTTTCTACACGCTTTCCTCACTAAGCCTGAGCATCTCCAGCCTTTGATTTCCAGTGGGAGCCAGTGCAGGGCCCTGGGTGAGCAGAGAGCTGTGGGCGCCGGGCCACTAGGACCCCACTCTGGGCCTCGGTTTGCCTAGGGTGTCAAGACCCCTGGGGACATGGCAGTGAGCGGCCCCGCTCTGGTCAGCACGGCTGCTTTGGCGCTGCAGATATCCAAGGGTGCAGCAGCCCCTTGCCCCGGAGTGGGAATTGACTGCTCTCCCACAGCACCGTGCAGGAACGTTCAGCATGCTTCCTGCGGGAGTCCCCAGGCCACGCCAGCCAGGTGGCTGGGCAGCCGTGCTTCCCCGTGTGTCTGGGCGGGTCACTCTGCTCTCTGGAACCTGGGCCTGGGATCCGCAGTGGGAGCGTGGGGGCTGCAGGCCAAGCCTGTGCGTTTCACGGTTGGCTGCTTGCCCTGTTACTGCAGCCCTTGTACTGTTTTCTGGAGCTTTGAGAAAGGTGTTTCTGCCTGTCGTTGCTGGTTGCTGAAAGCACCTGTGGGGTGGCGCCTGGAAGCGTTTCCCTCTGCCACCTTGTTTGGGGCACCGCCAGGAGATTCTAACTTTTACCCATTTGTTATACCTGATTTAGTGGGAGTACAACTTTTTGAAGTGTATTTCAAGAATTGAATGGTTACTTGTTGAAAATGTCACATAGGAAACAGAAGTTAGTTTAATCTAGTTGTTATGTTGCCTATTTGATTTTGAGGTTATGTTGTCTCTGTACCTCTCTACATATTAATTTAACCTGAACTATAAGGTGAAAGAGAAATTCTAAAGTCCTGCATTTAATTTGTCTATGAATTGTGTTTTCCTTAGGTTATATATAACAGAAGTTCTGAAATTGAAGAACTGAAATCCATTATTGAAAATTTGCAAGAGAACCAAGTTCGCTTACAAAAGGACAGAGTAGAAGAAATAGAACAACTCCATGAAGTCATTGAAAAACTACAGAAAGAGCTCTCTCTTGCAGGACCTGTGATTCATGAAATTAGTGACAGTCAAGTGGAAAATCTTCAGAGTGAGCTGGAGAAAGGGTTGCTTTGCTTTGGAGAGGCGGCGGCAGACCCCGGGTTGCTGGGGCCGCGTGTGCAGGCTTTGGAGCGGGAGCTGTCGGCTGCGTTTGCAGCCCAGGAGTCCCTGCGGCAGAGCCTCCAGGCCACCGAGGAGGCCGCCGAGCGCCAGCTGGCCGTGCTGAGGGGCAGCGTGGCCCTCAGGGAGTCCGAGGTGGAGAGCATGGCCTCCCGCATAAGGGCGTTCGAAGCCACCCTGAGAGAAAAGGAAACAGCGATTGCAGAGAAAGAATTGGAAATTGATGCTCTGAGCAGACAGAGAGCATCCCGTCTGACGGAGCTGGGCACCATCCTGCCAGCCCTGTCCCGCTGGCAGCGCACCCTGGAGCAGCAGCCCCTGGCTGCTGTGCACGAGCCTCCGGAGCTGCAGGCGTTGCGTGTGCAGTGTGCCCACCTCACCCACCAGCTGCAGGTGTTGAACCAGTGGTTCCTGCAGTGCCAGGAGCAGCTGGACCAGTGCCCAGCTGGCCCGCCTGCCCCCCAGAGGTGTGCAGAGCCCACCAGTGCGCGCAGGCCCATGGGTGGGGCTTTTGGGGCTACGGAGGGCGTGCGAGGTGATGATCCTGACCAGGACCTGGGTAGCCGGCAGCCCGTTGCGGGCCCCCCGGGTCTTGAGGTAGGCGTCCTTTCCTCTAAGAGCCGTGTAGGGGTAGCTCTCGATGCCAGCAGGACCCTGGCGGGGTGGGGCTGGGACCTGGGGTCTTGAAGGACACGTTTTTAATGCTGCTTCTCCCACACTTTCAAACCCTTTTAAATTTAGCTGTTCTTTCTGTGCTGGGCTCCAGGAATACAGTTCCCCCTGGCGGCTTGTGCAGGTGCAGCCAGGGCCCAGGCTGCAAGCCCTGATGGTCCAGGGCCTGCCTCCCCGGGACCTCCACCCAGTGCACCGATGGGGAAGTCCAGGTGGTGATTTTGCTCTAGGTACAATTTTTTACTAGGTTTAGCTGTACGTTATTTAAGTTAAAAGAACAACGTTCTCCCTTTAATACCACAGGAAATGTCCAGTGATAGATCATCTTTCTCGGTCTCACTCTTGACAGAACATTCCCTGTGTATGGTGTTTTAAGCTCATTTCATTCTGGAATAGTGTCCTATGCCAATCTTCCTTTTTAAGACACTCTGGTTAGTGGCTCTGCAGAGCCTCCCAGCCTCTCACCCTCCACCTGCCCATCCCTGCAGCTCTCAGCCCACCCTTGGGGCTGAGCCCGCTCCCTGGGTCGAGGGCAAGGCCAGTGCTGTGCCCGACGTGGCCTTTGGGCAGCGAGCAGGTCGCAGGCTGTCAGGATGTGGCTGCTGCCGTGTCCTGGTGGGAGCTGTTGTGGAGAAGGCGACGCGGTGCCAGGCCACGAACACGAGGGGGCCCCGCTGACCCCCGTGCTGGGCAGGGCAGCCTCCGGAGCCGGCACACTGTGCGCCTGGCTTTCAGGGGTGTTCAGCTTTCAGTTTATAAGCATCTTTACTGTTTTCTCTATTTATTATAGTGTCTAGTTGCGGATGATTTGCAGCCTGCCAAAGGCCTAGTGACCTTAACAGATGCAGGGCTCCAAAAGCCGGAGCGTGTGATGTCGGTCCTGACAGCCTGTCAGAAGTGGCTTGAATCTGAGCTCCTCTTTGTGAAAACTGAAATGCCCTTGAGTAAAGAGGACAGCAGCAGAGTGTTAGAAGGCCTCAAGGTGATCAGCCCTTCAAGGGAGGCCGAGCGCAGGGGGCCTGGGAGCAGTGTCGGCAGCTCTGTCCACTCCGCTTTGAGACCCCGCACGTGTCTCGTTTACGACCCGCTGTAGAAGCGCATGTGTGCTGTGGCTGAGCATCGTTAAGTTTCCCTTGTTGGTACTTAGGCTTCGCTGTTCATGGGTTCTTTATCTTTGAGGACCTTCATTGTCAGAGGCTGTTTTGTTTTGAAAAGCTTCAGAATTATTTTTTGAACCTCAGTTTGTTTTCCTACAATTTTTATTTCTACTCCCAGAAACCAAGAGCGATCTAGAATTCAACAATTTTTGAATTTTGAGTCAGGCCAGAAGCTCCCAGAAGTTCACTTTTCCCTGGGGTAAAGGCTTGCCCACTGGCAACATCTGACTGTGGGAGGGTGAGCTTTCCCGAGTCGTCTGGGAAATCCACCCAAGGGCCCGTCCTTGAAGACGCTATCTCTGGGTCACTGGAGCTGTTTGTGTCCTTTGAGCCTGGGTCTGTGGGGCGCTGTCCCCTCTACAGGTTCTTCCCCAGCCAGTTGGACCCCTCGCTCTGCCCATCTGAGGGCACCATCCAGGGACCTATCCTCTGACCGTCCTTGCCACTACTTACAAACAGGCCACCCACTTGGCCCAAATTCCAAAATCCAAAGACTGAAATCCAGAAGTGCTTGGCTGGTTAGTTTCCCGAGTTTGGTGCCAAAACATTTTTGACACCCAGATGGCTCGGCCTGGGGCGCTGAGCCTCCGGGGCCCCTGCTGGTGAGCAGCGCTGTCCGGGCTGGGCTCTCTTCACAGGTGTGGCTGCAGGGGCTGCCCCTGGCCCTCTGGGAACACTCCACCATACGTGGTCTGTGCCCCGTCCTGGTGTCTCAGCAGCTGAAGTCCACCTGCCCGGAGGGCTCTGACCAGCCCGTGGGCACTCCTGCATACCTGGGAGAAGAGGCCCCTGTCTGGTTTTGGCTGTTGACCAAATCCCTCATGAAGTATATTCTATATGGAGATAATCATTCCATCAACTCTATACAGCAGTCTTGTTTTAATTATTTGTGTTAGGGCGTTTGCTTGAATTCATGTTGAACGCAACTCTCACAACATCATGAGCTAGCTGCCAAATTCTTTAGAAGTGTACACACTAACCAGGAAATTCTATATTCATCACAAAATTTAAAACTGTATGTTTTTCAGTGTTCCGTATAGAACTTTCCTGTTATTTTGTTTTGCCATTAAAAGCTGTATTTTCAGTAAAGTATCATGTAAATATGTTCCTTTTAAGCAAAGACTTTAATCTTTGATTCTGTCTTTCATGCACTTGATAAAAGTTGAAATCCTAAGAATTTAAGGGGACCCATGGAATCTTAAATGCTCATACACTCTCTGAGATTGCCTCACAAATACCAAACACATGTGAAACTGTCACTTATTTCATTCACTATTCACATATTCTTTTTTAACTGCAGGGCAAGGAAAAACTACTGGAAGATGGTCAACTACAGAAAATAGACCTAATAACTCAGATGAAACAACTTCAAGAAAAACTAAATCATCTAGTATGTTCTATGACCATCCAGGACATGGAGACTGAAGATTTTGAATTTCTGCATCCGTCGGCACGCCCTTTAGAAAATAGTTCAAGTAAAACTTTCTCTAATGATGAACACACGGACGGATCACTTCCTGCTGATGGATTTAACGTCAGTCAGACCACACGGAATCGACCTGAAGATCTTGAAAATCGAGATCCTCTGATGGGAAACGAAATGTCAGACTTTCCTATTGGGAACAAAGCAGAATTGCAGGAGGGATCTCTTCCTTTAAAGACCAGTTTGCACAGCAGCTCTCTTGACCTAAACTGCTCTGAGGTGGCTGAGCCTTTTAAAATCCAAGCGAGGACGATGGACCTGTCCTCTTGGGGCTCCCCAGAGGTGGTCAGGAGAGACTCGAGCCTGCAGCCCCCGCCCAGCCTCCCCCTGACACCCTGCTCGGACGCTGCCGGCCTGGACTCCTCCCTGCGGGGTGGGGCCCCCCCCTCACTGGTCCTGGCTGATGAGTCGGGGCTGCTTTGTTACTCGGGGGTGTCCCCAGCGGAAAAGGCCTGTCAGTGGCCAGAGCCCCAGTCAGCTGGCCCCCCCCACGTGGAGAGGACCCCTGTGGTAAGTCCCCTCCCCGGGCACTCCCAGGGCTGCCTGCTCCGCCTGCCTGCGGCCTCACAGCAGCGCCATTGTTAGCTCAGCCCCTCGGCCGCGCAGCTGCACCCACTCCTGTGGCAGCACTTTGTGCAGGATAAGTTGACTTTCTGCAGGTCTAAACCAAATCTACTGTAGTAGGAGCAAGTAGATGGTTTCAGGCCTTTTTTTAAAATTTGTGAGCTGGATTAACCCTACTCAAAAGTTCACCATAGTCTTGTATGCTCATTTTAGAAATATAGTAATAAAAACCACCCTTTTTGTAATTTGGATAAGGATTCTTTATCTAGGATATGTTTTTTTATATTTTCAGTAGTACTTCCTGTTTAACAGACTCCACAGATAATGCTAATTCATTTTAAGAATAATTTATTACTGTTGAGTTAGATCATACTTGAGCATAGTAATTTTCAGACTTTTGAGTATCTTGGGTAAGATAAAATAGAAAATAGTTAAGGCATGTGTATTATCTATAATTTATTACTGTTGAGTTAGATCATACTTGAGCATAGTAATTTTCAGACTTTTGAGTATCTTGGGTAAGATAAAATAGAAAATAGTTAAGGCATGTGTATTATCTGAAGTGTGCTGTATATTTATCATTTCATGGAAATATTTGTGAGTACCTCAAAATATCTTAAAGAACTGTGAGTAGATCTGATTAAATTATTGGACTCACGTGACCTCAGTGTGTTGAAAAGTCTTTGATTCCATTCATTTGGGATCTATGTGGAAAGATTATAAACTGAGGCCTTGAAAAGTTTGTCTGGCAATTTCAGCTCCATGATGTAATACATTATTTTTATGACCATTTAAAAGTTTACTTATTTGAACAGGAGAAAGATGTTGAAGATTTTATCATAACGTCTTTTGAGTCTCAAGAACACTTAAGATCACCTCCACGTGTCTTAGAAGGAAAAAACGATGGCAGTGAAAAAAGTGAGTCAGTTATCTTTCTCTAAACTTTTAATTTTGATAATTTCAGAATATAGAATAGTACAAAGAATTCTTATGTACCTTCACCTAGATTCTCCCAAAGTGGATAGTTTACCACTCAACATTTATGGAGAGTATAGGCAGGCGCTTAGTAGCATGGTCCTTAATTTCAGCTTGTCCCATGTACCTCCTGGTTAAGTGTGGGGTGCATCGTTGACAGAAAGCCTCAGCATGGCACAGCATTCTTCATGGCAGGAGGTGTGTGGTGACTTGTGCTTCTTTGTCTGGCTTTGGTATCAATATCAGGCTTTGGTATTATTATACTAGCTTCATAGAATGGGTTAGGACATGTTCCCACTAATATGTTCTCAAAGAATTTGTGAAGGGTTGGTGTGAATTCTTTAAATGCTCATAGAATTAATCAGTGAAACCATCTGGTTGCTGGGCTTTCCTTTTTTGGGAGGTTTTTGATGACTGATTCAATCTCTATTTGTTGTAGGTTTGTTGAAATCATCTATTTCTTAAGTCAGTTTAGGTAATTTCTGAGTCTAGGAATTGGTCCATTTCTTGTAGGCAGTCTCATTTGTTGGCATATAGTTGTTCATAGTATCCTCATAGCTCATTTTACATTTGTGGGGTTGGTAATAATGTCTCCCTGGCATGTCTCATTTTACTTGTTTGTATCCTTTCTCTCTTTTTCTTTCGTCAGACTGGCGAAAGGTTTGTAAGTTTTTTTTGTCTTTCCAAAGAACCAGTTTTTAAAATGATACTGTTGTTTTTCTACTATCTATTTATCTCTAATCTTTATTAGTTCTTTTGCTCTCTTTAGTTTGCTCTTCTTTTAGTAGTTTGATGAGGCACGAGTTTAGGCTAATAATTTGAGATCTTTTTTCTTTATTTAATGTAAGCATTTAGAGCTATAAATTTCCCTCTCAGCACTGCCTTTGCTGCATCCCGTACATTTGGTATGTTGTGTTTTCATTTTCCTCAACGTATTTCCTAATTTCCCTTGTGATTTTTTTATTTGACCCATTGTTTATTTAGGAGTATATTGTTTGATTTCCACATATTTTGGGATTTCCCCTTTGTTCCTCTGTCATTGATTACTAGCTTCATTCCTTTATGGTTGGAGAAGATCCAGTGTATGATTTCAATCTTTTAAAATTTATTGAGACTTGTTTTATGACCAAACATATTGAGAAGAATGTGTGTTCTTTTGTTGGGTGAAGTGTTTTGTATATGTGTGCTAAGTCTAGTTGTTTTATTGTATTATTCAAGTCTTCTCTTTCCTTATTGATCTTCTGTCTAGATGTTCTATTTGTTTTTGAAAGTCGTATATTTAAACCTCTTACTATTAATGTAGAATCATCTATTACTCCCTTCAAATCTGTCTAGTGTTTGCTTCACATACTTGGGACCTGTGCTGTTAGGTGCACACAGATATTCATAATTTGTTACATCTTCTTTATAAATTGATCCTCTTTGTCAATATATAGTGTCTTCCTTTGTCCCCTGACAGTGTTTGACTTTTAATTAATTGTGTGCACGAGTATTTTTTAACCATCCTTTCACTTTTGGCTTACTTACAAGTAAGTAAGGTAAGTCTCTTGTAAATAGCATATAGTTGAGTGATGTTTTGCCAACTTCAGTCTTTTGACTTTTGACTGGAAAGTTTAATCCACTTACATTGAAAGTAATGATATTACAGGACTTTTCTACCATTTTGTTGTTTGGCTTTTGCAATTCTTACACCCTTTTACCCCCTCAATTCTTCTATTAGTGTCCACTTTTGTATTTAGTTGATCTTCTTTTTTTATTTTTGAGCATTTTTTAAATTGTAGTGTTTTGAAGATACATAGAACACAGAAAATGTTACATTAAAATATATGAGAGATTCCCCCTCAAATAGAGGGAACTGTATCTCTCAAGAGAAATGGTGGCTCCCAGTACATTAGGGCAATTGAGCATGTCAAGCCCTCAACACTGTTGCAAGTATCTCTGAACATGGTCCTTCAAACAATGAAGATTGACGGTCACTGTGGGCCCTAAGGGGAGGAGGAAAGATTTATCGAATAGATGGAACCAATGTAACTGTGTGGGCAATAGAAGTGTTCCACAAGAGTACGCAAGGATGGATATAAGACATGTAAAATTACACCAAAAATATATAGGAGCTGATAGGCTAAAACGTAAATCATATTTTAAAACATAGGATAACTAAAAATTTAGAAAATTGTATAGTCTAAAATATAAACCACAATGTAAACACAAATGTTACCTTGTTTGAAAGCTATTGTCTCGGGAAACGGACTTTGGCCCAGTGGTTAGGGCGTCCGTCTACCATATGGGAGGTCCGCGGTTCAAACCCCGGGCCTCCTTGACCCGTGTGGAGCTGGCCATGCGCAGTGCTGATGCGCGCAAGGAGTGTCGTGCCACGCAAGGGTGTCCCCCGCGTGGGGGAGCCCCACGCGCAAGGAGTGCGCCCGTGAGGAAAGCCGCCCAGCGTGAAAAGAAAGAGCAGCCTGCCCAGGAATGGCGCCGCCCACGCTTCCCGTGCCGCTGACGACAACAGAAGCGGACAAAGAAACAAGACGCAGCAAATAGACACCAAGAACAGACAACCGGGGGAGGGGGAGAAATTAAATAAATAAATAAATCTTTAAAAAAAAAAAAAAAAAAAAAAAGAAAGCTATTGTCTCAATATCTGTACATCAGTTTCAGTAAATATAGTATGAATATGTAAAAAGATTATTGCTGTGGAAGGGAAATGGTTTTATGGTGGATAAGTGGGAGTACTGTATATTGTATATATGAATTGCTGTGATCTAAAACTCTTGTGAAGATAAGCTTAATAATTAGAAAAAAGAAAAGAAAAAGATAGGACGTAGACACTGAGGAAAAGACGGAAGTAGTTGCCTTGCCAGTTTTTATACAGGGCAACACTTAAACTGCAGTGATGGGAGACAAAACATCAAAAACAAAGCTTATGTATTTTTAAATTTTTTGACACCCCAATTTATTTTTACCGTAATTTTTCCAAATTAATATGTCTTCTATATCTAACCTTTAAATTCATCACTATATTCCATTTTACTATTAATGGAACCTGGCAATATATGGGACTTCACTTTTCAGGATGTTTTGTATCACAGAGAGGTTCAACAATGGCAGCGGAGGAATACTAGTGTGGGATGTTATTGATAGGGGATACATGGTTCTCCAGGGCATATATCCAGGGTACATAAAAATGTTTGGATATTTTCATAATGCATACAATTAAAAACAACAGCTGAGGGAGTGCTGAGTTCCCAGCCAGGGGAGCTCTAGCACAGTCCCTAAAGGAACAGCAACAATCCCCCAAGTGCAATGGCAAAGACCAAGAAAGAATGAAGGTCCAACAATGAGCCCTTGATACTAATGACTATGCTTGTGAGCCTGTGCACCTGAAATAAGAACAAGGCCTAGAGCTGCAGGGTGCCTAAGAGTTACCTCCTGAGAGCCTCCATGTTGCTCAAATGTGGCCACTCTCTAAGCCAAATCAGCATGCAAATGTGTTGCCTATCCCCCAGTGTGGGACATGACTCCCAGGGATGAGCCTCCCTGGTGCTGAGGGATTACTACCAAGTACCAGCTGATGATGTAACTAGAAAATGACCTTGAATAAAAGGGTCAACTCGGACCAGCAGAATATCTCAGTCTACATATAATACCAGGAGAGAAAAATGCTTTTTGACCTGAATCAAGGGGGAAATGGAAAGGACAAATGAGTTTATATGGCTTTGAGTCTCCAAAAAGAGCCGGGAGGTTATCAGAGGGGTTGCCCTTATGCACACCTCAGTAGAGTCCCAGAGACAGATAAAGTAGGTACAACCCCAGGTATTGGTTCTTCTGAGGGCTACAGAGACCCACAGATTCTATGGTCATGGCAGATGGAGTTCAGTGCCATGTCAGTTGGCCCTTCTTTGGAGTTTGTGTTTCTGTGTGATGGAGCTGGACTCAGATGTGATCTCTTTTCACAAGCCTCTCCTGTTACTTTTACCAGAACTGTAGTTGGTGCTGGGGTTTAATATATACCCAGAGGATCTGAATCTCTGGACTGACCATATGATAACCAGGCCCTGAGCCTCAACAGACTTCAGCTTCTACACTCTGGTTTATTGGACTTACCCCACTCAGCTAACATGGAGTTGAAGAAGGTCAACCACCACACCATGGAGCCAAGAGTGCCTACAACTGAAAGCAGGAGGATTGCATCCAGCATCCATGTGGAATCTAAGCCCCCTCTTGATATAGATACAGAGTGGACACAACCATTCCAAGGTCCACAGGATGGAGGAATAGAATATGGATTAGAGTAGACTTACTGATATTCTATTCATGAACTATTATGATTAGTAATCATAGAAAATGTGGCATTGGTGTGGAGAAAGTGGCCATGGTGGCTGCTGAGTGTGGGGAATGGGAGGAAGAGATGAGATGTGGAGGCATTTTCAGGACTTGGAGTTGTCCTGGATGGTGCTGCAGGGACAATTACCGGACATTGTATGTCCTCCCATGGCCCACTGGGTGGAATGTGGGAGAGTGTGGGCTATGGTGTGGACCATTGACCACGAAATGCAGCAGTGCTCAGAGATGTATTCACCAAATGCAATGAACGTCTCATGATGATGGATGAGATTGTTGCTATGTGGGGAGGGTGGGGGGTATATGGGGACCTCATATTTTTCGAATGTAATATTAAAAAAATAAAGACAAAAAAAAAGTTGGAAACAAAAAAAATATAAGAGATTCCCACATACCCCAGACCCCATCCCCCATTCCTCCCACATCAATCACCTCTTTCATCATTGTGGCACGTTTATTGCATTTGGTGAATACATCTTGGAGCACTGCTGCACCGCATGGAGTATAGTCTACCTTGTAGTTTACACTCCACCCCAGTCCATTCAGTGGGTTATGGCAGGATGTATGATGTCCAGCATCTGTCCCTGCAACATCATTTAGTTGATCTTTTGTAGTGAGCTATTTAGAGTATCTTATTTCTCTCTCTGAATACTTTCTGGATATTTTCTTTGTAGTTACCATGGTTAAATTTAACATCCTTTAACAATCGTGTTTGATTTGAAACCAGCTTAACTTCAACAGCATACACAAACTGTGTTTCTGAAGCCCTCCATCCGCCTTTGTGTTACTGTCATAAATTACACTTTATACGTTGTGTTGAAAATTCGAGATTTATCATTACTTTTTTTTTTTAAATTTATCCATTTCTCCCAGTGCCCTCGTTGTTTGCATTTGCCGTGTCTGTTATGTGCTGGTCGTCTTCTTTTTTTTTTTTTTAGTAGATACCGGGAACCAAACCTGGGACCTCCCGTGTGGGAGGGAGGTGCCTGATCAGTTGCGCCACCTCTGCTCCCCGTTTTCTTGTGTCTCTCATTATGTGTGTCTCTTGTTCAGGCAACCGCCGTGCCAGCCTGCCATGTCAGCTCACTGTCTTGCTTGTCTTCTTTAGGAGGCACTGGGAACTGAACCTGGACCTCCCTTATCTTAGGCGGGAGCTCAATTGCTTAAGCCATATCTGCTTCCCTCGTTACTTTTTATGTGTTTGCATTTTGGATCCTGTAAACTGTAAAAAGTGGAGTTATAAATCAAAGAGAACAGTACTGATATTTTTGATTACCCATATAGAGTTACCTTTGCCAGAGGTCTTTATTTCTTTATGCAGCTTAAATCTGTTATCTTGTGTTCTTTACTTTCAATCTGATGAACTCCCTTTTGCATTGCTTGTAGGGGAGGTCAGGTTGTGACAAACTCCCTCAGCTTTTGTTTATCAAGGAATGTCTTAATCTCTCCCTCACCGCCCCCTTCCTTGTCTGTCTTTGTCTGCTCGTTGTGTCTGCTCATCTTCTTTTTAAGAGGTGCTGGAACCAAACCTGGGACCTTGCCTGTGGGAGGTGGGTGCTCAACCTCTTGAGCCACATCCGCTCCCTGTTCATTCTGCCTGCTCATTGCGTCAGCTTGTTGGATCAGCTCATTGCAACTATTTGTTGCATTTGCTTGTCTTCATTAGGAGGCACCGGAAACGGAACCTGGGACCTCCCATGTGGGAGGCAGGCGCCCAACAGCTTAGGCCACATCTGCTCCCCCTTTCTCTCATTCTTGAAAGATAGTTTTGCCAGATAAAGAATTCTTGCTTGTAGTATTTTCTTTCAGCACTTTGAGTGTGTCGTCCCACTCTCTTCTCGCCTCCTTGTCTTCTGATGAGAAGTCAGCCTCTGCTCCTGCTGCCACTTCCCTGCCCTTCACACGGGGCTTCTCTCTTGCTGTCCTCGGGGCTCTGTCGTTGGCATTTGGTGGTTTGATCACAGTATGTCTGGGTCATACTCTCTAGTTTGTTGAATGTCTTTGGCTAAATTTGGACAGTTTTCAGCCCATGTCTCCTTCCCTGCCCTCCGCCCTTCCTTCCTCTCTTCTGGCCCCACAGCGTGTAAACTGGGCGCTGGCTGGAGCCCAGGCTGCTGGGCTGCCGCCGTCTCCCGCGCCCCAGTCTCGCCCCCAGTGGTGCTCGCGCTTGGCTCTCCTCGATGCTCTCTGCTGCAGCAGATGCACCGCAGTGCTTCGCTGGAGCTCTGCAGCCCGCGGGGGGCCATTCTCTGAAAGCCTGGCTGTTGTGCCGCTTGCCGGTTGTTTCCTGTGTGTTCCCAGTCAGTGATCACCCCCATGCACCCAGTGCAGTTGTTCTCTGGACGGGGGACAGGGCGGGGCTCTGCCTCTCCAACACCCCACCTTCCAGGCTTGCCAGCCCTGCCCATCCCTCCTTGACTGCACCTTGTTTCATGAAGCACCTTCTCTAGGAGCTTCTGGAGAAGCGTTGCACAGGAGGTACTTCGTTGTGTTCTGAGAACGTTCGTGGTCTCCATCATGTTTTATTGGTAGTTCTGGCTCTGGGCAGATTGCGGTGGACTTGTGGTCCTTTGGAAAATGGCCAGCGCTGCCCTGCCCTGGCCCCAGGCCCCAGGCCGGGCACCTGAGGCTCTGGCTCCCTGCTCGTCCTGGTGGCTCTGGTGCTGCCCTGCTGGGGCCGTGGCCCAGCACTTACGGGGCCCTGTGGGCTGCCACCCTGCAGGCACCGCTCTGCGTTCTGGGGCTCTTGCCTGGTTCCTGAGAAGTGCCTTCCACGACTCCTGCTCTCTTCTCGAACCCCAAAACTAATCACGCATTGGGCCTCAGCCTCCTCCTCTGGCTTCTGTTTCCTGTCTTCCCAGTTTTCAGGTTTTTTTTAACAGATCAGTTTTGCTGATCCATGTTAATGAGGCATCAGTCCACCCAAAGTGTACAGGCAGTGGTAGCTGGTGTAGTCACATGTCTGTGCACTCACTTCATCCTCAGAGCATTTTCTTTATTCCAGGAATAATAGTAATAAAAAACAAGCAAAACCCATCACCTCTCAGTCTCTCTATGCCTCTCCTGCTGTATCCAGAGGCTGTTGTGTCCTTCTCTCTAGTGTATTTGTATTTATGTTTTGTAAAAGCAGTTATATATGCAGTATCACCGCTATTTGTGTTTTTATCAGGTCTCACGGTATTACACAGTCCCATGTTGCAGGTGTTGGCTTTCCTTCTCAGTGCGCGTGACTTTAGACTTTCCCTTGCACCCACTGTCATCGCCATACAAGAGCTTGCTAGTCGCAAACACTGTGATGTGCTGTCACCATTTCTACTCATTTCCAAAGATTTGCCAACAACCTTTTTGCCAATTCTGCACAGATTAAACCTCAGCTTTCCATTCTCTACCCCTCTTCTCTGTTTTTGGTGACCTATATTCTAATTATTAACTACATGAGTTTATACAATGTATTTAGTTCATAATAGCTCAATTATACACTATTGTCCTTTTGTGTCTGGCTTACTTCACTCAGCATAATGCCCTCCAGGCTCATCCGTGTCATATGCTTCGTGACTTCATTTCTTAGAGCTGCATAATATTCCATCATGGGTATACACCACAGTTGTTTGTCCTTCTTTGGTTGATGGACACCTGGGTTGTTTCCATCTTCTTGCAGTTGTGAAGAATGCTGCTGTGAACATCGGTGTACAGTGTCTGTTCATGTCTCCGCTCTTGGTTCTTCTGGGTGTATACCCAGTGATGGTATTGCAGGGTCACGTGGCAGCTCTGCACTCACATAAAGGCCTTTGGAAGTGGTCAGCAGGCTCAGGTGGGCCCAGCACTCGCCTGCGGCCCCGTGGCCACGGTGGGGTCTGCTTTGCTCCCTGAGCCTCCCTCCTCCTGCCTGGGGGCCAGCTCTCCATGAGGAGAAGAACTGGAGGTTCCCAGTTTTCTTGAGCTTGTTTTGTGTCCCAAGACCAGTCTCCGTGGTTTCTTCCTCCCACAGTCTTCCTTTGAACTTTCAGAGACTGGCCTGTGGGCCTCAAGGCTGGGTGGAACCATCTGGAAGGTGTGTGCTCTTGGAGCACCTGAGCGCTCCTGTCCTCAGCGCCTTGCCCAAACACGCCGAGCGTTGCAGGCGGAGGCCCTGCGTCCCGGCTCGGCAGCCCTGGGTTCCCCACGCCTGCCCTCCCTGGGATCAGACGCGGCCTGCCAGGTCTTCCGGCCGGGGGCTGTCCTTGGTGCTGGCCCCTCCCGCCCCACCTGCTCCCTTGGTCCTCGTGGGGAGATGCCTCACCTGCTCTTCACTGCTGCTCTGGGCTGTGGCCCACGGCCAGCGGGCCCCCAGCCGCGCCACTAGGAGCTGCTGTCCACCCTGAGCAGAGCCTGTGGTCAGCCTGGAGCCGCCATCCACCCCGTGCAGAGCCAAGCCGAGACAGCCATAAGGCCCTGCCCTGAATTGTGGAACATATAAAATATATGCTTTTTTCTATTTAACATGTGCAATTCTTATCTTAAGTATGTTTTTATAAAAACTTTTCATTTGTCTTGGGTGATTTAATTATGCTTCTTAAGTACTGTTGTTAGGAAATTTTTCTTAGAAGCATCACAGCCATAGCTCTCCTGGGTGGCTGTGTACGTCTGTCTCTGAGAATGGCTGTCTCTCTGTACTCGCATTGAGATTTTCACAGAACGTCTTCCACAGAATCCTGTTTTTCACAAAATCCCGACTTGGTGGTGCTTGTTTCAGGCGATGGCTCAGGGGTTGAAGAGATCCTGAACCAGGGCTCAGGAGCAGCTGAACCTCCTGCCGCTCCTGCTGTGGCTCCTCGGAGCCCGGGAGGGCGCCCACTGCCGCCAGCCGCCATGAGGGGGAAGGACGTGCACGCGAAGCAAGTGAAGGTACCAGGGCTGCTCGCGGGGCACCCGGATGGGCCCCTGGGCAGGGTGGGTCTCCCTTTACAAGGCCTGGGAAAGTCCCTGAAGTCATTCCTAGGAAGGCCGGTGATCCTGGCTCTGGTGGGGGCTCCTGTCTTCTCTGGCCGATACATGGAGCAGGCGGAACACCTGGAAAGCAGGTGTGGCCGTGTCGCAGCCCCCGGCTGAGCCGCATAGCTGCCGCACACAGCACAGCCTGGAGCACCGCGGCTGGCTCACAGGCCCCCGTGCTGCGAGGGTGGCTCTCTGCCTCTCAGTGGCTGCTCCTGGTGTGCGGGGCTGGGGTCCCGGGGCCCCTCAGGAGACGCTCCCTGGAGGGTGGGCAGGACTGGGTGCTGAGGGCGTCAGGGCGGGGCTGTGGCACCATGCGGCCTGTGATGTGCTTCCCCTTGTGCAGGCTCTGCTGCAGATGGTGTGTGACGAGAGCCACCAGATCCTGGCCCTGTCTGAGTTCCGCGGCCCCCCCAGCGTGCTGAGCGGGGGCGAGCCCAGCGCCCCCCTGGGGCGCTTCCCTGGCGAGCACCAGGGCCTGTTGGGGACAGAGCAGGCCCTCCGGGGGCCCCTGGCGCTGGCACCCCAAGGAGAGAAGGTACTGGCGCCCTCGACGAGAAGCAGGGCAGTTTGAAGGAACTGCTTGGCCAATTTGGCAAAATGTGCAGGTGTACTGACATCTCTCATACCGTTGTTTCGGGGTGTGTTAGGCGGCTGTGCTGCGGCGTGTGTTCCGGGCACTGCCGTGTAGAAGCTCAGAAGGGCAGGGGCATTTCCAGGATGGGTGGAAGGGGACGGCGCCGAGGGGCGGCCTCCAAACACAGCCTCTGCCGGGTGGGCCCTCCAGGGGCCGTGGGGGCTGCTGCAGCGTGGGCGGCTCGCGGGCTGTTACGAGCCTCGGGAGCCACGTCGACGTGGGTGGAAGGGGCGGCGCGGGTGGGCTGCCTGGCACCCTTCCTGTGGTGGTTCTTCCTCCCGCTCTGCAGGCCTTTCTCCGGGGCCCTCCCCGGCCAGCTCGGCTCCTGGGGGCTCCTCCACAGCACAGCCGGACCCTCGCCCTGTGCAGCCAAGTGGACAGCGCGTCCCTCCACCCCGCCCCTCCCTCCGACCCCTGGTCCCAGGCACCACTCAGCGCCTTGGTGCTTCACTGAACGTCTGCTTCGGGTGTCAGGAGGCAGAGAAGTCTGCTCGCCTCATGCTGCCGAGCTGTTTGTTTCCTCCTCACTTCCCTCTGGCCTCCGCGCCCCTAAGGGCCCTGAGGCCTTGCGCCGTCCTTCCTGTCAAAGCTCGTTCGTACGGCACAGATGTTCTTGTTTCAATGTCTTAGGACAGGGGTCTGGATTGGAGAGGAGAGTTTCTGCAGGCCGTCCAGGACGCGTTTGAGAAGGAAGGGGCCATGCTGAAGGTGGCGCTGCAGGCCCAGCTGTGTGGGGCCGAGCCCGGCGGCCGCAGCTCGCTGCTGGAGCGGCTGGAGCAGGCCATCCGCAAGCAGGTGAGCCGAGGCCATGGCCTCGCGGGCCCTGCTGTGCGTTCGGCCTCCACCTTGGTCGCCCTGCCTGGGAAGCCGTGCGCAGTCCATGTGCGCAGTCCACGCAGAGCCAAGTGGACCGCGGGTGCCTGAGCTGCTTCTCTGGGACCAGAGCTCTGTGCCCTGACCACAGTCACGGGGCCTGCGGTGTCCGTGACCCCCAGGACCGAGGACACCGGCTCGCCGGCGTGCACAGGCCCACGCGGCCGGGCTCTTGGTGCGGCATGCCCGCTTGCCCTGCACGCCCTCGCTGCTCTCACCCAGGGAAGAGCTGCACCCGCGGCGCTGCCGAGCTCGTCCCCTAGGCGGGGAGGGCGGGTTTGCTGAGGGCAGCGTGCGGTCTGGACACCGCAAGGCGGTGCCTCTGGCGACACATGGGGCGGGCTCATGCTCCCCTCCCGGGCCAGCCTGGCTTTTCCTTGGGGTGCGTGCTCTTCTCGTCTTGCTGGGGCCGCCCGTGTGGCTGTGTCCCGGAGGCCCTCCCTCAGCGGAGCCTGCTCTTTCCCTCACCTGCCCGGGCTCAGGGAGATCTGCAGGAGAAGTCCTTGGAGCACCTCCACCTGTCTGATCGCAGCAGCCTGCTGTCTGAGATCCAGGCTCTGCGTGCCCAGCTGCGGATGACACACCTGCAGAACCAGGAGAAGCTGCAGCAGCTGTGCACGGCGCTCACCAGCGCAGAGGCCCACGGCAGCAGGCAGGAGCACCAGCTGCGCAGGCAGGGTGGGTTCCGTGCCGTCCTCTGTGGCCCCAGTGTGGTCCCCGAAAGCCCTGCCACGGGGGCGGGCGGGCACCCACACTCAAGGGGGCGACAGGGCTGTGCAGAGCCACGGTCCCGACTCCTGTCCATTCCGAGCGTGAGGGCCGTGCTGGCCCCTGGGCCTGAGCTGCCTGCTGGCTCGCCTGTGCTGAAGCAAAAGGACACCGGGCGCGTTAGAACCAGTGGTGTACGTTTCTGGTGAGCCCCAGCGAGCGTTTGTGTCGCTGTGTCTCCGGGCGCCAGAGTCGAGGGCCTGCCTTGCAGGAGGTTCTTTGGTGCTCACACCTTGCTTTGGGTTACCATGTGTAACATAGATTCTTTAGAGTCCCATCGTCTGTTTCACTTTTCAGTAAAAGTGCTTTTCCGCTCCTCCCCCCAGTACTTTCGGCCCCTCCCTGCCTTTGGCTGTGCTCTCTGGGAGGCCTCTGCCTCTCCACTCCTGCCCTTGGAGAGAGCCTGGGGCGCACCTGCCTGCCAGGCAGCCTTGCCTCTGGCTGGGAGCAGCTGGGCGCCTACCCTCGCCCCTTCCCGAGCTGCCTCTGATTTGGTGCTAGAATGGCCTGCCTGCAGAGGCGCTGGCACGAGTTCTCCACGGGAGTTGGTGGAAGGGGTCACTGCTTCCTGAAGCTGGAGACCTCCCCAGGAGGCTTCCGTGCAGTGGAGGCAGTGGGCGGCCGAGGTCGTAACGCCCGGGCCCTGCGCAGACCCCCTGGCTGACCATGGGCTCGTCTCCAAGGCGGCCCCAGGCCTGGTCGCTCGACAAAGCCCCGTGGCCGCGGTGCGCCCGTGGCATTGGGCGCCTCTGCCCCACGCTGTCTGGGGCACTACCAGGAGGCAGAGCCTGGAAGGGGAGGGACGGCCCCAGGAGGGGCCCAGAGGCCAGAGGTACCTGAGGTGTGTTTCTCCCCAGGTCACGGTCATGGGTCTAGTTTTTAAACGGCTATACAGGTAATGAATAAGACTTTTTCATGTCATTTAATCTCTTTCACAGTTGAATTATTGGCCTATAAGCTTGAGCAGGAAAAATGCATAGCAAGTAATTTACAGAAGACGCTGAACGAAGAGCAAGAAAAAGCAGCCGCTGTTGGAAAGCTGCTTGTGGCGGAGGAGAATGCTGTCAAGGACCTGAAGTCCGAGCTGCGTGAATGGAAGCAGGAGCACGAAAGGCTCCTGAAGTCCCTGAGTGACACCCAGAAGGAGGTCCTCCAGCTGAGGTACGGCGCACCGAGGTACCACCGAGTGTCTGTTGCCTCCCGGACTCGCCCTTAAGCTGGCGTTAGAGATTGAGTTGTCCGACAGAGGAGATTTACGTAGTTCTTGCCAAATTTTTCTTGATGTTTAAGTGAAATAGAACATGTGTGGTGTGCTGGTGTTACACAGCCTTTAGGAAGCAACGCACCCTCTTCCCGGGCTTACTCTAGGAGGGCAGGGTGAGGCGCACGTGCCTCCCAGAGCCGGGGTGTGGGCCGCGGGCAGGGGCTGCCGGAGGCGGAGCTGGGGCAGCAGGGGCTGTCAGAGGGGACCCACTGATGTAGCTGTCGGCTGCAGCCGTCCTGCCGTGGCCTCGGGCTCCAGCAGGGGTGCAGCAGGGGACTCGCACGTGTGCATGGAGTGGCTGGCAGCCTTCCACCTAGCAGGAAGCTTGCAGGGACGTGGCCAATTTAGAAAACAAGTTGCAAAATGGTACATGCACTGGGATGCCATTTCTTAAAAAGATAATTCAATCAGAACTTTTGCCCATGGTTACTTAAGTCTGTAAATGCAAAGAAAATGTGTCATCGTGCGTGTTGGAGTCGTCATGGGGCAAGGAAAGGATGAGGGTGGGGACCGGCGGGCGCGGCTCTGGCTCTTGGTGAATTTCACAGTGAAATGCAGTCGTGTGGTCGCGGAAGGACCTGCCACCCAGGCGAAGCAGGGTGACTCCTGCTGGAAAGTGGTGTGTCTGTGCTGAGTCCTGGGCCCGAGGTCAGGCAGCGCGGGAGAGGGGCCACCAAGCTTCTCCAAGCAGGAGCAGGTCGCCGGGGTCAGCAGGGCGTGGTGGGCCAGCCAGGGAGCCTGGCTCTCCTGGACATCAGGGCCCCCAGTGCTGGCCCCTGGAAGGTGGGGGCGAGCTCTGCGGGGCCATCTGGCTCTCCGGGGCACGGCCCAGTCAGCCTTACTCGGCAGGCCGCTGGTCATTGCCGCAACCCCCTGGGCTTCCCAGGGGTCCCCTATTGTGCCTGCTCCAGGCAGCCCAAGTGCCATATGGAGCCCCCAGGGCCAAAGCAGCCGTGTGCCCTGTGGTCCAGGCTGCAGTGGCTCACTGTCTCCTGTGCGGGCAGCTGGGTGCCCCCGGCTCTCCTTGGGGTCCTCTCCCTCTGCCCCTGCCTCAGCTGACGGTCAGTGTTGTGTTGGAGTCTTCCTGTCCCAGGACTGGCAGCTGGATGCTGGCTCACCGTCCACTGCTTTGCCATGCTGCTTGCAGTCTCTCCAGGCCGCTGTGCCATGAGCTCCCTGTGGGGGCCTGGGTGGGCCGTGTATACTGCCTGGAGAGCTTTGTGACCAGGCTCACACCGCCTGGTGGTGCCCCTCACAGGACCGCGCTGGACAGTCAGGAGAAGGATCTGAGAGCTGCGCTGAAGGAGCTGGAGAGCGAGCGCGGGAAGCAGCGAGCCCTGCAGAGCCAGCTGGAGGAGCAGCAGCTGCAGCACCAGCAGAGGGAGGGCCAGAGCTCCAAGACCTTGGAGGTATGGCCGGGCTGGAGAGGGGCTGGATCAAGGGGCAGGGCGGCTGCACGGTTGCTTCCCCGCCTGGAGCAGCTGGAGGCAGGGCACAGCTCTCCTTTCTAATGCTTTTCCTCACCCTAGTGGCAGCTGCCCACTGGCAGGGCTACACCTTCAGGTAAAATACTGTCTTTGTGAGGGGCAGTGCCAGGGGCCACAGAGTTGTGAGGCAAACAGCTGCAGTGTCCCGTGGCCCCCAGCGGCTCCCACGTGCAGTCCCACATCTCGTGTCTGGTCCTGGAAGGTGGCTGGCGGCCAGACCGCATGCTCTTGCTGTCGTCAGCCTTAGTGCTCTCACAGCGTCCAGACGCAGGCTGCCAGCATCCCTCTGTGATGGGCACACGTGTGTTGAGTTGATGTGTTTTGGACCCCTAGTTCCAGTGCAGGCTTAGAGTAAATCCCGCCAATTACGGTGAGGCCTCCCGTCGAGATCCAGAGGTCTTGGTTCATAATGAGCAGGTGTGTCTGTGCATCCCAGGTGAGAAGGGCCATCTCTGCATGCAGGGCACGTGTGTGCGTGCAGTCGCTGCTGCTTTCAGGAGAGGACTCCCCTCCAGTGAGTGTGGTAAAGAACAAGATAAGCCTCGCCTGTACTTTTTTCATGGATTAACGTCAAAAAGGGTGATTGCTGGCTTAAAGGATAGAAGACTATTTAGATATTTTCCTTTGACTTTCGCCATTTTTTTCTTTTCCCTGATATAGGAGTTAAGACTATCTTTGGAGAAGCAGAACACCCACAGTAATCAATTGTGTGTTGCATTAAAACACGAGCAGACAGCAAAGGACAATCTCCAGAAAGAGCTGCAGATCGAGTACTCACGCTGCGAGGCACTGCTGGCGCAGGAGCGAGGCAAGCTCTCTGAGCTGCAGAAGAGCCTAGAGGCCGAGAAGAGCCACTCTCTGGAGCTGGCCGAGGCCCTGCAGCACGAGCGCCTCCTGACAGAGCAGCTGAGCCGCAGGGCGCCTGAGGCGTGCCTGCGCCCGGAGACGCAGCGGCACCATGCGGCAGTGCGGCAGCTGAAGGAAGAGAAGGCCCGAGCGGCCGGCCTGCAGGCCAGGCTCGAGAGAGCCCAGCAGCAAGCCTTGCGCTCTAAGCAGCAGCTGGAGGCGGAGGTGCAGGTGCGCTGTGAGGACATCAGGAAGGAGAAGGAGGTAAGTGCCAAACGGAAGTCGAGAGTGGAAGCCCTGCAGACCCAAGAACAGGAGCTAATATGTGATGTGGAGAGAGAGAGGGAGAGGCCAGCACGGTTACAGGCAGAATTAGGACAGTCACAGTCAAGACTGAAAGAGCATGAAGCTCCCACGGAGACGAGGAGGAGGACGGAGACAAGGCAGAGCCATGCAGATGCCGAGGAGGGGACCAAGTGGCAGAGAGGCAAGGAGAGACTGGTGAGCTCCAGCGTCCTCCGCGTGGTGGCTCAGCGGCAGGGCCAGGCCAGGCGCGCAGGCTGTGCGCGTGAGGGTGTATTTCTGGACTCGGGCCCCTCCGCTGGTCTGTCTCTGCCAGGCACACTGTCTCGCTCTCTGTGGGTTTGTGGGAGTCTTCAGCTGTGTTCTTCGCCAAGGCTGTCTTGCCTGTTCTGAGTCCCTTGAGTTTCCATGAGAATTCTGGGATCCTCTCATCAGTTTCTACAAAGTAGCCAGTTGGCTTATTAAAAAAACAATTTATTTTTAATTGTGGTAAATATGTACACAACCTAACAGGCGGTCTGTCGGCCAATTATTTTGACCATTTTGAGTGGACAGTTCTTTAACATGAAGTACATTGACAATATTGTGTAGTTTCACCACAACCTATTTCCAGACTATTTTCATCATCCCAAACCAAAACTCATACTTGTTTAGCAATAATTGCCATCCCCCCTTACCTACCCCTGAATTTGCCTATGCTAAGTATTTCTTTTTTTAAAAAAATAAATCAATTTTATTTGTACATATTAACAAAGCATACAGTTTATCCAAAGTGTGCAGTCAATGTTATTTGGTGCAATATCATAGTTTTGCATTTATCCCTTCAACCATTATTAAAGCATTTTCATTATTTCAATAGTAATAATAATAATAAATGAAAAACAAATAACAAGAAAATTCTTCACCTCCTGATTTTTCTTTGTTTCCCCTATAGTACATAGCTGCTATTTCTGGCTATTCTTGCACCATTATTTATCTATTTATTAAGCAGTTTTATTAAGATATATTCACATACCATATGATCTATCCAAAGGGTATAATCAGTAACTTTTAGTATAATGACAGTGTTGTGCATTTATGACCACAAAAAATTTTAGAACTATTTGACTACTTCAAAAAGAAAAACTCCTCACCCTTTAGCAGCCCTTCCCGAGCCCTATATAACCACTAATCTAATTTCATCTTTCTTGATTTATATTTACATTTTATGTAAATGGAATCATACAATCTGTTACACAATCTATTTAGTTCATAGCGCAGTCATACAGTGTTTGTCCTTTTGTTTCTGGCTTGCTTCACTCATAATGTCCTTTAGGTTTATCCATGTTGTCGTATACTTTAAGACTTCATTACTTCTTTCAGCTGTACAACAGTCTATCATGTGAATATACCAGTTTGTTTATCCATTCATCGGTTGATGGACTTCTGGGTTGTCTCCAACTTTTGGCAATCGTGACTTAAGACCACTGTGAACACTGGTGTGCAGGTGTCTGTCTTTGTCTCTGCTCTCAGTTCTTCTGGGTATATACCCAGTAGTGGTACTGCAGGGTCACATGGCAAGTCTATATTCAACTTCTTTAAGAGATGCCAAACAGTCCTTCACAGTGGCCGGACCATTCTGCATTCCCACCAACAGTGAATAAATGTTCCTATCTCTCCACATTCTCTCCAACACCTGTAGTTCTCTGTCTTTTTTAATACTGGCCATTCTGATAGGTGTGAAATGATATCTCATTGTAGTTGTGATTTGCATTTTCCTAATCATTAGTGATGTTGAGCATTTCTGCATGTGTTTTTTGCCATTTGTATTTCTTCTTTGGACAAACGTCTATTCAGGTTTTTTGCCCATTTTTTAGGTCGTTTGTCTTTTCATTGTTGAGTTGTAACATCTCTTGATATATCATAGATATTAAACCCTTATCAGACATGTGATTTCCAAATATTTTCTCCCATTGGGGCTGCCTTTTCGCCCTTTGACAGTGGAGTCCTGGGAGGTGCAAAAGTGTTTGATTTTGAGAAGGTCCCATTTATCTATTTTTGCTTTTGTTGCATGTGCTTTGGGTGTAAGGTCCAATAAACCACCACCTACCACAAGGTCTTTAAGATACTTCCCTTCATTTTTTTCTAGTAGTTTTATGGTCTTGGCTTTTACGTTTTGGTCTTTGATCATTTTGAGTTAATTCTTGTTTAGGGAGTGAGATAGGAGTCCTCTTTCATTCTTTTGGTTATAGATAGCCAATTCCCCCAGCAGCATTTTTTGAAGAAACTGTTTTGTCCTGTTAACATGAACTTGATAGTTTTGTCAAAAACCAGTTGGCTTATTTCTGGACTGTCACTTCTATTCCACTGATCTATGTGTTTATCTTTATGTGAGTAGCATGCTGTTTTGACAACTGTGGTTTTGTAATATGTTTCAAGGTCAGGCAGTGAAATTCCTCCCATGTTGCTCCTCTTTTTTAGAATGCTTTTGGCTATTCCAATACATATTCCCTTCCAAATGAATTTGGTAATTACCTTTTCTTTATTCAAATATATAGTTTTTTTGTTTTTTAAAAATATTCATTTCTCTCCCCTCCCTCCATTTTCTTCTCTGTGTCCATTCACTGTGTGTTCTTCCCTGTCTGCTTGTATTCTCATTAGCCGGCTCTGGGAACTGATCCTGGGACCTTCCTGAGTGGGAGGGAGACGATCATTCTCTCCTTCAGCTCCTTGATCTGCTGCATCTCATTATCTCTCCTCTTTGTTTCTTTTTGTTGTGTCCTCTTGCTGCGCCAGCTCTCAGCGTGGGCCAGCACTCCTGCACACGGCAGCACTCCTGCGCGGGGCAGTACTCTGTGCAGGCCAGCATGCCACACTGGCCAGCTTGCCTTCACCAGGAGGCAGTGGGCATCAAACCTTGGACCTCCTATATGGTAGACAGGAGCTCAGTTGCTTTAGCCACATCCGCTTCCTGGTAATTATCTTTTCTGATTCTATAAAGTAGGCTGTTGGAATTTTGATCGGTATTGCATTGAATCTATAAATCAGTATGGATAGGATTGACATTTTCATAATATTTATTCTTCTAATCTATGAACACGAAATGTATTCCCATTTGTTTAGGACTTTACTGATTTCTTTTAGCATTGTTTTATAGTTTTCTGCATATAGGTCCTGTACATCTTTGGTTAAATTGATTCCTAAGTATTTGAGTCTTTTTGTTGTTTCTGTAAATGGAATTTCCCCCCTGATTTCCTCCTGGGATTGTTCAAAGCTAGTGTAGAGAAACTTTACTGATTCTTGCTTGTTGATCTTGCTGCCTGCCACTGTGCTGAGCTCATTTATTAGCTCAAGTAGCTTTGTTGTGGACATTTCAGAATTTTCTAAATATCGGATCCTGTCATCTGCAGATAGTGAGGCTTTTACTTCCTCTTTCCTATTTGGATGTCTTTAATTTTTCTTGTCCAGTTGCTCTAGCTAGACCTTCTAGCATGATGTTGAATAACAGTGGTGATAGTGGCCATCCTCACCTTGTTCCCAGTCTTAGAGGCTTTTGACCTTTCCCACTGAGTATGATGTTGGCTGTGGATTTTCATATATGCCCTTTATCATTTTGAGGAGTTTTCCTTCTATTTGTATCTTACAAAGTATTTTAATCAAGAAAGGATGCTCGATTTTGTCTAATGCCTTTTATGTATCAATTGAGATGATCAGGTGTTTTTTTCCTTCAATTTGTTAATGTGGTGTATTATGTTGATGGATTTTTCTTATGTTGAATCAGCCTTGCATACCAGGAATAAATCACACATGGTCACGTTGTATTCGTCTTTTGATACGCTGTTGGATTCGATTTGCAAGTATTTTGTTGAGGATTTTTGCATCTATGTTCATTAGAGAAATTGGTAGTGTCTTATAATGTCTTTTTCTGACTTTGGTATTAGGGTGATGTTGACTTCATAAAATGTGTTGAGTAATTTTCCCTTCTCTTCAATTTTTTGGAGGAGTTTCAACAGGATTGGCATTTTTAAATGCTGGGTAGAATTCACCTGTCAAGTCATCCAGTCCTGGGCTTCTATTTGTTGGCAATTTTTGATGATGGATTCTCTCTTTGAAAGTGATTGGTTTGTTAAGTTCTTGTATTTCTTGTAGTGTCAGTGTAGGTTCTTTCTAGGAATTTGTCCATTTCATCTAGGTTGTCTAGTTTGTTGGCATAGAGTTCCTCATAATATCCTCTTACGATCCTTTTTATTTCTGTGGGGTCAGTTGTAGCTTTCCTCCTTTTATTTCTCATTGTATTTATTTTCATCTTCTCTTTTTTTCTTTGTCCATCTAGCTAGGGGTTTGTCAATTTTATCGATCTTAAAGAACCAGCTTTTGGTTTTGTTGATTTTTCTCTATTGTTTTTTAATTCTCAATTTCATTTTTTTCTATTCTAATCTTTCTTCTGCTTGCTTTGGGATTGGTTTGCTATTCTTTTTCTGGTTTCTCCAGTTGTTCAATTAGATCTTTGATTTTAGCTCTTTCTTCTTTTTTAATATAGATATTTACATCTATAAGTTTTTCTCTCAAAACTGCCTTCACTGTATCTCATGAGTTTTGATAAAGTTGTGTTCTTGTTTTTGGTTGTTTCAATATATTTACTGATTTCCCTTGCAATTTCTTCTTTGACCAACTTATTATTTAGGAGTGTATTGTTTAGCCTCTACACATTAGCAAATTTACCTCTTTCCTGTCTATTATTGATTTCTAATTACATTCCATTATGTACTGAGAAGGTGCTTTGTATCATTTTAATCTTTTTATATTTATTGAGAGCTGACTTGTAACCTAACATGTGGTCTATCCTGGAGAAAGATCCATGGGTACTTGAGAAGAATGTATAACCTGCTGAGTTTGGATGCAGTCTGCTCTTTATGTCTGTTAGGTCTAACTCATTTATCATATTGTTCAAGTTCTCTGTGTCCTTGTTGATGTTCTGTCTAGTTGTTCTATCTAATGATTATGAGTGAGGTGTTGAAGTCTCCAGTGAGTATTGTAGAGATGTCTGTTGCTCCCTTCAGTTTTCCCAGAGTTTGTTTCATGTATTGTGGGGCACCCTGGTTAGGTACATAGATACTTAGGACTGTTATGTCTTCCTGGTGGATTGTTCCTTTTATTAATATATAATGGCCTTCAATATCTCTTATAACTTTTTTATATTTAAAGTCTGTTTTGTCTGATATTAGTATAGCTACTCCTGGTCTTTTTTGGTTACTGTTTGCATGGCTTATCTTGTTCCAACCTTTTACTGTCAGCTGGTTTATATCCCTGGGCCTAAGGTGAGTCTCTTATAGGCATATGGATGGTGCGTGTTTTTTAATCCATTCTGAGAGCCTATTCTTTTGATTTATTTATTTATTTTTTGTAGAGAAGAGGAAGTGTTTATTAGCAAGGACCAGCTAAGAGGAGACAGGAGGACAGTAATTTCCTCACACTAGTCTCCCAACCCATATGTTTTGACTGGGGAGTTTAATCTGCTAACATTCAAATGATATTACTCTAAATGCATTATTTACTTCCACCATTTTAATCTTTGGTTTTCATATGTCATATCTTATTTTTGTCATTTTACTCTTTTGATTATCCTTTGTGCCATTCGTTCTTCTATACTTTCCTCCAAGCTCTCTCTCCTGTCTTTTTCTTTCAGGCTGCAAGCCTTCCTTTAATAGTTTCTGCAAAGTTAGATTCTTTTTTTATGAACTCTCTTAGTTTCTGTTTGTGAATATTTTATACTCACGTTCATATTTGAAGGATGATTTTGTTGGATAAACAATTCTCAACTGGCAGTTTTTCTCTTTCGGTATCCTAATTCTATCATTCCACTGTCTTCTCATCTCCATGGTTTTGGATGAGAAATCTGCACTAAGTCTTTTTGGGCATCACTTGTATGTGATGGTTTGCTTCTCCCTTGCTGCTCAGAATTTTCTCTTTATCGTTGACGTTTGACATTCTGATTAGTCTTGGAGTAGCTCTCTTCACATTTATTCTGATGGGGTATGCTGTGCTTCTTGGACATGTAATTTCATTTCTTTAATGAGAGTTGGGAAATTTTCAGCTATTATTTCCTCACATACTCTTTCTGCCCCTTTTCCTTTCTCCTCTTCTGGAACTCCCATGACACGTATGTTGTTGAGGTTTGTGTTGTCATTCAACTCCCAGAGGCCCTGCTCAGTTTTTTTCCATTCTTTTCTCTCTATCTTCAATTTAAGCTTCTCTGTCTTGGGTGTCATTTATTCTTTCTTCTGTCATTTTGAGTCTGCTGTTGTATGCCTTTAATGTGCCTTTTATCTCACCTAGTGTTTCTTTCATTCCCATGAACTCTGTTAATTTTCTATTTAGGGTTTTCAAATTATTCTTTTTGTTCATTCAATGTCCTCTTGATGTCGTTTATCTCTTTAGCCATGTTGTCTTTCAACGCATTAATTTGACTTTGGAAATTTGTGTGCACCTCGTTAATTGTCTCAAATTCTGTGTCTCTTCTTGGGCGTTGATATATTCCTTTTATTGGGCCATGTCCTCTACTTTCTTAGTATAGCTTGTACTTTTTTGCTGTTGTCTACGCATCTGATTGGATGGTGAGTTTACTGAGATGCTTAATTTCTCTCTCCTTGGAAGGGATTTAGTGGTGGGAGTGTGTGTGTGTTACTGCTGTTCTTTGAATCTTGGTTCAACCTCTGGGTCTTTAGGATATTCCCTGTTAGTTGCCCCAAATTGGGCTCTGGACCCAGTAATGGGTTGCAGACCTGCTTTTAGGGCCTTGTTGAGGGCTGCTATAAAGTCTTGAAAAAGACTCGTTTATTTATTTTTAAGATTTATTTATTTACTTTATTTTTAATTCTGCTTATTCCTCCCACCCCCGATGGTCCTCTCGCCTGTCTGCTTGTTTGCTCGCCTTCTCCAGGTACCGGGAATGGCCCCAGGACCTCCCACATGGGAGGCGTGTGCCCAACAGCCTGAGCCACCTCTGGTCCCCTCAGGCATGGCATCTGCCCGCTTGTGGCATCTGCTCATTTGGGCGTCTGCTTGTTGGGGTGGGTGTGGCGGCTGCTCGTCTTAGGAGGTTCCGTGACCCTAACCCGGGACCTCCCGTGTGGTAGGTGGCCCCCAAGCCAGTGAGCCATATCCACCTCCCTCGTTTACTTTTAATTTCCTCTCATGCACTTCCTTGCTCCACCAGCAGTGGCGGTCTTTGGCAGCGCTCTCAGGCCCGAGCCTGGTGGGGGTTTTCCCTGCAACACGGACCAGATCAGTGTGACGGAGGATCCTGCCTGGAGGCCGAGCCTCGTAGCCAGACTTTCTCAGGCTCATCTCCAGTCCTTTCTCCAGGGCTGGAGCCCCTTTTCTTTTCCTGGGTAGGAAGTAATTCCACTCCCCTCTGGATACTCAAGATACTCAGCAGTCAGTCCTGGTTAAAAGAGAGGGAGATAGAAGGAGTTAATCTCTTTAGTCCAGTGCTGGCTCCCAAGGCAAAAAGCCTGGATGGGCTCCTGGGACACGGCAGACCAGATCCGTGGGTCAGAAGCTGAGTCAGCCTTCGGGAGCGTCCCTCTCTCTCCCCTTTCCTGGGAGGTGGATCCCCGGGGCGCCCTTGTCTGTAGCTGCCGCCCCTAGGCCTGAGAATTCAGAGGTGTTGGCAGCGTAGGGGAGGTGCCGGCATTTGCAGCTGCAGCTGCAGCTTTTAACTCATAGTTCTGTTGTCACGATCCCCGTCCCCCTCTCTTCTGGGCAGTGTTCAGGCTTCCCCTGGTGTCCTAAGCCCTAGAAGAATTTTTTTCAGGCCGTTTCTGCCTGTCTAGCTGTTTTTCTTTCTTTCTTTTTTTTAAAGATTTGTTTATTTGTTTATTTATTTCTCTCCCCCTCCCACCCCCCCCCCCCACCCCTCCCCGGTCCCTGCCCCAGTTGTGTTTTCTTTGTCTATTTTTCTTTGTCTGCTTCTGTTGTTGTCAGCGGCAGGGAATCTGTGTCTCTTTTTGTTGCATCATCTTGTTGTGTCAGCTCTCCATATGTGCAGCACCATTCCTGGGCAGGCTGCACTTTCTTTCGCATTGGGCGGCTCTCCTTACGGGACACACTCCTTGCGCGTGGGGCTCCCCTATGCAGGGGACACCCCTGCGTGGCACGGCACTCCTTGTGCACATCAGCACTGCGCATGGGCCAGCTCCACACAGGTCAAGGAGGCCTTGGGTTTGAAACGTGGACCTCCCATGTGGTAGACGGACGCCCTAACTACTGGGCCAAGTCTGCTTCCCTGCCTAGCTGTTTTTCTACAAGAGGAGAGAGGCCCGTGTGTCTTTCTCGCCCGCCGTCTTCCTGGAGGTCCCCCAGGCATTCCCTGTAATGGGGATTGTGACTCTCTTCCCTCAGCGCACTGTCTTCACGGGGCACCATGCTGCAGCAGGTGCCAGCCCTCACTGCTTATGCTGAAAGCTGTTCCATGAGGTGCATGGACCACGTTTTGTTGGTCCATTCAACAGATGGGTAATGGCTTTTATTAGGTAAAATGATGTCTGTTGATGGACCCTTGGGGTGCTTCCACTTTTTGGCTGCTGTGAACATGCTGCAGCGAGCACTGGTGTACGAGTCCCTGCTTCCAGTTCTGTTGGGTATCAACCGAGGAGCAGAATTGCTGGGTCGTGTGATAATTCTGTGTTTAACTTTCTGAGGAGCTGCCAAGTCTTCTTGCCCATCTGTGGTCAGTTTCCACCTGGTTCCGTTCCCTCGCGGAGGCCTGTGTGTGCGGGGAGTCGGCGCTGTGCCCGTCTCGAGGTGATGCCCACTTCTTGTCACCTCAGAAGCGCCTTCCGGCATACTTGTTTTCCATCATTTTTTGTTACTTTCATTGCTCCCTGGCGTGGTCTTTGTGGCCCCTTGGGGACAGCAAGCCCATGCGTCTGGTCTCTGCTTTCCCCTGGCACTCAGCGCCGCGCCCGGCGAGTCCTCAGTAAGTCTGTGAGAGCACGCTGAGGGCTTGAATCACCGCCATCTTATAAGCAGGATGCCGGGGGCTCAGGCGCCGACGGCCAGGCTGTTGCAGGAACTAGTCCCAGACCCAAGGCTGTGCCAGGTCGCGGCTGGCCGGGAGCACACGTGCAGGTGTCCCTGTGGCGGGGGGCGGAGGGTGGCCCAGCAGGGCCTGTGGGCGTGCTCCTGAGGCGCCATGGGAGCCGGGAAACTGAAGAGTCTGAGAAATAAAGATAAGTGCACTTGAGCCGAGCCTCGGCTGGACGATGGTTCTTCTCTGAGCTGACGCCCACGGTGCTCAGTGCTGTGCGAGAAAAACGCCCGTCCGTCCCGCCCTGGCCCCTTCTGCCTGTGCCTCCCTCACACCCTGCCGGTCTCGGCCTTCCGTGCGGCCTGTGGAGTTGGGCCTTGCTTGTGATGGGTCTTTCTCGTGTTGTTTTTGCCGTTGATGACAGCGAGAGTTGGAGTTACAGCGTCAGCGTGACGAGCATAAAATCAAGCAACTTCAGCAGACTGTGCGAGATCTGGAGGCAAAAGAAGCAGCTCGACACGCCGCGGGCCTCCGCATGGACGCTGTCTGCGGCTCTGCCCACACGGCGCCATGCCTTTCACCAGAACAGGACCAGCTCCAGCAGCAGCAGGAGGAGCTGGAGAGGATAAGGCAGCAGCTGCTCCGCGCTGCCGCGTTTCTGACCAACTTTATTAACCAAACTGTGGACAGGTATGGGCATAACTTGCTTAGAACTAATTAGAACAACCTGAGTAGGTGCTTTTTACACTCGATCTTAGCTACGAGGAAGTAATGAGCACGTGCTTTTTAAGGTAAGGGAAATTCTGAAGTTTTGGCAAAATAAGGCCTCTTTTGAATTTCAGGTCCATGCCCTCTGCCTCCCTCCACATGCGTTTAGGTAAGTTAGTGGGCAGGACTCTCCAGAAGGTGGTTGACAAATCAGATCTTTTGCATTTCAATTTGAGCTTGGGTTTCCAGGTTTTTGACTGTTCCCGCCCTCGCACGTCCCCTCCGTGCTCATTTGCTGTTGTTGGGTGTGTGGGCAGCCCAGCACCAGAGGTCAGCTCTGACCCCCTGCGGGTGCCCGTGCCCTCAGGCCTGAGGCCTGCTGGGGTTGCTGGCACCTGCTCTACCAGGAGGCTCATCCATGCTTCGGAGGAGCTGAAACCATCTTTGTATGAACAGAAGCAGTGAGTGTCAAGTAGTGCAGCTAATGCCGTTCTCCTTTCTACAGTTGAATTCATGAGCAACATGATTTCTAAGTTTCACCTAAGCAATAGTTTTCACAATTGGCGCTGAATTCGAGGAAAACAGCAGTAGTGGACTGTGAGCACGGGAGGGCCTCCCGGACATGTCGGCGGCTGGTGGTTTCTGGGCCCGGCCTGGCAGGCGCATTTGCCTGCGCATCCTGCTGCGTCCTGGCCCAGCAGACCGCATGCTCTTAAAATGGGCTCGCAGGCCAGGGAGCTCGTGGAATCTGGGGACTTGGGCCTGGTCCTCCGGCCGCTCGGGGAGCAACGTCCACTGATGCGCTTTCCTTTCCTCAGAGAAGCTGCGCATGGCTTTGGAGTTAAGTCAGTTGATAGCTTTGACATGCCCATTTACCTTTCCAGAACAATTAACGATTGGACATCATCAAATGAGAAGGCTGTGACCTCTTTATTGCGAACATTAGAAGAACTAAAATCTGAATTAAGCACATCTGCTTCTTCTCAGGTGAGTGACAGAGGCCACAGCTGGGCCACACAGCCCCTCCCCCCTCACAGCCTGTGGCCCCCCATCTGTCTGGCCCTTTGCTCCTAGCGCCCTGCCCCACTGAGGTGACCCCTCCTTCCCACGTGGGCACCTGCCTCCCTCCACGGGCACTGGTGCAGCGTGGCAGTGTCCTTGTCACCCTTGTTGTGCTTGCTCTCCCTCCTCAGTCTCGCGAGTGGTGCCCCGTGTTGGCCCTGCCTGTGCTGTGAGGCACAAGCGCCTCCTCTGGGGTGGAGAGTTAGGGGCCGGAGCCCGCCGCTGCGGTCCCCTTTGCTAAACTGGTTTAAGATTATAATCCCTGAAAATAACCCATGATAAAAAATCACATGCGTGCCGTTTAACAAAATAATCCTAAACATTTTATTTCTGTTTTCTTCTTTTCAAGAAAAAGATGGCAGCGGAACTTCAGATCCAGCTCGTGGATGTCTTGCTGAAAGACAACGAGTCTCTTACGAAGGCACTCGGCACGGTGACCCAGGAGAAGGTGGAGGTGTGCAGGGCCGTGGCCAAGCTGGAGAGGACTCTGAAGCTCCACCTGCAGAAGGGCTGTGCGCTGAGTGTACGTTGGCGCACCCCTCTCGAGGCTGCCCGGCCCCCTCCAGGGCCTCCGACCTCGGCGTCGCATGTGGGCTGGGGTCCCGCACGGCCGCAGGCAGCACTTCCTGTTAACCCTGGGCCCTGCCTTCTGCTTGAAGGCTCGCCATGTGCTCCAGAGCACGCCATTTGACGTCTGTCTTGGCACCACACGGGGTGGCTCGCAACAGCAGAACTTTACTGTCTCGTAGTTTTGGGGGCCAGAAGTCCAAAACCTGTAGGGGTCAGTGGAGCTGTGACCCGGAGCCTGGGGGTCCCGGCCGTGGTTGCCGTCATCCGTGGCGCTCGCTGGCGCATGGAGCACCTCCTCTGCCTCTGCCGCGTGGCCGTCATCCCCCTCCCTCCTTCCCTCTCTCCAACTTGTCTCTCCTTTAAGGGCCCAGTCATTTGGACGAGGAGCCACCTTAGTCCGTTTGTCCTCAAAGACCCTCTTTCAGATCGCGGTCGTGGGGCTGGGCTGAGCACCTGAGCACGGCCTGGGGCACAGGCCTGTCCGTCCCTGCAGCATCGGCGTGAGCTCTGTTTGCTTGTGCACTCGTGTGTGTTGTGTGTGGTCCACCAAGTAATGACGACGGTGTTCGTGACAGGAACTCCTGACTGAAAATGCAGAGGCCAGGTCAAATTAGAGTTTATATGGCTTTTACCTAATTATTATGGTTTCTGAATTTTCCTGATTGTGCATTTTGACAAACTTTTTTCTGGAGTGTCTAATTTTTTCCCTTTTTAATTAGTTTTTTTGTTTGGGGGGCATCTGATTTGCTTGACTGTGTTTTACTACTGAAACTTTTTGAAACTTGCTCTTTAATTTACCTACTGTGAAGCTAACCTCTTCTTTGGGGTCCAGTCGTGGGCATCACTGTCCCACCTGCCCATGCCCCTCCCTGCCGGCACGCACTGCCCTCACCTCCGCTCTGTGGTTCTGCGTTTTCCCAGGGGTCCTCCAAGTGGAATCTCATTGTGTGGGATCTTCAGAATGTGCCTTTCATGGGGCGTTGGAAATTCGTAGGGCTTTTGGTACATCCAGCTGTTCCACTGCAGGACATTTGGGTGTGTTTCCAGTTACAGCTCTTATGAATAACACTGCTGTAAACTGTTGCTTGGAGGTTTCTGTAGGAACATACTTTTTTATTACTGTAGCATAAATAAGTTCGAGTGTTAGGTCATATGGTAAGTTTATGCTCAGCTTTTAAAGAAACTGCCAAATTTATTCCAGAATGGCTGTACCATTCTGCTTTCCTTCCATCAAAGCGTGAAAGTTGTAGTTACTATGAATTTTCACATTTGGTATTGTCAGTATTTTAATTTTAGCCATTCTAATAGGTGTGTGGTGGTGTCTCATGGTGGTTTTAATATGCATTGCCCTGGGAAGCGGACTTGGCCCAGTGGTTAGGACATCCGTCTACCACATGGGAGGTCCATGGTTCAAACCCCGGGCCTCCTTGACCCATGTGGAGCTGGCCCACGCACAGTGCTGATGTGCACAAGGAGTGCCCTGCCATGCAGGGGTGTCCCCCGCATAGGGGAGCCCCATGTGCAGGGAGTGCGCCCCATAAGGAGAGCCGCCCAGCGTGAAAGAAAGTGCAGCCTGCCCAGGAATGGTGCCGCACACACGGAGAGCTGACACAACAAGATGACGCAACAAAGGGAAACACAGATTCCCGTGCCACTGACAACAACAGAAGTGGACAATGAAGAAGATGTAGCAAATAGACACAGAAAGCAGACAACTGGGGCGGGGAGGGAAGGGGAGAGAAATAAAATCTTTTAAAAAAAATTATGCATTTCCCTAATGACTAAAGATACTGGGTGTTGTTTGCGTGTGTCTGCCATCTGTATGTCCTCTTTTTTTTTTTTTTTAAAGATTTCTTTTTATTTATTTCTCTGCCCTTCCCCCCCACTCTGGTTGTCTGTTCTCTGTGTCCATTTGCTGCGTATTCTTCTTTGTCCGTTTCTGTTGTTGTCAGCGGCACGGGAATCTGTGTTTCTTTTTTGTTGCTTCATCTTGTTGTGTCAGCTCTCCGTGTGTGCGGTGCCATTCCTGGGCAGGCTGCACTTTCTTTCACGCTGGGCGGCTTTCCTTACGGGGCACACTCCTTGCGCTTGGGGCTCACTCCTTGCGCTTGGGGCTCCCTTATGCGGGGGACACTGCAGCATGGCATGGCACGGCACTCTTTGCATGCATTAGCACTGCGCATGGGCCGGCTCCACACGGGTCAAGGAGGCCTGAGGTTTGAACCATGAACCTCCCATGTGGTAGACAGACGCCCTAACCACTGGGCCAAGTCCACTTCCCCTTGTACGTTCTCTTTGTTGTGGTATCTGTTCATACCATTTGCCCCTTTTTAAAATTGGGATGTTTTATTATTCTGTGTCAGATATATATTTTGCAAATTTTCTTTGTCAGTTTGTGCTGATCTCCTCCTCTGTATGGTATTCTTTGCAAAGCAAAAGGTTTTAATTTAGATGAATTCTAATATATTAATTAGGTCTTTTAAGTATCATACAAAGAGTTTTATAGTTTTAATGTTTTCTATTTAGACAGATGATCTGTTTTGAGTTAATTTTTGTTTACAGTCTCTGAGGAATAGGTTGAGGATCATTTTTTCTGTATATGGATATCCAGTTTTAGCACATTTTGTTGAAAAGACTCCTCTCTCCATTGAGTTGTATTTGTATCTTTATAAAAGATTGGTCAGCAGTGTTTCTGTATGTATTTCTTGACTTTGCTTTCTATTGCATTGGTCTGTGCATCCTTTAACATCTGTCTTCATTGAGGCAGTTTATATTATATCTTCCTTTTCACATTACTTTGGCTATTCTAGTTCATTTACCTTTTAATATAAATTCTGGAAGCCTGCAGGTTATTGTGATTGGCACTGTGTTAAATCTGTAGATCAGTTTGGAAAGAATTGGGTGGAAATATAAAATGGTGCAGCTACTTTGGCAGTCTGGCAGTACCTCTAAAAGTTAGGCATAGAGTTACTATATGATTCTGCACTTCCACTCCTAGGTTTTCACCCAAAAGAATTGAACACGTATGTCCACATAAAAACTTATGTACCAGTTTTCGTAGAGAATTATTCATAATAGTCAAATGTGGAAACAACTCAAATGTCCATCATTTGGGAAATGGATAAACAGAAAATAATTTATACAGTTGGAACACATCTGGCATTAAAAAGGAATGAAACACTGATAATACCGCAACATGGATGAACCTTGAAAACATTATGCGAAGTGAAAGAAGCCAGGCACCAAAGGCTGGTATTATGTGATTCTATGTACGTGAACGGTCCAGAATGGGCAGATCCATATGGACAGAAAATGGGTTTGTGGGTGCCTGGGCTGGGAGGGGCAGCCTGAGCGCTGGTTGCTGAGGGGCATGGGTGCCCTTTGGAGGGATGAGAACATTCTGGATTTAGACAGTTGTATTGGTTGCACAACTTTGTGACTAACAACCAGTTGAACTGTATACTTAAAGGATACATTTTATGGTATATGAATGGTAGCTGTTTAAATTTATCATCAAATGGGCGAGGAATTAGCCTCTTAACTTGGTCTTTTTTTTTTTTTTTTAAGGTTTATTTATTCTCCCTTGCAGCTTGTTTTTGCTATCTGTTCTTTGTGTCCATTTGCTGTGCATTTTTTTTTTTCTGCGTCTGCTTGTCTACCTTGCTGCGTCAGCTCTCCATGGCGCACGGGCCAGCCTGCCTTCACAAGGAGGCCCCGGGACGCAAACCTAGGGCCTCCTATGTGGTAGACGGGAGCCCAATTGATCGAGCCACAGCTGCTTCTCCTTAACTCTGTCTTAATCAATGAACATGACCTGTCTCTCTGTGTATTCAGATCCCTTTTTATTTCTTTCTTTCTTCAGCCTGTTTTTTTTTTTTTAAACTTTTAAATTTTATATTTATTTTTCTCCCCTTTCCCCCATTGTCTGCTCTCTCTGTCCACTCACTGTATGTTCTTCTGTGTCTGCTTGCATTATCGGGCAGCACTGGGAAACTGCATCTTTTTTGTTGTGTCATCTTGCTGTGTCAGCTCTCTGTGTGTGTGGGCGCCACTCCTGGGCAGGCTGTTCTTTCTTCACGTGGGGTGGCTCTCCTTACAGGGCGCACTCCTTGCGCGTGGGGCACCCCTACGTGGGGACACCCCTTCGTGGCATGGCACTCCTTGCGTGCGGCAGCCCTGTGTTTGGGCCGGCTGCACACGGGTCAGGAGGCCCTGGGGATCGAACCCTGGACCCTCCGTCTGGTAGACAGACGTTCTATCACTTGAGCCATGTCCACTTCCCTCTTCAGCCTTTTGTAGTTAACAGCACACAGATCCTATTGGTTTGTACTAAATTATTTCATGTTTTGGGGGCTATAACCAATGGTGCTTGTAAAGATTTGTTTGCTAGTTATTCCTGGCTACATGCCTGGTATATGGAAATACAGTTGATTTGTTTGTTATGTTGACCTCATGTGCTGCAACTTTTGTACACTCACTTTCTTTTTTAGTCCTATGAGCCTTTCTGCTCATAGATTTTCTATATTGACAGTCATATCATCTGCAAAGGGACAGTTTTGTTTCTGCCTTTTCCTTGCATCATTACACTGGCTTGGATTTCTAGTACATTGTTGAATAGGAGTGGCAAGTTGTTCATTCTGGCCCAGTTCCCAAACACAGGGGGAAAGAGTTCTCTGGTAGATTATTTTGTGAATGTCTCTATCAATCTGAAGAACTTCTCATCTGTGCCTAGTTTGCTGAGTTTTTATCATGATTGGATGTTTACTTTTCTTGTATAGTCTTTCTTTGGTTTTGACCTCATAAAATATTTCTACCTTAAATGTCTGTTAAAATTCATGGGAGAAATGACCTGAGCCTTGTGTTTTCTTTGGAAAGTTTTTAATTCATTTATTTTTTTATTTTTTAAAGAGTTTTTAAAAGCCTTTATTCACACACATAGCCCCCACCCACCTCTCCCTTGTCTGTCTGCTCATTATTTCCACTTGTCTGCTCACTGTGTCGGCTTGCCGTGCCAGCTCATGGCATCTGCGCCCTGCATCAGCTTGGAGAGTCTGCTCGTCTTCTTTAGGAGGACTGGGACCTGAACCCGGGACCTCCTGTGTGGGAGGTGAGCGCCCAAACTGCTTGAGCCTCTTCTGCTTCCCTGGTTTTTTATTTTTTATATTATTTTATTTATTTTATTGAAGTATGTCCATTCATATATGAAGAAACATAAACAATATTCTATGTATGGTAAAACTTGTGAATTTATAAAACTAATATTCATGTCATCATACAGGCTCCCATATATCACCCCACCATTAATTCCTTGCTCTGTTGTGAAACATTAGTTACAAATTATGAAAGAGTATCATCAAAATATTACTACTATCTATAGTTCATGTCTTACATTTGGTGTATTTTCCCCCAGTTCTCCTGATTACTAATATCCTGTGTTAGTATTTGTTATGATTCTTGAGAGAATGTTTTCATATTGTCCTGTTAACCACAGTCCATTATCCACCACTGGATTCCCTGTATTATACAGCCGCATGTTTTGTGCACTCCATTCAAAATGTACACCCAGTGCCCTCATTTTCATTACAGAGTTGTGTTGTCATCACCTCAGTCAACTTTAGAACGTTTTCATGACTCCAAAAGGAAAACTCCCACACTCCCTTATACCTCCCTATTGCTGTCCCTTAGTGTTGAAATAGTATCTTTTTCCATTGCTGTAAAATATTACAGTATACCATTAACTGTCTCCAAACGTTAGTTGTTAATTTTCCCGTGTATCACTTTGTAAAAGAACATTCTTTTATACTATTAACCACAAACCTCATTCACCACCAAAATCACTGTTACATATAGCCTAGATGATTCTCTAATTTCCTTTCAATTGACATTTACATCCACTGACTACCATCTTCAGCCACAATCTCATTTATAAATCAGCAGTGTTAGTTATACTCACCAATTTGTTACCATCAACTCTATTCATTGCCACAATTTTACAATAAACCTTATTAAAAATTCTACATACATTAAGCATCAGCTCCCATTCTCAACCCACATTCTATTTCCTATTAACTTATTCTCTAGAGTTAACCTCTGTGAGTTTACCCATTGCATTTAGCTTATATTAGTGAAAGCATACAGTATTTGACCTTTTGTGTCTGACTTATTTCACTGAACATGTCCTCAAGTTTCATCCATGTTGTCATGTGTATCCTGATTTCATTTCTTCATACAGCTATGTAGTACTCCATTGTATGCAGAACAGAAATATATCACATTTTCCTTAGCCATTCATTGATTAATGGATACTTGGGCTTGTTCCATATTTTAGCAATTGTGAATAATGCTGCTTTGAGCAATGGTGTGCAAATAGCAGGTTATGTCCTTGCTTTTAGTTCTTCTGAATAAATTTCTAGTAACGGGATTGCAGGATCATACTGGCAGATCTCTACTCAGCTTCTTGAGGTACTGCCAACCTGTCTTCCACAGAGGCTGCACCATTCTACACTCCCACCTAAGGTGGACAGGTATTCTTATTTCTCAATATCCTCTCCAGCACTTGTACTTTCTGTTTTTTTCATGATGGTCATTCTGTGAAGTGTGACATGGTATCTCATTGAGGTTTTTATCTCCATTTCCCTAATAGATAGTGGTATTGAGCATCTTTTCATGTGTGTTTTAGCCATTTGTATTTTCTCTTTGGAGAAATGTCTATTCAAGTCTTTTGCCCAGTTTTTAATTGGATTGCTTGTCTTTTTTATTGAGTTGTATATAACATAGAGATCAAACCTTTGTTAGATATGTGGCTTCCAAATATTTTCTCCCATTGAATAGGCTGCCTTTTTACTTTCTTGACAAAGTCTTTTGAAGAATCAAAAGTGTTTAATTTTATGGAGGGTCCCATTGATGTGTTTTTTTCTTTCGTTATTCACACTTTGGGTGTAAGGTCCAAGAAGCAACCACCTGCCACAAGATCTTAAAGATGTTTCCCTATATTTTCCTCCAGGAGTTTTATGGTTCTACAGTTTATATTTAGAACCTTGATTCACTCCGAGTTAATTTTTGTATAAGCTGTGAGAAATGCGTCCTTGTTCCTTCCTTGGGCTGTGGATATCTAGTTCACCCAGCATCATTTGTTGAGTAGACTGTTCTGGCCTGCTGGGTGGGCTCGACGGCCTTGTAAAAAACCAGTAGACGTGAGAGTCTGTTTCTGTGTTCTTGATTCAGTTCCACTGGTCAGTCTGTCTTTATCTCTGTGCTAGTACCATGCTGCTTTTACCACTGTCATTAAGTAATATGCTGTATACTCAGGAAGTGAGAGTCCTCCAACTGGGTTTGTTTTAAAGAAAATTTTGGCTATTCAGGGTCTCTTAGCCTTCCAAATAAATTTGGTAATTAATTGTTTTTTCCATTTCTGTTTTAAAAAGGCAGTTGGAAGTTTCATTGGGATTGCATTGAATTTGTAAATCAATTTGAGTAGAATTGACAGCTTAATGATATTTAGTCTTCAATCCATCTTCCATTTGTTTAGGTCATCTTTGGTTTCTTCTAACAATGTTTTGTAGTCTTCTGAATACAGGCTTTTTATGTACTTGGTTGAGTTTATTCCTGAATATTGATTCTTTTGGTCACTATTATAAATGGAATTTTTTTTTCTGATTTCCTCCTCAGATTGCTCATCAATAGTGTATACAAATGCTACTGATTTTTGCATATTAATCTTGTACCATTCCATTTTGCCGAACTTGTTTATTAGTTCTCATAGCTTTGTTGTGCATTTTCTAGGTATAGGATCATAACATCAGCAAATAGCAGAAGTTATACTTCTTCCTTTTATTTCTTTTTCTTTCCTAATTGCTGTAGCTAGAATAACAGTGGTGATGATGGGCATCCTTGTATTGTTGCCTGTCTCAGCAGAAACACTTTCATTCTTTCACCACTGAGTACAATGTTAGCTGTGGGTTTTTCATGTAAGTACTTCAACAGGTTGAGAAAGTCTCTTTCTATTCCTACCTTTCAGTTTTTCTCAAGAAAGGATGCTGTATTTTGTAAAATGCATTTTCTGCATCAAGTGAAATAATCATGTGATATTTCTTCTTCAATTTATAAATGTCATGTATTATACTGATTGATTTTCTTGTGTTGAACTACCCTTGCATACCTGGGATAAAACTCACTTCATTGTTTCTCTGAGGAACTGTATAAAAAGACAGCTTCCCACCAAATGGAGAGGAATACATCAGATCAAAGAATGACTCAGACAAGTCCAGTTTGGCGGGTAAATGAGTATTATTAATGGGCTTATTTAGGGTCCTTGTCCTTGGTTATAGGAGAGAAGAGTTAGAGCTTGATGAGGTAGTGGATGTGGCTCAAGTGGTTGGATGCCTGTACTGGATTTGGTTCCTGGTGCCTCCTAAAGAAAAAACAAAAAAACAAGCAAAAGAAATGAAAAAACCAACTCAGGGGAGCTGATGTGGCTCAGTGGTTGAGCATCGGCTTCCCACATACGAGGTCCCAGGTTCATTCCTTGGCCCCCAGCACGTCAAAAAAGAAAGTAAGTAAGTAAGTAAATAAGTAAATAAATAAATAAATCTATCATCTGTGCCTCCTGAGTAGATGGTGGCTCTTTTATTGTGGTTGCTACATGCAAGTGAGGCATAAGCATAATTCTGAAAGAATACAGTACTTTACTGAAGATGAAAGGTACATGTTTAATTATGTTTATCAAGGAATGCATGGGTGCACATGACTTCTATAGAATTCTTCCTTGATTACCTTCAGCGAAGCAGATGTTTGTATTGTTCATGCAATAAGGGAAAGGCCAGAGAGCTACAGTTTTACTGACTTATTCTCATGCCTTTGTTTCCTACAGCATGTCTTATAACTACCTGAATCTAGCTTACAATTTAAGGAAAGGATAGTAAAATTTGGGGGATGTATTGCTACAAATTGTGGTGTATAGTTCTTTTAACATGCTTTTCGATTTGATTAGCAAGTATAGGACTTCTGCATCCACATTCATTAGAGAAATTGGTCTGCCATTTTCTTTTTTCCTAGTATCTTTATCTGGCTTTGGTATTAGGGTGATGTTGGCGTCATAGAATGAGTCTGGTAGCATTCCCTCCTATTCAGTTTTTTGGAAGAGTTTGAGCAAAATTAGTTTTAAATCTTCTTTGAATGATGGGTAGAATTCATCTATGAAGACATCTGGTCCTGGGCTCTTCAGTTTGGGGAGGTTTTTGTTGACTGTTCCAGTCGCTTTACTTGGCATTGGTTTGTTGACATCTATTTATTTCTTCTAGGGTCAGTGTAGGGTTTTTGTATGTTTCTAGGGATTTGTCCATCTCATCTCCGTTGTCTGGTTTGGTGATGTATAGTTTCGTAGTATCTTATCTCTTTTATCTCTGCGAGGTCAGTAGTAATGTCCCCGTCTCATTTCTGATTTTATTTGCAGCTTCTCTCTTTTTTCCTTTGTCATTTTAGTTAAGAGTTAGTTGATTTTCTTGCTCTCGAAGAACCAACTTTGTGTTTTGTTGATTCACCCTTGTTTTTGTTTTTCTCTCCATTTATTTCTGCTCTAGTTTTTGTTATTTCTTTCCTCTGCTTGGTTGGGGATTAGTTGCTGTTCTTTTTCTTGTTGCAGTTAGATCTTCAATTTTAGCTCCTCTTTTTAATGTAAGCATTGAGAGAGAAAAATTTCCCTCTCAGCACTGCCTGCACTGCATCCCTTAGGTTTTGATATATTGTGTTCTCATTTTCATTCATTTTGAGATATTTACTGATATTCTCTTGCAATTTTCTTCTTTGGCCCACTGATTATTTAAGAGTGTTTCATCTCCATATATTTGTGAAGGTTCCCTTTTTCCTCTCTTATTGCATTCCAGCTTCATTCCATTATGATCAAAGTGTTTTGTATTATTTCATTCTTTTTACATTTATTGAGACCTGTCTTGTGACCCAGCGTATGGTCTATCCTGGAGATGATTCATGTAAACTTGAAATAATGTATATCCTGCTGTTTTGAGGTGTAATGCTCTATACATGTCTGTTAGGTTTAATTCATTTATCATATTATCTAAGCTCTCGTTTCCTAATTTATCCTCTGTCCAGATGTTGTATCCCATGCTGAGAGTGCTACATTGAAGTCTCCAACTTTTTTTGTAGCGGTCTCTATTTCTCCATTTATGCCAGTGTGTGCCTCGTATATCTCAGGGACCCTGGTTAGGTGTGAAAATATTATGGTGATTTCTTCTTCCTGAATTGCCCCTTTTATTAATATATCATGACCTTCTTCATTTTTTATAATAGTTTTGCATTGAAAATCTAATTTGTATGATATTAGAATCGCTACTTCAGATATTTTTGATTACTGTTTGCATGGAATATCTTTTTCCAGCCTTCTACTTTCTACCTGGTTGTGTTCTGATGTCTGAGGTGAGTCTCTTGTAGACAGCATATAGATGGCTTATAATTTTATTCAAAAATTAAAAAAAAATTTTTTATTTCCTGCCCCCCTCCTCCCCCCAAGATAGCTCCCTTGTCTGTTCATCATCTTTAGGAGGCACTGGGAACTGAAGCCAGGACCTCCCGTGTGAGGTGAGTGCCCAACTGCTTGAGCCACTTCTGTTCCCTGCTGGTTTTGTCATCTGCTGTTTGCGGCATTTGCTGGCTGTGTCGTCTGCTGGGTTGCAGTGTTTGTGTTACTGCTTGTTGCAGTGTCTGCTTGTTGCGCTGTCTGCAGTTGTCTGCTAATTATGGCATCTACTCTTCTTTAGGAGGTACCAGGAACTGGACCCAGACCTCCCATGTTGTAGGCGGGTGCCCAACTGCTTGAGCCACATCCGTTTCGCTCTTGTGTTTTTAATCTCATCCATTGTGTCTTTCATTCCCATAAGCTCTGTTACTTTTCAGGCTTTCAGATTGTTCTTTATGTATCCTCAGTGTCGTCTTAATACCTTTTACCTCTTTAGTCATGTTTTCCTTCAACTCCTTGAATGGATTTTGGAGATTTCTGTGATTATCATTGACCAATTCTCTTAAATCCTGTGTCTCATCAGGATTTTTGGTTTATTCCTTTGGCTGGGCCATATCTTCCTGTTTCTTAATATGGCTTGTATTTTTTTGCTAATGTCCAAGCAACTGAATATGAGTCAATTGGGTGAATTTACCCTGATGGTCAATTTCTTTCTCTTGCCCAGTGGTTTTGTTTCATGGCTCTCTTTGATTTTGGATCAACTTATTCTTATTCTTTAAAATTGCTTGCTTAAGTTACCGGAATAGGGCCAGGGACTCCCTAATGGGGCGCAGATCTGCTCCGAGGACTTTGGGACAGGAGGCACATAAACGTGGGTTTTCTCCTTGTAGTTCCCAGGCTGTCCAGCAGAAGGCGCTCACTGGTGCACCTTTCCACAGAGGCATCTCCTTTCAATCTCCACTTGTCAGCGATTCTGGTCTGGCCAGAGCTGAGATTCAGAGCTGGCTTTGCTGGCCAAATTCACTGAAGAGAAACCACTCACCACACCCTACTTCTCCCCAGAGAGGACATCTGTTCCCTCTCGTTAGGCTGTGTAGTGAGCCACAGGTTTAACCCAGGCTCTGTGCCTTGACGGTGGGGTGGGTGCCCTTCCATTTCGCAACTCACTGTTTCTGTTTTGGCTTCTTTGACTCTCTGCCCCTCGCCCTCCTGGAGGACGCGCAGAACTCTCCTAGTCTGCACAGGCCCAAAACATCCCTCGGACAGCTTTTTGCCCTTCTTCCATTGGGTTTTTTTTTTTTTTTTGGTAGGATAGACATTTTTTTTTTAATTAAAATTATTTATTTTTACAAATTACATTAAAAAAATACGAGGTCCCAATCAACCCCACCGCCCCCACCCCCCGCTCCCCCCACAGCAACACTCTCTCCCATCATCGTGAGACATCCATTGCACGCAGTAAGTACATCTCTGAACATCACTGCACCCCGTAGTCAATGGTCCACATCATAGCCCACACTCTCCCACATTCCATCCAGTGGGCCCTGGGGGGATCGACAATGTCCTGTAATTGTCCGTGAAGCACCACCCAGGACAATTCCACGTCCCGAAAACGCCTCCACATCTCATCTCTTCCTCCCATTCCCCGCACCCAGCAGCCACCATGGCCACCCTTCCCACACCCATGCCACATTTTCTCTGTGGACATTGGATTGGTTGCGTCCATTGCACATCTATGTCAAGTGGGGGCTTAGATTCCACATGGATACTGGATGCACTCCTCCTGCTTTCAGTTGTAGACACTCTAGGCTCCATGGTGTGGTGGTTGACCTTCTTCAACTCCATGTTAGCTGAGTGGGATAAGTCCAATGAATCAAAATGTAGGAGCTGAAGTCTGTTGAGGCTCTGGGCCTGGGTGTCTTATTATCAGTCCAGAGATTCAAATCCCCTAAATATATCTTAAACCCCAGCACCAACTACAATTCCAATAAAGTAGCATGCAAGTCTTGTGGGAAGAGATCCCCTCCGAGTCCAATTCCATCATGTAGAAACACCAGCTCCAAAGAAGGGCCATCTGCCATGGCAGTGAACCCCATCTGCCATGACCATAGAACCCGTGGGTCTCTTTATCCCTCAAAAGAACCAATACCTGGGGTTGTATCCATTGGTTTTTTTGAGATAGTTGAGCCCTGCCACTATTCCAATGCCATTTTCCTGCAAGTCTCTTAGAAGGTTTTAAATTACAGGTGTTTTCCCCTTTGATGTAGTTCTATTCAGTGTATTTATTTCTTGGATGAATTTTGGTAATTTGTGATTTTGCAGGAATTGGTTGGATTTATTGTCCATGAAGTTTTTCAGAGTATTCCCTCAGTATACTTTTTACTTCTTTTGATTAGTAGTGATGTCCTATTTTTTTGTAGCTTTTGTCTTTCTTATCGTGGTCAGTCTGGCTAGAATTTTATCAATTTTGAATTTCCCCTCCCCACCCCCACAAGACCCAGCTTTTGGTTTCAATGAAATTCTATAGAATTCTTCTGTTTTAAGTTTTAGTGATAGCTGCTCTTTATTATCTCTTTCATTCTGCTTGCTTTGGGCTTAATTTGCTCTTTTTTTCTAGTTTCTTAAGATGGGAGCTTTGATTATTAGAGACCTTTCTTTTCAAATGTAAGCATTAATGCTATAAATTTCCCTGTAAATATTGCTATAGTTGCATCCCTAAATTTTGCTGTTTTGTATTTTAATTTTTGTTTTTTTTTGAGACTTCCTCCTCTGCCCATGAATTTATTTAATAGAATGCTGTTTAATTTCCACACATTTGGAGATTTCCCATATATCTCTTTGCTCTTTGTGTCTAGCTTAATTCCTTTATTGTCAGATAATGTACTTTGAATAATTTCATTTCCTTTAAATTTAAAAGACTTGTTGACCCAGGATTTGGTCTTTGGTAGATCATGTTCCTGTGCAGTTGAACACAATGTGTATTCTGCTGCTGTTGGCACGGCAAAGTGTTTCTTGAAGGTCCGTTAGACCATTTGGCTGGTGGTGTGACTCAAGTCTCCTCTAGCCATCCTGGATTTCTGTCAGTTGCTGAGAGGAGAAAGGATGCCTCTAAGTACAGTTGTGGACTTGTCCGTTTCTTCTTTGGCTCTGCTTTATCTGCTTTCAAGCTCTGTTGCTGGGTAACGGTGTGGGTCCTGCGTGTTTGTGGAGTTGTGTCCTGGTTTCTCTGGAGTTGGGTTCAACCATGCAGGAAACTCACGACGGACATTCTTTGGTGGGAGAGGTACGCGGCTCCTCGTTTTCCTCCTCAATGAGCTGTCCTAGAGGTTGATGAAAGCCCGTCTGCCTCTCTGGAATTCACACAGAAACCTTTTGAGGGCATTCTTTGTGTTGGTCATCCAGTTAGGCCTGCATGGATGCTGAAGCCTGTGTGTGAAAGTTAACAAAGCCGGGGAAGAAACGTCCTTGTGAATCATGGAGCATGGAGTGTGAGCGACCTGGAGGCGGCCTTTTCCCTTTCTGTGAAACGACTGGCCTTCCTGGGGCGGCTCTGTCCAGGTCTGGTGGGCTGGGTTCAGCAGCACTGGTGCAGCCTCTTCCTCTGGGTCCTGCCGTCAGCGAGGCTGTGCCCGCAGAAGCACCCCGTGTGGCCGGCCCCTGCCTGTCCTCCGCACTGCTCCACTCTTCATGCCAGACTGCCTTTGATTTCTCTCTAACTGCTGGCCGGAGGCTGCTGGACACACGCCCTGGCCTGTACAAGCTCCCTCGGCCTTGTGTGGGGGCAGTTCGAGGGTGGCTGCGTTCCCAGCAGCCCCTGGTTCTCGGTGGCACCTGCTGCCCCGCCCTCTCTCCTCCCTGTGGACTTCTTTCCGCTCGTCTCTGGTGGCGTTCTGAGCGCTCGCTCGTGTCCTTGGGGTCCAGGCCTGTGCTGCGCACGCGTGCTCCACACGGCCTCGGCCTCAGCGGCTCCTGGCTGGGCCCTGCTAGGGTTTCACGAGGGGACAAGAATAGAATTAGATACGTGCATCTGCTTGGGGTGGACATTGCTAGGACCAGAGACTATGAGGGGGTTTCAAAGGCATAAAGCTTTGAATTTGGGTTTTGTTAATAAGAAATGTACCTTTTATGTAATTACACTTAGTTAAGTGGTGTATGATAAGTACTTCCTGAGTGTTAAATGTTTGTGATTAACGATGCCCAGTAGCAGCTTGGCCCACTGGAGGGATGTGAGAGAGGCATACGGGGTGGACACCCCAGCTCTGAGGTGTGTGCCAAGCGTGGCCTCTTGTGGCGACCTGCCTGGAGCCCAGGTCCCTGCATGTGGGAGGCGGGTACCCCAACTTGGCATGCACACCCTGTTCCCACCTCCCTGTGACAGGCTCCATCCTTGAAAGGCCCAGGGGACAGCAGTGGAAGAAACGAAGTGTTTAAACTTGACCTTCTCCCAGGGGTCTTGCTTTCTGCACTTTGTCATTTTTATCACAACTCTTCATATTTTAAGACAACTCCAGCTCATGCAGGCTGTGGCTTGTTACAGAGGTCGGGCAGGTCTGCGTGGAAGCAGGAGAGGATGGCTTTGCAGAGCTCCCCTAGAAATGCAGACCAAGGACTGCCAGCGGCAGGCGAGGAAGCAGCTGCCCACAGTGTCAAGGTAAGGCAGGATTAGAGCAGCTCGAGGTGTGCAGGGTACACAGGGGCATTTCAGATCCTGGGCTTGTCCACTGCAGGCAAAAGCGCTTTGACGGCTGTGACCTCCTCATTTGCTAGGCTGCTTGCCGACACAGGTATCGAGTAGGTGTGAAGACACACTTGCGATATAAAGGAACTGAAAGAGAATAAAGTTCCATTTGAAACTTGGTCTGTTTGTGTACAAATGTGTGTTCCAGTGCTCGTGAGTTAAGGATGGAACATGTAATGCTTTGATTTAGCAGGTACCAGTCTCCACTGCCCGGAAGAAGCACAGAGCAGTGATTCTCTAGTCTGAGGTCTCAGCTGTGGACCTTCTCTCGAGGGAAAAGGATGCAAACTAGGATGTGCATACTAAGCTCTGTGTCCAAGATAAGGGGTTCCATAGCCAGCCCCTGGCCATAGGGCTGGGCCCCGAGTCGGAATGGCATGTAGGTGACCGCGCTCAAGGCAACTTGGCTGCTGGGGCGCCTTGGTGACGCCGTGGAGAGGAGCGGTGCGGTCCTGTATTTTGTCTGATGAACAGTCCGCATGGCAAGGCTGTCTCTGATTTGCTATACAAGATTGTTCAGCAAGATGTCTGTTTCCTATGATTTTTTTTCCCCTTTTTAGATGGAGAAATTGTACCTGCAGTATTTGAGAGCAGAAAGCTTTAGAAAAGCCCTGATTTATCAAAAGAAGTATCTTTTACTGTTGATTGGTGGATTCCAGGATTCTGAACAAGAAACACTCTCAATGATTGCTCATTTGGGAGTATTTCCTTCCAAGGCAGATAAGAAAATGAACGCATCTCGACCCTTCACGAAGTTCAGGACTGCCGTGCGGGTGGTCATCGCGATCCTGAGGTAAACACCGGCGTGCTGCCCTGCTCGCCAGGGCCCCGTGTCGTTTATGGAGTGGCACGTTGCTAGCTTTACTCTTTGAAACTCTAGAAATATATTCTCTTTCAAGATTAATGGTATCTGAGACCTTAAAGGAAATATGGATGACACTAAAAAAAACTCATGTTGTGCAAATCTGTCACATTCTAAACCAAAAGATTTGAAGATGTTTTTGTGACAAAAGAACTTCCTGTCCTTTAATGGGGGTCATGCCCAGATCCTGACAAGCTGAGGACGTTTGAAACTGCATTCCCTTTGAGTTTCAGCTGCCTGTGTTGTAGTCAGATGTGTTTTACGCAAGAGGCAGAGCAAGCTGTTGTGCACCCTTTCGCCTCAATGGTCTTGGAGCACTGTCTGGGGCCCGTGCAGGAGCCCAGGCTGCAGTGCTGGAGGGCCCTGCTTGCCCTCAGGCCCAGCACTGCTGCCCTGCAGCGGCCCGCCCCGCCCCGCCCACACTGTGCCTTTCAGGGAAGGCATCGTTTACTTTCCTCAGCCATTGTTTGCAGGGGTATCATCTATGGAGCAGGAACACAGCTCCTTAGTGTAACTGGAAAATTTTGATTCTGAATTCAAAATTAACAATGATGAAAGTTCATTTCATTTTTAGCAGCTCTGCTCCAAAATGCCGTTGGAGACACACTCCAGCATTTGTCTGGAGGAACAGGGGAGAAAGAACTGCGTGGAAGCCTGCCCCTGGCATGGGCTGCGCTCTGGCCCGGTCCAGTGTGCTCGGCAGGAGCAGACTCTGCAGGGCGTACCGGGCTGGCAGGGGCGGTGCCTGCTGGAGCGCTGTGCTCTCGGCCATCTCCAGTCGCACAGTGCTCCCTCTTTTCCCCACCGGGTTGTCCTGGCCATGGACTCCAGCCACCTACCTGCTCAACCCCCTGTCCACCTAACTAACCTCAGAGACCTGGTGGAGTTGCCATCCCTGGGGGCTGCGAGCAGAGACTGACAGGGAGGGAGCCCAGTCCAGCACGTAGCATCATCATTCCTTTCATTCCTGTCTTGCTTTACTTTCATATGTGTTCTTTCTCTTTTTTTTTTTTCTCCTAGATTACGTTTTTTGGTTAAGAAATGGCAAGAAGTAGATCGCAAAGGAACCCTAATGCAAGGCAGAGCACTCCACCCAGGTGGGACCTCAGTTCACATCTGTGCTTTCATACATTCCCTTATTGATTGCAGCATTTTTATCACCATCATGCCAGTGGGAATGCAAAAAAGCAGTATAAGAAAACTTATAAATTCAGTCAGTGATGTTGTATTAGTCAGGGTTCTCTAGGAAAACAACTGACAGAGATATCTGTAAATAGTGTGAGATTTTATAAAACTGTCTCACGACCATGGGGATGCACGAGTCCAAATTCCACAAGGCAGGCTGCAAACCTTGTTGAATTCGCAGGAGAGGCTGGCTGTTGGAAGTAGAGGTGGGTATCCTCCCTGAATGCTGAGATCACTTCTCCTTTTAAGGTCTTCAGCTGACTGGATGAGCCATCACTCAATGCTGACAGCAGTCTCTTCAGTTGATTGTAGATGTAACCAGCCATAGATGCAATCAACTCACTGACAATTAGGGGCCATAAAATGACCTCTTATTACAATTGGCCGAGTGCTTGCTTAACCAGAAAACTGAGCGCCGTTACCTGGCCAAGCTGACACATGAGCCTGACCATCACAGAGAGCACAAAAGATTTTTTTAAAGACAAAAAGGCAATGGTTTAGTTTACAGTTCATGTTAATAAAAATGATCAGATGAGTATATGAGCAAGTGAGAAATACAGAAATGCTAAATATATGTACTTTTTAATAATGAATAAAATGGCCTTTTTTATTCTCCAAAATCAAGTGACGTTCTACTTCATATTCTAAAAGCGCTTCTTTTTAGAGAATCACTGCTTAGTTTTCTCTAATCAAATCCTATCCACCCTGTAGAGTGTTCTTCTCCATGTTGACACTTGTCCAGCGGCCACGGTGTTGTCCATTGCCAGGAGGGCTGGGGAGCTGGCTGCGTACCAGTTGCAGGGTGCACCCAAGGGCACAGTAGACCCTCAGTCACATTCAGTCTCTTCCCCCAGAGCCCTGATGGACCGAGTGCCTGAGGTGGATGGTGGGCAGGGACACCTGTGGGCTCTGCGGGAGCTGGGACGCCGCAGGTAGCTCCTTCCCCACAGGGCAGGAGGCACTTGGACAGTGATGAGCTGATGGAAGGTGGGGCGCTGTGCTGGGCCATTGCCACCAGCAGAGAGGAGCCAGCAGCTTGCCGCTGCAGGAGGGTGCCAGTGCGGCGGCCGCAGAGCCACTGCCACTGCCCTGGGACTGGGCTTTCTGACAGCCTCCTGTCAGTTTTATTTTCACATTTTGCTAGCTATTTCAGGAAGGTCTGCCCCCTCTTTCCAAGGCCCATGCCCGGTAGTCTTCAAGGCTTCTGCCCGCCCTCCTAAGTGATGAGCTGGGCAGACGCAGAGCCTGGACCAGTCCTGCTCCATCCTGGGTTCCAAGGGCTTCCCAGAGCCAAGCTGCCCACATGGCGTCGGGGTCAGGGTCAGCCTCACAGGAGTAAGATATACGTGGTTACAGCTTGCGGTTTCTTCCACACTCTTAGGTATAACTTTTGTAATTTGGATGCTTATAGGTGTTTTGAAATTGCCATGCAGTCTCTTAAAGACTTGTCCATTTCATATTTTGATATACATGCTTTCCTACTAAAATGGATTCATTTCTTCTCCTAATTCATTTACCGTTAAATAATTCTGGGGGAAGGAGCACCAGGGCCACGACGGCATCATTCTCCAGTCAAGACAAGAGAGTCTCCTCCGACCCGGGACACTTACGCCAGCCTCTCCAGGGACCCTGTGGCAACGGCATCGGCACGCAGGAAGGAAAGGTCAGTCGTAGGCACCAACAGATTGTTATTTCATTATAGGAGCTAGACGAGACTTGGTCGTGTCCGCTTGTTAAAGCCTACTCGAGAGCAGCCGCCGCTGCATGGAGCTCTCATGGGTGGATTTGTGTGGGTGCCCCCAGCCTGCCTGCCGAGCCCTGGGTGGGGCTGCTTCACAGAAGGACCCCCTCAGGCTCGCGAGGGTCCCCCATGCACAAGGGCCCCCCAGTTCCATGAGCGCCCCCCCAGGCACATGAGGGCCTCCAGCACTCTCAAGCCTTGCTTGGTTGCTTCATCTCATTTTGTGGAAATTTTTTGTGTGCATGTGTGTATCTTCATTTTGATGTCTCAGTAGGTAAATGAGGCAGTAAAGTAGCAATGTAAAGTCATAAGTTTTTTATAAAAAAATTAATTTGCAATAAAAATGAATTGGATTTGTGGTTATTCGGCATTGTAGGCTATAATTCTGAATAAACATTACTCTTAAGCAAGGCTTCCCTGATACCTGTGTGGTTTGTAATCCGTGAGTATATGCAGTCACGTTGTGCCGAGGCCTCCCTGTGGGGAAGTGAAGTCAGGAGGGGCGGACCCAACCCCTGAGTTACCACCACCATTCACACCTCGTGTCCACGCACCACCAAGTTCTCCGCCCCAAATGGGGTTTCTTTTTCCATTTTCTCAGACCTACATACAGAATTCTATTTGAATGCTAGAATAAACTCTAGATTGAGTCACTTAATTTTTTTAACTATGACTTTTCCAGTATTTGGAACATACCTTCAAGCATAAGGATTCTACTTGTCTCTGTTGATATCTGTATGTACACATGTTAAGAGATGTGTCTGTTAATTTCCTATGTGCTTTCCCAGCATTATAAAAATGAGTATGCACTACTCTTAACAGCAAAGCGGACTGTTCAAACACATCATTAAAATAGCAGTGGGTGGAACATTGTGTCTGCCTTTCACCCCTTGACTGCTGTTGACAACCGTGTCTCAGCATGCGCTGTGTTCATGACTTCTGGGTACCGCTGTCTGCACTGGGGACACACACACACACACACACACGTACGTTAGCAGTGCCGTTGTGCCAATGGCGGCTCAGAAGAGGTTACTGATTTGACAGAGTGACAGAACTTGTGTTCATCTTTGAGCATACTCCTTTTTCCAGGTTGTACATCTGACTTTTGAAGCTTCGGCTAGTGACCTCACATCTGCACATGGACTACCTCAGGGAGATGGATTCTCAAAGTTTTGGCATTGGCCAGGGGGCCTGGAAGCCTGCGTCTGCTAGAGGGGCAGGGATGTGTCCATCTGGGACTGTGGTGGCCCCTGTAATATATACGGAAGGAATAAATGATGGCTGAGGCCCTCTTTGTGTAATGCAGTGCAAGGATAAGCCCTGGTCTCTACCTGGATGGTGGAGGTGCTTGCTAGGCCCAGCTGAAGAGCAGGAGGAGGGCAGCGGAGGCAGGAACTGCACGGCAGCGGCTTTTCCCCATGTGAGAGTGTTTAGGAAGATCAAGGAAAGCCTGGGTAGCTGCTCCACTCTTCAGGGTGCTGCTGAATAATCCACTTTGGATACTAGACACATGTGAAGATTTAGTGAGAAAGATGGTCATATTACTTTTACTCATTTCTAACCTTTACAGTTGTTGGTTTTAAAAGCACTATATAGTACTTCTTTGAAAGGCTTGACAGTATTTTTCTCGTGAGGTAAAGAGAGAGAGTGAGGGAAGGAAGCACACCCCTGTCCCAGCACTGGTAGCCAGGACCCAGCACCACCCCTCGCCGGCACTCTTGATCAGCTCTCGCACCAGCTTCTCTCTCGAACTCAACTCTGTTTGTTTGTTTGTTCGAAGATCTAACCCATCCCCACATTCAAGATCAGAAAGGTCCTTGAATGCTTCTCAAGATCCAGAACACTCCTTAACGGAATATATTCACCATTTAGAAATGATCCAGCAAAGACTAGGAGGGATACCACCAGGTAATGAGTCCTTCTCTAATGATTTTTTTTTTTAAATTAAACTGTACCCTAAAAATGTAAAATAATGTAGAAAAGACTTCTATTTTTCCAATGTTTATTAGTTTTAATCTTAATTGCATTAGAAGATGATAAATGAAGAAACCCTCAGAAATGTGTAAATAAATATTAGTCGTAAGTGTGGTTTTTCATGACTTAATTACTATTTGGGTCTCTTTGTTCTTTCTCTTAGACAGATAGGGAACCCAGATTGTTTTGCTCAGGATATAATGAGGCCTGTGTTTCGTAACCATCATAATTTGATTCAGTATATTGCAGTTGTAAATTATATTTTTGCCGAAATTAAGATGAATGTGGTAGTGGTATTTAGAAATGGTGAAATTCTTTTTAAAAGACATATGAAGCCTTCTAATAAATGGCTGTGTGATTTTTATTTATACTTAGATTCCTCTTCAAAAATTCCTGCCACCAGAAGATTAAACAATGAATAAAATCCTTGTGAATCTTACCTGTGACAATTCTATTTGAAGAAAAGATTTTTTTTCTTTTCCAAAGAAAGTATGGTGTGTAGCCTGAAATCCTCACGTGTCCAGGTCGCCAGCCCTGGAGTGCCATTAATTGTGTTCTCATCTTTATGCATCCCTACAAAACCAAATGGAGCGTCTGTGCTGGTTTCATATGTCCTAATCCCTTACCTTCATGAGGTACTGTGTGCAGGTGGTGCACAGGAGCAGGAGCATGCCTGCCTGCCTGCCTCCAGGAAGGGTAAGCGGATGATGGCTTCCTCTTGCTTCTTTTCCTAAAGTGTACAGTTTGAAACTTGGTTTAGACAAGGGAAAAAAAAAAAAAAAAAAAGAATAAAATTAAAGTACTGTTTTATTTGTGAATGCATGGACCTTGTCTTATTTTTTGTTTTTTTCCAGTTTTCATTTATCACCGGCCTTTCCACCATTCATTAGGCGAGCTACTTCTGGGTGGTGGAGTCCATCTCAGATCAAGGAGCTCCATAGCATCAAGCCTACTGCCATACTTCTTTTGCTATAAGAACGGTCTTCTGGTCAGAAGCAACGAGAAAGAAAGCATTTACCAAATTAGGAGCCACCGGCCATGTACCTGAGGCTGTGCTCTTCTGCTCTAACAGATACACCACATCTGGGTGAGAGGCTGCTCTCAGGGCTACCACTTAGTTGCATTTGTGGTAGTGTACCGTCAGCCTCCAGGATCCTTGTAATTTCTGTAGAAGCCGTGCTGGTGTATTAAACACAGTATGCTGGGGGTCTCTCAGCATCCTTTAGCTCCTTAAGGGAGGTTCTCGTCCCTGCATTCCCACCTCCAGTTGTGACACTGCTGTGTACTGTCTTGGTGGGGTTGCGGTGGGGGGGCAGTTTCAGAGGTTTTCATTTGACTTGCCCATTGTGATAGCTTTAACCCCTTAGGCCATGGACCTACATGAGTGTTGTGCTGACCGCCAAGTATGTCAGTACCAAGTGCGCACTTGGAGACTGGGGATATGACCACCAAGCAGGCTAATATGCCAGGGACCCACTGTAAGCTGGACCTTAAATTTCCTGGCCACCATATATTCATCCAATCTAACAGGGCACCATGGTGATGCTTCAGGGTGTTGGATATCAAAGTCAGTTCGGGCCCTGTGTCTACCAGTCTTCAAAGTGCTTTCCTTATCAATTATCTGTCCCCATGCATAGCTATCCAAAGAAAGGGCTGTCAGACCCTGTGGAAAAGGACTCAGGCATTCATATCTGTGTCTCCTTGTTGCATGCTGCAGGGTCCTTCCTATTGGTATTTGGCCATCTCCGTAGCCAACAGGTTCCTTCTCTGAAATCTGGCTCATTTCTAGAAACTGGGTGTGGGATCCTTATTTTAGTAGGGCAAAACCACCTTGATTTTTCCTAGTCATCTGTCCTTGATTCTTTTTCTGCTAGTAGAACCTAAGCCGAACCCTTCTTAGCTGCCCTTAGGATGACATGTTTTACTTACCTTTTCTATAACTCTGTGGTCAGGCCCTCTTAGCAGCTCCTCAGGCCTTGCTGGTCATGATCATTATGACCCTGACCTGTGTGAGTCAAGTGCCGCCTCCTGGTCTCATTTCAGGGTTTAGAGATCATCCCCATTGCTATCGCTCGGCCAGGTTCAGGAACAGCACCCTGCTGTCAGCTCCGGCCTAGAGGTGAGCTACCACAGAACATTTTAGTACAATTGGTGCCCCTTTCACCAGCCTATTTCTTCACCTTCGCCAGTGCCTTCATATGGAATATAATCACCTGGCAGGTATTCCATTAGGGTATAGTATCTGCATTTCAGAATGCCCTAAACCCTGAGCTGTTTAATCTTTTCCTCCACTGTACCACAGCAGTTCTGGCATTTTAACTTGGCTCATCATGGGCCATTGTTTTTTCCATGTGTGGTGTTCTTCATACACCTATAAATTCTGATACTTTTTCCTTCAGAGAATGGAGTCTTTAATTCCTCTTCCCTTATGTGGGCAACATTTAGTGACTCATTTCTAATAGGAAGTGGCAAAAGTGATGCTACATGATTTCTGAGATTCACTCACAAGAAGGGTACAGCTTTTGCCTGGTTCTGTGTCTGTACAACTGCCCCTGGAACCCATCATATTGTGAGGAGGCCCAGGTCACAGGGAGTGGCCACATGTGGGTGTTTTGGTTGATTCCACAGTTTGGCCTTCAGCCGACCTCCAGCACTGAGGTCAGATATGTAACTTAAACCTTCAGGTAATTCCAACTTCTGGCCATCGATCGAGCTGCTTCAACTAAAGCCCAGATGGTAAGTTATCCCTTTTATGCCCTGACCTGCAGTAACCTTGAGATAAATGACTCATTGTTTTAAGGCACCAAATTCTTATTTGTTATGTAGCAATAACTACATAACAAATCATGGTTCTAGGAGTCGATCTTTTTAGCAAGTTTGCACCATGTCCTGGAGTTAAATTTCATATCTTTGATGTCTGCTCACAAATCAATAAGCTCTTCTCTGTCCAATTTTCTATCCCACCTCCCTTGATCAAGCACCCTCACAATCCAGGCCCACACACACTCCCCAGCTCCTGCCAGTACATGCTGGCTGGGTCTTACAGTTCTATTGAGGGGGCAAAGGGCTAGAGTCCCCTGCCTATCTCACCAAGCCATCATGTTTCCAGCTAACGAATGCTAAGTAACCATATTACTATGCCTAGAATCCAGTACGTGGTGCTGTGTAAGCAGCAGACCGGGGCAGGGGGAAGAGTGCTAGCTCAGGACAGTCTTTGATGACAGCTATCCAGATATCACACACGTGTCATCAGTGGTCCAGATTTTCCCGATTGGGGCCCCAAACTTGGTATAACAAACCTGCCTTAGTTGGTTGTTTTATCGTCTTTGTGGGGTCACTCACTCAGGATATTAACTCCTGGGTCTGGCCCTAGTTTTTCCATCCCTCTGAGGGAGAGGAGGGTTTCTTTGTTGTGCAACCAAACAGGCTCCGTGGCTTTCAATCGTCCCTGCCTCTGAGAGTTGCCTCTCGAGAGCATCGGTGGTGCTGAGCAACAGCCTCCAAGCCTGACCACCTTCCTTACCGCTACTGCTTTCGCTGTGGGTCTCCGTTCACTGCCCGTGTGTTTTTCCTTTCACTGGTATAACCCCCCCATTTTACCACTGGTGAAAGTTTAACAGATCACCACTTGGTGCCGGGGTTGTCAGCATTCCACCTGTGGTGAGCGATGCAGCTTTCAAATCTATCACCTGCTTTCTCAGACCCTCTTGGTACCAGCTGTGGCAGGAAGGTTTCTCCTGAGGCAGACCCTGGAACGAGCGTGGGTGGGAGATGTTTCCCTGGTATTAACACGTGTGAGAGCGGCGGGGTTGAAGCAGCAATGGGCGAGGAAGGTGCTGGGGGTGGAGCTCTGCCCCGGGAAGGCGGCCTCAGGCTCTGTGGGCGGTGGGAGCGGGCACATGACCACGTGCTTACACAGCTGGGCGGCCTGAAGGGCAGGGCCCCGGGCCTCCGCGCGGCAGCGGGGTCTCCAGCCCCGCAGGCACCGGCAGGCACGACCGCGCCCGCCGCGCGCACTCCCACCGCACTTACCACGCGCGCGGGCGGCGGCGCCGGCTGGCCGGCGAGGCCGAGCGCCGAGGCGCTGCTGGAAACGGGTGCCGCCGCCGCAGCAGGAACGCAGGGCCGAGCTCGCGCCGCGGCGCCCAGGACGTGGTGGCGCAGGCGCACAGCTCCACCCGAGGGTCGCCGCGGCCCGGGCAGCCTTGCGCCCGCGCCCCCTGCCCGGACGAGGCCCGCGCGGAGCTTGCTGGGAGGGACGCTTGCCTGCCTCTCCCAATGGGAGCCCGGGGCGGCCTCGACGCGTCCGCTGCGCCAATGGGAGCGAGCCCGCGGCGTTGCTGGGCGGGGCCGGGCGGCCCACCCGCGGCCGCCGGTCCGTCCGCGCACGCGCAGCTTCGCCTGCGCCCGGCAGGACCGTCGGGAGCGCCCCACCGCTGCGGACCCGCCCGGGCCGCGCCCTGCCCGCGTTCCCTTCAGCGCCGCGTTCCCTTCAGCGCCGCGTTCCCTTCAGCGCCGCGTTCCCTTCAGCGCCGCGTTCCCTTCAGCGCCGCGCGGGCCGGTGCGGTGTCCCGGCCGAGGGCAGGACGCAGCCGCCGCCCCGCCCGGAGCGCCATGGCCGGCCACGGGTGCGCGCTGGAGGCGGTGCCGCTGCCCGCCGAGGTCCGCGAGAGCCTGGCGGAGCTGGAGCTGGAGCTGTCGGAAGGTGAGGCGGCGGCCCGGCCCGCGGGCCCTTCCTCCTGCGGAGACCCCCGCCTCGCGCCGCCGCGGGGTCGAGTGGGGGCGGCCCCCGCCCTGTCCCGGGTGGCGCGGCGGCAGGTGGGGGCCGCGAGTGCTGGCCCTTTATCCCGCTGCTGGTCGGGCCGCAGGCCCGGGCTCCGGCGGCGAGGGAGCCGCGCCCCCGCCCCGCGCCCCTGCCTCGGCGCGGCCCCGCGCCCCGCGCCGCGTCTCCTGCGTGCGGTGGCGCTGTACCGACCCTGGCTCCTGGGCTTGTGAGGCAGAACACCGTAATGTCTTCAGCGCACTTAACACAGCGAGATTGTGTTAGCCTCCCTTGTGGAAGTTTAAAAATTCTGTCCAATAAATTGTTGTTTGGTTACTTCAGTGCGACCGGCATAATTCGGCTTCAGAGGCGCGCGGTTGCCATCCCCGGTGCGGGGTGAATCGCGCAGGTGCACGTGAGATTTCCCGCGTCTCCGGGGCCTGCGTGCTGGTGACGGCTCGCACTGCAGAGTAAGCTTCCCAGCTGACACCCGAACCAAGAGCTCCCTGCAGCCCGCGAAGGCAGCGTCTAACCATTTCTTAACTCTGTTTTTGAGATTTAAATGCATTTTCAGTTCCAGAATCCAACTTTTCAGTCTTAGCATTCTTTAAGTTTCAGATTAGCATGGTTAACCGGGGTGGAGTAGTGAACTCCTGAAATAGCCATCTAATAAGAAGTCCTGGGAGGTACTAGCTCATTCCGTCCCCACTGTAACCTGAGAGAGGTGCTGATATCTGTTCTACACATAGTTAAACAGCTAATCGCAGTTGGTTTGAATGTAACAGTCAGGTTTTTACTATATACTTTTTTTAAAAATGGAAGTACAATAGGAAATGGGGTGCCTTTGAGAACTCTTGGTGATTGGGTGCTCCTGGGAAGTCTGAAGAACTCACATTAGGAATCGTTCTAGAACTACTGTGCTAGATTTGAAATGGCTCTTCATCCAAAGGAAAGCATAGAGATGCACTGGAGATTTTACACATTTCAGATGTTTTTGCGGCTGGCTCAATTTCTGCTCCAGTGACTCATTATTTTCTCAGCTCATTATTTTGGTTGTAGGTGTGAGTGTTTGGTAAAGTTGATGGTTAAATAAGATTGGGTCCTTTTCTCAAAGAAGTTTCATAATTTGTGTGATTGAATACACAGAGAAACAAGAACTTCAATAAAAAGAGGTGTTTCTTACATATTGAATTCACTTCCATGTGTAAGGAATGTTAGCAGAACCTGGAGAAAGTTGCTTAGGCTTAGGAAGGGAATGTACAAGAGAAGCATTAGGGGAAGAGATGACGGAGTGCAGTTGCGGCCAAGCCGGAGCCTGGCTTCTGTCCAGGTTCCTAGACTGGCCTGACACCTTCCTGTTGGCCAAAGGAGGCCAGTAATTCCTCGGGCACAGTCAGCTGGGCTCTGCGCCCAGGGCTCTTCTGCCCTCTGATGCTGGCTTCTGCAGTTTGTGTTTCGATTGCTGTTGACATGGACCTTCCCTCAGACTTTCCTTGGGAGGATTCTTGGAGTCTTCTCACAGGGGCGGGCACCTGGCAGGTGTCCGTGAGTCTCAGAGAATTGTATAATCTCTGAACTTAGGTTTGCACTGCAGTAAACGAATGTGGACACCAGTCTTTTTTAACATCACAGGGTCTTAGGAAGATTCAGTTGGGTAATGTATGTGGAAGTGCTTTGAAATTGGTAAGCTGTTTTATTTATATAACTAAAGGAAGGTATTACTAATGAAGCATGGTCCTAAGGCAGAGGAAGCTTGAGTTTCATCATCAATTTTATACTTTGATCAGGTAGAGGTAATCAGAAGGGGGACTGTCCTCTGGACCTACCCCCTGCACCACCCTCACCCCCACATCAGGGAGGAGATAAATTTCTAATTCAGAATATGTAGCATCGAAAGGGTGGAGCTGCGTGGAATCCCACTCTCTTAGATTCCCCATTCCGTGAATGTAAACAGAAGAATTCACGTATGTGGCTCCTGAAAGCACTTCAGAATGTCAGTGGATGAGAGTGAAATTAGAAGTATAACCTTGATTTTTTTTTAAGAGGAATTAATTCCCAAACATTTGTGCCTAATTTATTATAACAAATTACCTTTGGCACACCTTGCAGCTGATTGGCTCACCAAGGCAATACATTATCTTGGGACTGTTGCTGCTGAACTATTTTAAAAACGTGGACAATTGCCTGCGTTTTTTTCTTTGTTTTGGTGGCTTGTTGTGCCTTAGAAAGGAAACTCCTACACAATAGGTTCCTTCTGCCCCACTCCTATTTCTTTATTCTGGTTAATAGGTCTTTTCCATAACTCTTAACTTGAGTCTGTTTCTTGGTTTCTGCATTCTGATAATGCAGGCCTCAGCCTGAATGGAGGCAGATGATAAGAGGGAAAAGCTCAATTTGCATATGCAGAGAAAGGGGCTTTCAAAAGTTGCATGTCAGCAAGCATTTGTTGGTGCTCTTTGACTATTTTGTGGTATGTAGAACTGCATGTTCTCGTGTCCAAATTCCATTTACCGGTCAAAGCCCAGCCTGAATGCCCTGATCATTTCTGATGTGACTCCTTGCTCAGAACTCTCACTGCTCTTGTTCCCACTGCTTTTATGACGTACATTTCTTGTCTGTGTATCTGCGTATTTACGTCTCTATCTGTTAATTTCATGATGATCGAGGGCCTGCTGGATGCTAGGTGAGGTTCTGGCTGTCAGAGGTCAGGTTTAGCTCTGTCATTGATTGTAAAATCCTGCACAGTGTTTTGCTGAAAAAAATAATGCATGTGTGCATGGCAGAGAAATGAAACAGTTCAGAGAAAATACAGGAAGATTGAGTCTTCCTCCTGCCCCTGGTGCCTGGTCCCCATTTCTTGTGTTTCCTTCCAGAGATAATCTGTAAGATCGATTCCCAAAGTGGTTCACTGGCCCCTGGTTATCCCTGAGACCTTCCTGGGAGCCTGTGCGGGCAAGACTATTTCATAATAATAGTGAGCTGTCATTTGGCTTTTCACTTGGTGACATTTGCATTAATAGTGCAAAAGGCCAGGATGAGGAAAACAGTTGGCACTTTGGCATGAATTGAAGCTGGGGGACCAAATCATATTAATACTCTTTGTATCCATTTCACATTTTCTGTTTAAAAAAAAAAAAAAGCCACTTTCCCTTAAAAATATCCTTAATTGAGCAGTAAAATTTTTTATTAAATCCCATCGAAATAAGTGATAAAATGGGAAGTATGCATGAAGCACTTAAACCGGATAATGAGGAAAATGAGGTAGTGCTTGTCTTGAAGAAAGGCACTTGTGTGATTATTTGAGTTGCTAGATGAACTAGCTGCTTTTTACTTGAAGGAGTCAATGGCAGACAAACTACAATTACTCAGGCTTGGATATTTGGTAGCTACTTTCTTGAAAATGAGTAAAGGAGAATAGCTGACAGAATTTATGGCCCATGATAACATTTGACCTTCAAGCAAATATTAAAATTTTTAAAAACTTACCTATTACTGTGAGCCTTCTAATACTAAAGACTTTCTGAAGAGATCAGTGGCAATATTAATGAATACGCGTTTTTGATGTTCTCTAGTGATGAAATGTGTTAGCATTTGGAAGATCTGCATAACTCTGTATAGCATTATTTTCCAGATGACCAATATAGCATGTTACAAAATTGTGCATGTGTAAAAAAAACATTCAAAATGTAGAACAATGGATATTAACGTAACATAAAGAGCTTATTGATATGATGTCAGATTCTATATTGCAACCATTCTTTAAGAAACTACAACTTACCTTCTTTTGGTATGGCATCAAAGAAGAATGTCCTCAGTGATCCGAAAAGGCTACAGAAATATTCCTCTTTTCCAACCACATTGCAGGAAACTTCAGCCAAAACCACACATTGCAACAGGTTAAATGCAGAAACCGATGAAGAATCCAGTTGTTATCTTTTAAGCAAGACATTAAAGAGATTTACAAAAATGTGAAACAGTACCTCTCCTCACCAAATGTTTTTATTTTTTGGAAATTAATTATTCTTTATAGAAATATTTATCTTAATGTCTAATAGGTTTATGATAAACACTTTAAGTGAATTAAGTATTTTTAAAGTTTCATGGTTTTAGTTTATAATTTGGTAAATGTGATAGATACAACTCACATAAACAAAAGCTCTTTAGGGCCCTCAATAATTTTTAAGAGTATAAAGTGGTCCTGAGTCCCAAACGTTTGAGAACTCCTGGGCCATGCTTTAGTAGAACTTTTAATGAACACCTACATGTATTCCTTTATACTTATTGTGATTTTTTTTTTTTCCTGCCTGGTAGATTTTTCTTCATAAGTGCAGGAACAATCAGATGTTTCAATTTATAAAATATGTGTTTGAAAATCTTTAAAAATTATACTTACTGACTGATAATCTTGCTTGTATGTCCCCTCTGAGGAAAAGTTAGTAGAGACTAAAATGTTCTTAGGTGATTAAGAAATTGTTTTTCATCATTTAGGGATACTCCCTTTAGATTTTTTTTTTCTTTTCATAGTAAATCATCCATGTACAATTGTTTCTTTTAAAAATTTTGATTTGTTTTTATGTAAAGAATATTAATACCATGATTTCAATTTTATTGTCCTAAAACTTTGCACGTTGTTCATTGCCAACTTTTTGAATTCCTGCCCTTGTTATTTGTTTTGTTTTGAGATATGGGGTGTGTGGGGTGGGGGCAGAGATTGAACCCAGGACCTTGTATGTGCAAAGCTGGCACTCAATCACTGAACCACATTGGCTCCCCTGAGTTGGTATTTTCGTTTGTTTTGCTTGTCGTTTGTTGTTTTGTTTTTAGGAGGCACCAGGAACTGACACTGGGACTTGCCATGTGGGAAGCAGGCACTCAGCCTCTTGAGCCACGTTAGCTCCGCTGCCCTTGTTTAAGACTTAAGTTTAAATTTTACTTTCTCTTTGAAACTCAGCCTTCTGTTAAGACACCCCAACTCTTCAGTGTTAGATACTTGCTGCTTTGCACCCTTTGCACTCATATCAGTCCTATAGGGTTTTTTACAATAGTATAATTGTTTGCTTGTCTTTTCTCTTACTTCACTGGAAATACTTAAAGAGAAAGATTTTTGTTTTTTTGTTTGTTTGAGCCTACCACCTCCTCTGTGGATTCTTTATTTCTCTACCTGGGAGATGAACAATATGAATATGAGTGCGCCAGGCAGCTACAGTGCAACACTTTGCAATGTAAAACAGAGAAAGGGGGCCATGGAAAGGGCATTGTGGGGAGACTAGCTCCCCACAAGGGGCTTATGATCCAAGCCCACACCCCAAGGGTGCTTTGGGAAGGGTGGGGCAGGACCATGCAGTGCAGACTGGTGAGGAGGGACAAAAAGGACCAGTCACAACGGGGGCTGCTGCTGAGCATAAGTTGATTGACTTTGGGTCTCACATCTGCTGCTGCTTGATGAAGTTGATTAGCCCATTGGGAGAAGAATTATGAGAAGTCACTGGGCTGCTTCCGTCAAGCTCAGACTCAGTTTTCTTAGCCAGCTGCTTCCCGAGCTCCACTCCCCTCTGGTCAAAGCTGTTGATGTCCCAGATGATGCCCTGAATGAAGGTCTTGTGCTTATACATGGCAATCAAGGGTCCATGAATGAATGGTGCGAGCTTGGTAAACACAGTGGAGTTGGTTGGGTGATTTCCTTCAAAGACCTTGTGCGGCACCAGCTTCTCAAAGACCTCCACATTCATTCTCGCATCCTGGAGCTCTTTCTGGGCCCCATCAGTTGTTTTGCCCTTCATGAGGGCCTCAGTCTGGGTCAAGAAGTCGCCAGGATCATCTTTTGATGCAAGCCCAGATGCCCAGCAGAGCCAGCACGAAGGGGACTTTTTTCTCCAGGGATGTCAGGTGGAAGAGCTGGTCTATCCAGTGAACCTCTGAGAGCAGCTGCTTGAAGTTCTCAAAACCGATGTGCAGGGCAACAGAGAATCCAGTGGTTGACCACAGGAAGTACCATCCTCCAACCCGATCGCAGAACTGGAACATATTTTGAGGATCATTTCCAAACTCATTCACTTGACTTTGTTGGTGGACAGGGCAGCAGAGTGCTTTTACTGCAGGAGGGTCCTTGGCTGACACGAGGAGCCATCCCTTGGCTGTCTCTGCACCCATCATGGCTCCTGGTCGTGAAGGTCTTGGAGGCACTGGTGAACAGAGTAGGCTCGGTTCAGGAGACTAGGGTTTTGGCAAAATGGGTCCCATCAGTGTTGGAGACAAATCAGACCCAGGGACTTCCTGAAGAGTGTGGCTTAATGGCTTATATCAGCATGAGGGGTTCCAGGTCAGAGCTGCTGGTGCCATTGTTGATGATATGTGTAAATGCCCTTGCCAGTGTACCCCTTCCAGTCACTGCTTTGGGCACTTTGACAGAAAGACTTCATCTTTTCCAACGCCCTGTTGACCTCTGGCATCACGTTCTTGCTGTCCACTAGAAGGGGTGTGTTTGGATCCACAGTGCAGTGTACTGCACTGCCCAGTTCTCTGTGACATTATCTTCTCAGCACTGAACATGCGCTCCTGGGCAGCCTCTACACCCCTGGACTTGGCCAGCTCCACCAGCATCTGTATCTGCGGTCACCCCTCGGGCTGAAGTGTGGTTTGCTGGCCTGGCGGGGGAGCAGCCGCGGCAGGCCAAGCCGCTGCCCCCATAATAGGGTGGCTGGTCGGTCTCACCGCCACCCCTGAAGGGAGCTCGGCATGGGCGCAGAGTGCCCTCGGGTCTCCCCTTCTCGGCAGCCATGCTTCCGCGGCCGCCCCTCCTCCCAGATAGAGCCACACGATGCCTTGTGGGGCGGCACCCTTCTTCTTCTTTCTGCGCAGGCGCAGGGTGGAAAATTCCAGTCTGCCCTTTTCCCCTCCCCCGACAGCAGCAACAGCCAGGCGTGGGCGGAAAAATCCAGTCTGCCCTTTTCCCTTCCCCCGACAGCAGCAACAGCCAGGCATGGGCGGGAAACTCAAGTCTGCCCTCCACCCCAGCAACAGCAGCCACCAATCCCTAAACCCTGCCCCTTCCCCCAGCAACAGCGACAGCCAATCCCTAACCACCACCCCTCCCCCGTCCAGTACCGCCCACTGACCTTTCGCCGGCAACCAATCAGAACAGGGCGTGGCTTCGACCAATCAGCCTTCCCCAGCCCCTATAAAACTGTTGCCTCTCCCTCAGTAAAGTGGACTTGCGTGTCTACCTTGTCTCCGCGGTAGTTCTTCTGCCGTGCGCCCTCCAGTCCTGAGAGCCCCCGACAAGGGCCTGGCCTCCCTTGTCCCCAGTTCGTCGCCTGCTTCGCCGGGCGACCCCTTCGTCGCCGGCTTCGCCGGGCGACCCCGTCAGCCGAACCACGCAACCCCTGTGAGACCGATCCCTCGTCTGCTGCCGGACCGACCCCTCGTCCCAAGTGGGACCGACCCCTCGTCCCAAGCGGGACCGACCCCTCGTCCGCAGCCAGACCCCACCTCTACCGACCGAGCAAGCCGCCGCAGTATCGCATCCTCCATCACCAAGTTCTTGGAGTAATCCACCAGAATCTGCCCATGAGTGGTGTTGAGGGTCAAGGTAAAGCGCTCCTTGTTGGCCTCGAAAGGCGGCGTAGGTGGAGCTTGGAGCCGGCTTGCAGTGCATTGCTGCAGCTTCTGCAACTGTAGGTTCCAGGTGAGCACAGCAGTGGCTGTGCCGGTTGAGAATGCTGCATGGAGGAGGAAGGAGGCGCAGTGGCGGCACGTGGCAAGACTTTTTAAAAAAATTGTATTGATTTTTTTGATAGAGAAGTTATAGGTTTTCAGAAGTATCATGTATAAAATATTGAGCTTCCATATACTACCCTATTATTAACACCTTCCATAAGTATGGTACATTTGTTATAATTCATGAAAGAGCATTTTTTTAATTGTCCTGTTACTATAGTCTGTTGTTTGCAATAGGGTTCACTTGTTGTTCAGTCCTATTTAAAAAAAAATCTTTTTATTCTAGTAACATATATATGACCTAACCTTTCCACTTTTTAAGCCCACATTCACATATATAAATCAATGCTCATTACATTCCTTGAATATAAATTTGGTGATTGGCTTTTCCTTCTCTACAAAGCAGGCTGTTGGAACTTTCATTGGGATTGTGTTGAATCTAAATTGTTTGGGGGTAGAATTGACAACAGTATTTAATCTTCCACTCCATTAGCATAGAATGTCTTTCTGTTCATTTAGATCTTTGATTTCTTTTAGCAAAATTTTGTAGTATTAGTCCTTTGCATCCTTAATAAGATTAATTACTAGATATTTCATTCTTTTAATTCCTACTGTAAATGGAATTTTTTGCATGATTTCCTCCTCAGATTGCTCATCATTAGTATATAGGAACACTACTGTTTTTTTTCTTGTTGATCTTGTATTCTGCCACTTTGCTGAATTTGTTCATTAGTCTAGTAGTTTTGTTGTAGATTTTTGGGGACTATCACTATATAGGATCCATGTAATCTGCAAATAGTGAAAATTTTACTTATTCCTTTCCAATCTGGATGCCTTTTATTTCTTTTTCTTGCCTAATTGCTCTGGCTAGAACTTCCAGTACAGTGTTGAATAACAGTGGTGACAGTGGGCATCCTTGTCTTGTTTCAGATCTTAGAGGGAAGCTTTCAGTGTTTCATTATTGAGTATGACGCTAGCAGTGGGTTTTTCATATATAGTCTTTATCAGGTTGAGGAGGTTCCTTCTTTTCCCTATCTTTCAGAGTGTTTTTATCAGGAAAGCATGCTGTATTTTGTCAAATGCCTTTTTTAAAATTTTTATTAAGATTTATTTTTTTTAATTTATTTAATTCCCCTCCCCTCCCCCAGTTGTCTGTTTTCTGTGTCTTTTTGCTGCATCTTGTTTCTTTGTCCGGTTCTGTTGTCGTCAGCGGCACGGGAAGTGTGGGCGGCGCCATTCCTCGGCAGGCTGCTCCCTCTTTCGCGCTGGGTGGCTGTCCTTACGGGGTGCACTCCCTGCGCGTGGGGCTCCCCTACGCGGGGGACACCCCTGTGTGGCACGGCACTCCTTGCGCGCATCAGCACTGCGCATGGGCCAGCTCCACACGGGTCAAGGAGGCCCGGGGCTTGAACCGCGGGCCTCCCATGTGGTAGACGGACGCCCTAACCACTGGGCCAAAGTCCGTTTCCCAAATGCCTTTTCCACATCAAGTGAGATGATTGTGTGTTTGGGTTTTTTTTTTTTACCCTTCATTTTCTTAATGTGGTGTATTACATGAATTGATTTTTTTATGTTGAATCTCCTGGGCATACCAGGGATAAATCCCTCTTGATCATGGTGTGTAATTCTTTTAATGTGTTGTTTCTTTTCTTGTAACATCTTTATTTGGCTTTGGTATTAGGCTGATGTTGGCCTCATAGAATGATTTTTAGGTAGTGTTCCCTCCTCTTCAGTTTTTTTTGGAAGAGTTTGAATAGGATTGGTAGTAATTCTTTGCAAAATGATTGGTAGAATTCACCTGTGAAGCCATTTGGTCCTGGGCTTTTCTTAGTTAGGATGTTTTTAATGACTGATTCAATCTCCTTACTTGCAATTGGTCTGTTGAGATCTTCCATTTCTTCTAGAGCAGGGGTTCTTAACCTTTTTTGTTCCATGGACCCCTCTGCCACTCAGGTGTAGACCATGGACCCCTTCTCAGAATGTAGAGGCATATGGTTTTATGATACTCACTTAGCGTTGGGTCTAACAGCTACCATAATTTTGAAGTTCAGATGAGTGTAAGTGATTTTTCAAGATATGCAACTACTCTAATGTGATATGAAATGAATGCTACTGTAATTTATTGCATACATTCATAAGTGTAGGAAATGCTAGATTTCAGTTAGAGGTCAGAGAAAATAAAGATAAGTTGATTTTTTTCATTTCAAGCTCATAGACCCCCTGTTTAAGAGTCCCCATTCTAGAGCCAGTGTAGGTTGTTTGTGTATTTCTAGGAACTTGTCCGTTTGTCTAGGTTGTCTTAATTTGATGGTATACAGTTGTTCGTATTATTTCTTATGGTCCTTTTTATTTTTGTGGGGTCAGTAATAAAGTGCCCCCTCTCATTTCTGAATTTATTTACTTGTACCTTCTTTCTTTTTTCTCTATTACTCTATCTGAAGGTTTGTCAATTTTCTTGATCTTTTTAAAGAACCAACATTTGGTTTTGTTAATCCTTTCTATTGTTTTTTAAATCTCCATTTCATTTATTTCTGCTTTGACCTTTTTAATTTTTTTTCTGCTTGTTTCATATTTAATTTTCTATTATTTTTCTGATTTCTCCAGGTATGCAGTTATGACTCTGATTTAAGTTTTCTTCTTTTTTATTGTAAACATTTAGGGCTAAAAGCGCCCCTCTCCGCATTGCCTTTTTTGCATTCCATGAATTTTGATATGTTGTATTCTCATTTTCATTCTTCTTAAGATATTATCTGATTTCCCTTGTAATTTCTTTCTTGACCTTGTGGCAATTTAGGATTATTTTATGAATCCCAAAAAGAGAAAGATTGTTGCAAATTAATGTTTCTCTGGGTATGGTACCTTTGGATTACATTAAACTCAATTGAGGGGACTTTGCTTAGATTACTTGATAAGATCACTTTGATTGGACTACATCAGTGAGGCATGACTCAGGTTGAGTCTCCACCCCCTTGCTGGGTCTGATATAACTGGACTCACAGGGACAGACATAGAGGAAAAGGTAGCTGCCGTGTTTGATCCTGCCATGTGAGAGCGTTTCACTTAAGCATGAAGCCCCAAAAGGCTTACTTCATGGAGCAGCTCAAGAGGAGAGGGTGAGCCCGGAGGGGAAGGTTGAAATCTTGGTGGAGATCAGCTGCCATCTTGCTTCACCACATGGCATCACGCCAGGATCAACAGTAGCTGACTTTGGTGAGAAATCATCTCTGATGGTAACTGGGTTTGGACTTCTCACAGCCTTGGAATTGTAAGCTTTTACTCCAAATAAATCCCCCTTATAAAAGCCAACCCTTTACTAGTACTTTGTATTGGTACACCATTGGCAAACTAAAACAGACCAACTAATTGTTTAAGAGTGTGTTATTTAACTTCCATATATTTGTTGATTTCCCAGTTTTCCACCTGTTACCGATTTCCAGCTTTCATTCCATTGTGGTTAGAGAAGATGCTTTGTATAATTTCAGTCTTGTAAAATTATTGAAACTTACTTGGGGAACACTTGAGAAGAATGTATATCCTGCTGTTTTGGGGTACATTGTTCTGTATATGTCTGTTAGGTCTGATTCATTTATAGTACTATTCAAATTCTCTGTTTTCTTATTGATCTTCTGTCTAGATGTTCTGTCTGTTGTTGAGAATGGTATTTTTAAATCTCCAAATTATTGTAGAGTTGTCTATTTTTCCTTTCAGTTTTGCTGGTGTTTGCCTCATATATTTTGGGGCACTGTGGTTAGGTACATATATATTTATGATTGTTATTTCTTTTTGGTGGGTAGACCCTTTTAATATATAATGTTCTTCTTTGTTTCTATAACAGCTTTTGAATTAGTCTGTATTGTGTGATATTAGTTTAGTGATCTCAGCTTTCTTTTTATTATTACTTACATGGATTATCTTTTATCATCCTTTCATGTTCAACCTGTTGAGTCTTTTGAGTCTAAGGAGAGTCTTTTGTTAACATGTATTTAGATCATGCTTTTTTTTAAAATCCATTCTGCCAATTTTCTTCTTTTGGTTGGGGATTTTAATCTGTTAACATTCAGTGTTATTACTATAAAGGCAGTATTTATGTCAGCCATTTTGTCTTTTGGTTTTTATGTCTTACATCTTTTTTGTCTCTATTATCTTTTATTGCAGTTATAATAGAAATGTGCTGCGCAGTCAGATATGGTAACCACTAGCCACTGTCGCCATTGAGCACTTGAAATGTGGTTAGTGCAACTGGAAACTGAATATTGGTTTTAATTTACTTTTAACTAATTAAAATGTAAATAGCCACATGTGGCTAGTGGCTACTTTATGGAACAGCACAATAGAGTGTATAATCTACTCAAAAGCATTCTGTAAAAAACGAATACTAAAATATGTCTCATGCAGTTTTTTGTCCCTGCTCTTGGCAATGGGAGAAGAGTAGGAAAGATGAAAAATCTAACGTGTGCATTTAAAAACCCATGAAAGGGAAACGGACTTGTCCCAGTGGTTAGGGCGTCCGTCTACCACATGGGAGGTCTGCGGTTCAAACCCCGGGCCTCCTTGACCCGTGTGCAGCTGGCCCCCGGGCAGTGCTGATGCGTGCAAGGAGTACCGTGCCATGCAGGGGTGTTCCCCACGTAGGGGAGACCCACGCGCAAGGAGTGCGCCCCATAAGGAGAGCCGCCCAGCATGAAAGAAAGTTCAGCCTGCCCAGGAATGGTGCAATACACATGGAGAGCTGACACAACAAGATGAGGCAACAAAAAAAACACAGATTCCCGTGCCGCTGACAACAACAGAAGCAGACAAAGAAGAACACACAGCAGATAGACACAGAGACCAGACAATGGGGCGGGGGGTGTGGGGAGGTAAGGGGAGATAAATAATTAAATAAATCTTTAAAAAAAACCCCACAAAACCCACGAAGTTTTGGAAACAGTGCCGGTTCTCTGATTTTAAAAAAGGGTTGGAGGTAGTTATTCTGGGGACTCTATCTGAGCAAGGCTTGCTTATGATGGAGCCAGCAGCTCCTTTTGCTTATTTGTTTAAGTATCAAGCTTGAACTGAAATATTCTTATAAGGGTGTGGTCTTCCTCCTCCTCTTCCTTCCTCCCGGCATTTGCCTCTTTCCCGCTTTCTCTTTGTGATTTAGAATGATGATTCTGGTAGCATGCAGAGAACAGATGGGAAGAATATACAGTTGAAGGCAGAAAAAATAGCTTAAAGAAACCATTGCAGTAATCCAGGGCAAGAGATTATGATGCCCTGGACAGAGGGTGAGGCAGCGGGACAAGTAGAATGGATCTGAAAGAGAACCAGCGAACTTTGAGACGAGTGACACTGAAGGACAGTCTAGGATGACCCCTGATTTTCTGAGATTGGGTGACTGGGAGAGAATGGTGCTAAGGTGTGGAGTACCTTATACTGTTCTGTCTATGCTGAGTGTGAGGTGTCTCAGGGAGAACTGAGTGGTGGTGTGCAAGGGGCATTTGGCTATGTGGACCTGGTACTTTCTAGAAAGGAGTAAGCTAGAGGTAAAAACTTACAGGACATCAGCACATAAATACCAGTTGAAGTGAATGTGATTATCCAGGGAGAGCTGAAAAATCAAAGAGCGCCTAGGACAAGACCTACGGAAACTTAAATCCATAAAAGCAAGGCAGGGTAGAGAGCTCCAGGGAAGACTGACGGAGGGAGAAGGAGAAATAGGGATGTGAGCATCTGTGAACTCAAGGCAGGAAAGGGTTTCAAGAAAAGATGCCTTTGTAGGAGTAAAGGAAATTTTCTAGGTCAATGTGCATGACCAGCCATCAGGTAAAGGTGACTCTCCTTCCCCAAATCTCACTGAAATGATTGAAGTTATAAAAATTGAAAGGAAAAAATTCATAGTGATTTACATTCTGGAAAATCAGAATGGTAGATCAGAGCAGGAAGAACTCTCTATCTAGTTAGAGAAGATGGGGATGAGGCAGATAGAAAGAGACGGGCAGCACGTCCTCTTAGCTGAGTGTGGGGTGTGAGGGGGTGTTGTGAAGAGATGGCGCAGCGCTCGTTGGCCTCAGGGTCTCCCATGGCTTTCTCTTAGCAGGGTCCACTAGTTAAGTGGGGAAAGGGAGCTCAGAGAGCAACTTCTCCCTCACACTCATTGTGAGAGTTGATTTGAACTGAACTTGTGTGGCTGAAAAATTGGAAAAACACTAGAGTAGATGATACATAAGCTCTTGTTACTGTTCCAAGAGTGTTCTAAGTTTCAATCATGAGATCTTTAGGAATCCTAGCATAGTGTGGCTATATCTCACCAAGTGAGTTTAAAATCATTCATCCATTAAATATCTGCCATCTTTAAAAGGTTTATCATCTACTTACATGCTTATATAATGCAGATTTATTATCCGAGAGGTATATTTTTATGGAAGAATCTAGTTATCTTTCTCTTTGGCATTGCTGTCCACATACTTCTCTCTCCTGAATGCATGTTCAGGGAATTCAGTTAAATGGGATAATTTAAATAAGTTCACGAGGACCGTGGTAAATCTGGCAGACGTCATATGAGCAGGGATTCCTTGGTCCAAGGGAAACGCAGCCCAGCTGATCATAGTCTTCAGTTTGAAAATCCTTTAAAAGTTACCGTAATGCAGATAACTGCTTCTTGTTTGATTTTTTTTCTCATTGTGAATATTTAAACTTACAGAAAACTGGTGAGAATTTTTACGGTACAACCACTCTCGTACCTGCCACCCACCTTTGCCAAAAATTAAGATCTTGCCACAATAGCTTAAAATCTTTTTTCAAGTAACATTTTAGAGAGAGTTGAAGCCCCACTCACTCCCTAATTCCATCCTCCCCAATTCTCTCCTGAATTTGTTATTTTATTGCATTTCTCTATATCCTTAAACAATTTATTTATTTTTTAAAATGGTTTATTATTATTACTTTATATTTTTTTCTCTTCTCTCCCCCCCCCCCCCCACCGTTGTCTGCTCTCTGTGTCCATTCACTATGTGTTCTTCTGTGTCCACTTGCATTCTTGTTAGCGGCACTGGGAATCTGTGTCATTTTTTGTTGTGTCATCTTGCCGAGTCAGTTCTCTGTGTGTGCAGCGCCACTCCTGGGCGGGCTGCGCTTTTATCTCACGGGGCGGCTCTCCTTACAGGGCGCACTCCTTGTGCATGGGGCTCCCCAATGTGGGGGACACCCTGTATGGCATGGCACTCCTTGCGTGCATCAGCACTGCTCATGAACCAGCTCACCACATGGCTTAGTAGGCCCTGGGTTTGAACCCTGGACCTCCCATGTGGTAGGCAGAAGCCCTATTAGTTGAGCCAAATCTGCTTCCCATCCTAAACGATATATAGTGCTTTTTTCATGTTTTAGAACTTTATGCAAGTGATAACAGTCTGTGACTCCTCCTTCCTCCTGATGTGCTTTTGAAACGGTGATGGTAATACCTGTAGCTCTGGCTCATTTTAACTTCTATTTGGTATCTTCTTACGTGACAATACATGCTGTATCTGCTTTTTCTTCTCTCTATATATATTTGAAACAAATGCAGTTTGAACTGTCTTCATAGTCTGTACTTAAGAATGACCAGTGGCAGGCTTTGGGACCTCAGCCCAAACGTAATGACAGGACCTGCTCAAATGAGCTTGGGGAAGAGCACAGGAAAAGAGGGAATTGGAGCCATCACAGAGGGACAGGCCCACATGACATCTGCTGACAGGAGTCGAAATGGGCTTAATACTGGAGAAAGCAAATTCAGAATCGGTCAGGCCAGGTTTGCAATGAATCTCACTGATAACATGTTCTTGCCACAGCTTCTTTCTTACTCTGTAGGTTGATGTGCACTTACTAGACCATGGACATAGAAACACTGATCATTCAGTTTCTCTTTGCAACCTCTTTGTTAGGATAAATCTGGCAGTGTTGACCTAGAGGGGTTTGCCTTTCCAGAGGTAAGTCAAGGAAGCAGACGTTCTTCCTAATAGTGTAGAAAAATCGAAAATTTCTCTCTATGTATTTTTTGTTTACTCACTGTAGTAGGCTGAATGCTGGCCCTATTGGTAAAATCCCTGGAACCTGTGAATGTTAAATTATGTGGTAAAGGTTTTACACTAGTGATTATGCTAAGGATTTTGAGATGCCAAGATTATCTTGGATTATCTGGTGGGCTCTAGACATAATGCCACGTGTCCTTATAAGGGATGGACAGAGAGAGATGAGGCACATGTAAGAGGGAGAGGCAGTGTACCTGGAGGCAGAGATTGGAGGGACAGAGCCCCAGGTCCAGGAGCTGACACCACCAGAGGCTGGCGAGGCTGGCGAGGCTGGCCTCCTTTACGGCCTCCTGAGCCCTGGTCCTGCCGACACCCTGAACTCATCTCCCTGAAACAGTCTGTGCTTCTGGCCTCTGGAACTGGGAGAGCAGGTTTCTGTTAGTTTAATTAAGCCACCAAATTTGTGGTCTTTCGTTTGAGTGGCCACAGAAAACTAAACACTCACCTTAAGATCTGTTATTCTTAGGAGAAAACATGTTTTCATTATTCTTTATTACATCTTTTGATTTCCTGTTATATTGGCAGCCTGAAGTATTTGGGGTTTTTCCTTTATGGTTAGTGCTCTTTTTGTTCTGTTGAAGAGGTATTTACCCTGTGATCATGAAGATATTCTCATATATTATCTTTTAGAAGCTTCATTGTTTTATCTTTCACATTTTAATGCATACTATACTCCTGGAATTGCATTTTGAATGCTCTATGGGTCGAGTCATTTCTTTTCTTCTCTGTGTGGTCAGTTAGTTGATCCAGAACATATATGAAAAGATCTTTTCTCACTGCTTTGGACTGATTTCTGCTCTGGTGCTCTATTTGTCTGTCAGCACCTCTATCACCCTGTATTGTACCTCATTGATAACTCTCCATGACTTGTAGAGTAAGTCTTCCCTTTATGTTTTGTCATGTTTGATTTAGCTAATTTTGATCAGCTTGTCAATTTCCACACAAAAAACCTGCAAGAATTTTCATTGGACTCTCAAGATCTGTTTGGGGAGAATTGACATTTTTAGAGTATTGAATGCTTAGATTAATGAACATGGTATATGCTATCATTTGTTTAGATCTAATTTCACTTATGAAAGAAAAATGTTTTCAGTTTTTTATGTAGTATCTTGGACATCTTTCATTAAATTTATTCCTGAGTTCAAGATACAGTATTTTTCAGTTCTAGAATTTGAATTTAAATGTTCAATCTTGCTGCGTAGCTCCTTAAACATATTGATCATTGTGGCAGTTTAATATTATTTATGAATTCAGGAAAGAGATATTAATTATGTTTGTAAGCTGATCTTTTTCTCTGGGCATGATACCCTTTGACTGATTTAAATTCAAAAGCTTTATATTTACTTCATTAAATTAAGATAGGGCTTTGGTTTGACCTCATCATTAGGGCATGCAGGGTTGAGTCCCCGTCCCCTTGGTGGGTGTATTGGTGAGCCAAAGGGGTGCGGAGGCAAAGTGTCAGAAGTCTGCTGGCTTTTATGGAGGGTATTTATTGGGGTTAGGAGCTTGCAGTTACCAGGCCGGAAGGCGTAAGTCACTTCCCTCACCAGGTCGTTGCCACGTGTTGGAGCAAGTGGCGGTGGCGTTCGGCCGCTCTTCCTCCTCAGGCTCCGGGGGCCGGCTTCTGCCATCACCAGCTGTGGGCCATCAGGCTCGCTGGGCGTTGTCTCTTTCCCCTCCCAGGGCTCGATTCTCTCCAGGCCGAGACTTGCTTCTCTCGACAAGGTCAGCTGTAGACTGTTAGGTGAACGCTCATCTCTCTTCCTAGGGGCCTCTGTGGAGCTGTCTATTCCTGTGTTTACTTCCCGGGCTCCAGCTCAAAACTCCCAGCATCAAAACTCCAGTGAACTCCTCTGCTCTGCTGTGGTGTTTTCTCTGTGAGTTCCCGCCCACCAAGGGGCAGGGACTCAACATCCTACTGATTTGGCCCAGTCAAAGCCCTAATCATTGTTTAATCAAGTAAAAGTAAAACCTCTGAATCCAATACTGTCTAATGTGCAAACAGGCCAGTTTACAAACATAATCCAGTATCTCTTTTTGGAATTTGTAAATAATACCAAAATACTACAGTCAGCTGTATAAATGGATGCTCACTCAAGAACACAGGAGAACATAGAAAAAGACAGGACAGAGGAGAGAACTTAGTTTTGATGCTGGAGCCCAGAGAGAGATGAGCCATTTGTCTGATAGTTTACAGCTGACCTTGTGAAGAGACCAGAGCAGTTGAGCCCAAAAAGAAATGAGCCCTGGGAAGGGAGACAAGCCCTGTGCCAGCCCACAGCTGAGATCAGAAGGAGCTGGGCCCCGGAGCCTTGAGAGGGAAGAGGCAGGCTGAGCCCTCGCAGGCGTCGCCCGCCATCTTGCTTCAGCACGTGGCGGGAGACTTGGTGGGAACTGACCTTGAGTTGGACTCTCCAGGGCCGGCCTTGTAACTGTAAGCTTCTATGCCAAATACGTACCCTGTATAAAAGCCAACAGATTCTGGTACTTTTGCATCAGCACCCCTTTGGCTCACTAATACAGTCATGGTTACTTTTTCTTTTTATTCCCCCCTCTGCCCGGTGGCTCCCTTGTCTGTTTTCTTGTTGTTTTTGCTCAGTGTTTGCTTGGTTTTCTTTTTTGTTCTGTTGCTGTTTTGTTTTTGCTCGTTGTCTGCCCGTTTTTTCTTTAGGAGGTAGCAGGACCTGAACCTGGGAATCTGCCGTGTAGAAGGCAGGTACTCAGCTGCCTGAGCCACATCTGCTTCCTGCTCATTTGCATTTGCTGGTTGTTTTGCTCATTGTTTTTGCTCAGTGTCTGCTTGTTGTTTTGCTTGATGTCTGTCTTCTTTAAGAGGCCCTGGGAACCGCACTCAGGCCCTCCCGTGTGGGAGGCAGGCACTCAGCAGCTTGAGGCACCTCTGCTACCAATCATGGTTGTTCTAAAGCTCCATTATATGGATTCCCTGCGTATGTCTTACTATCATCTATTGTTTCTGATCATTTTTAGTCCTAGTTTCTTCCTCTATAATGCCCAGTTATTTCTGATCAAGTGCCAGGCACTGTGTATATGGTGATTTGTGACTGTGTGACATTTCTTCCTCTATGAAGGAATTAAATTTGCTTCTGGGAGGCAGATGGGATAGGGACACATGCAACCCAAGGCTGCTTTCATCCATATGTGGAGAGATTTGTAACTGGCTCCAGTCTCTGCGAAGGCTGCTCCAGTTTACTCTTTTTTCCAAGGTGTGGCCCTTCCAAGTCCCAACAGTCAACTTGGGATGTTTTCCAGGGCTGCTCTTCCTTGCAAACTCCCAGCCCTGTGAAGCTTTGGAAGCTCTGTGTTGCTTGGCTACTTTGTTGTTGCTTTTGAAATTGGCAGACACCTACAGGGGAAAGTTGGCCACAAAGTTTTTTTACTTCTTTGTTAGTTCTCTGATTTTTTAAAATCTTTGCAACTTTTCTAAATTCTCTCATTACAGAGCAGGTCTGAGTCCTCTGATCTGCCATTTCCATAATTGGAATTCCTGCATGTGTGTGTGTGCATAATTTCAGTGTAATACAGAATTTTCCATGATGTATTAAAAACTTTAAGGAGATGAAAGAATGTAATATTTATAAGACTTAACATTTAGAAAGTTTGATTTTAATCATAAATGAATGAGGCAGTAAGCATTCAGATCCTGCTATGGAAATACAGTTAGAGTGTACTCGTCAATATTGAGCATAAATAATTTGAACTCTGGAGACCAGGTTCTGCTTTTGGGTTTTATGCTTGTATATTTGAGACCCTTCTTGGTTAGGGAACTCTAAGACTTGGGAAACAAAAGCTCCTGCTGCTCACAGTGAATGTAAGAATCACCCTATCAGCACATGGCGCCACCAAACAAAATACGCGCTTTACTGATTTCCTTTACCTTTTGCCCCACATTCACAGTTTCATAGCCTGCCTGTTTTCTTTGTGGTGGTCTGTCTTGAAGTTTCACAGTTTTCCAGCGTGGAAACCTGTGTGCCTCCTGCCCCTCCTTATTGCTACCTCCTCATTCTCTTTCCATTCTGTGATAGTCTGAATCTTTTGTGGATCTCAGACAATTATGTTCTTAAATTGGACCGTTCCTGTGGGTGTGGGAACCTTTGATTGGGTTGGATTCAGTTGAGAGCCATTTGATTGGATTGCCTCGGGTGTAGCCCAGGGTACGTTGCGGTTGTGTTGCTGGCCTTTGTAAACTGGAGAGAGGAGGCTGCAGAAGGAGGAACGTTGAGAAGCTGAGAGAGAAGGTCCTGGAGCCAGAAGCTGAACTCAGTAGAACACAGAAGCTGGAGGAGCCCCTGAAGCAAGAAGCTGAAAGCACATGATTTTTGTTCCTGAATTACTCCATTACTGCTTTTTTTGTGTTTGCTTTTTTAATAATGACCCATTTTGATGCCTTCCTTCTTCCCCTTTCTTTATATTTTAAAGTTATATTGTTAGTGATTACCTTTTAAACACAGTGACCGTCTTAAACTAATAACAAACCAGCTCAACAAGTACCAGTCTAGTTTCAGTAGTATCCAAACTCTCCTATCTATCCCTGTCCCCTGCCTTTATATTGGTATCATTGCAGATTACATCTTTATACATTGTCCATTAATAAAGATTTAAAATGTTACTTTACACATTTGCCTGTTAAGTTATATGAGGCGGATAAAGCAGTTACAGACTGAAAGTGTAATAATACAGGATTTTGTATGTTATCTATTTCATTTATCTTTGTAGTTATCTGTAGTTTCATTTATCAGTGTAGTCACCTTTACCAGTTGTTTTACTTTGCTAAAAGCTGCTGGGAGCAATATACCAGAAATGGGTAGGCTTTCGTAATGTCACTTTATTACGATAAACGCTTACAGTTCTGGGTTGCCAGTACCTGGGACCTGGAGCGAAGTCATGACGTTGCAGTTTTGCAGTCTGTTGACTGCCTGGTGTAGTCCTGAGGCGTGCAGCCGGGCCCGAGGGGTGGCCGAGGGGTGGCCGACACACGCCTGGGCAGGGAGGCGCCGGCAGCCCAGGCTGAGGACAGACATGTGAAGACCAGAGAAGCAACTGTGTTGATAAAGTCAGGGCATTTTCTTGGAGAGGATGCAATATAGAGCCCACGAGCCCTGTGATTACCGAGACTCCTTTGATGTAATATAAAGTTTCGGTTAACCACGGTGGCCACTTCTAGTGTTAAGGAAAGGAGTGCTTGGATAAAGGCATTGCATGCTGTTGAGAAGGAGCGGGCATGGCTTTGACGGAATACTTGGAGTGACTTCGTAACGAGAAGGCCCACATGGTAATTGCGGTTGAGTCAGCGTTGGTTCTTTCTATTCACACATTCACATTTTGGATTTCTTATCAGTTGGAAAGAATTGGCCTACAATAGAAAGTAGGAAGATTTGCTACCCTTATTAAAATTTTCCAGTGCTGTGAAGTTTTAAAACTACATAACGCAACAGTGTCATCTAGTGGTGAAGTGGTAGAAAGACGTTGTCAAGGAGTAATGAAATTAATGACCCTTATGTAGGGAAAACGAAGCCTATCTTGAAATCCACTGGCCTGATGTGAATATTTAGGTTAATCTTTTAAGAACTTTTTTTTAAACCAAGGAAGCTATTTAAAATGAGAGTTTTTAATTCATGTTTTATTGGTCATTTGACGAAGTAAGGCAGACTTTTAGTAATCAAACATGTCAAGATTTTAGAGCCTTTTAGAATGGACTTAATTTGCCTATAGTGCCCATATTGGGCCCTAATTCCTTGGTGTTTCTCTGTACATTTCAAGATATTAATCACTTTTGTCCTACATGATATAGGCTAGACCTCAATGTCTTTAGAGACTTTCAGTTGCAGCTGAGATCTCTGGAAAATTCCTTGCAGCATTCCCTAGAATGGGATTCCAAAGTGGTGGGGTTAGGTTATTCTTTTCTCAACTGCCTGATAAAGTATCCCGTTTTTGCCAAGACACCCCAAGGTCTACCATTTTTACTGTGCTGTGTCTAGGTAGAATTTATATCCCAGTTTATCTGTTTTATTGACAGATGTACAGCTTTATTTTGGCCATGAATGTACAATTAAAATAAAATTTATTTTTTATTGAAAGCACATTGTGCTTATTGGTCCTGAAAATTATGTGACTTTTGCTTTTATTGTTTATAGTGTGTTTTTATTAGTTGTGCTTTAAACTCTTAAGATTATTGACTATATTTAGGTCAAAATATATAATATCTATCTCATTTTAAGAAGTGGTTTAAATATTTAAATTATCCAGTAAATCATGTCCCTGTTAAGGTTATTCAACCAAATCCCTCTCTGAGCAGTTGAGTCCTTTCCTATGGAAGCAGTGTTACTGCTGTTTTCTAACTGCGCAGAAGAATAATGTATCTGATGTTTATAGGACCCACATGGATGTCAGTTCCTGTCTTTCAAAATAAATGTATCTTACTGTTAAAAAAAAATAAAATGCTTACAGCTTTGAGGCCATGGAAGTGTCCAAATCAAGGCATCATCAGAAGGTGCTGTCTCACCAATTTGTGGCTCTGGGTAGTCAGGCACACGGTGGATCATCTAAAGATGCTTTCCCTCGAGCTCAGCTGTGGGTGATGAGGCACATGGTAGGGTATAATGGTGGCTCTGCTGGTTTCCACCTTCTCCAGGCTCCTTTCCAAGCTCAGGCACATGGCAGGGTCCACTCATCTCTTCCCTCTGCCTTGTTGCTAGTTCTGCTTCAACTGCTCCATCTGTGGCTTATTTCTCCCCCACAGTCCTCTCTGAGTGCCTCCGTACCTTTTCTCTGACTCTGCAGCTTTTTTCTCTGTGTCTGTAGCTTTTATAAAAGATTCCAGTAAGAGCACTAAGATCCATCCTGGATCTGGCAGTCTAATCAGAGGCCTTTAATGAAGAGATCTATTCAAAAGGTCCCATCTACAGTGGGTTGATCGGGATGGGTTTGCTTTAAGAACAGGATTTTCTGGGCCCCACAAAAGTTCAAATGAGCACACCAGTGTTCTTTATATCTTCTTATGGCTTCATATTATTGTTGAGTGTCCTTTTATTTCAACCTGAAAGACTCCCTTTAACATTTCCAATAGGGCAGTTCTGGTAATGAACTCTTTCATCATTTGTTTATCTAAGAATATCTTCATTTCTCCCTCATTTTAAAACATAATTTTGCCAGATAAAAAGTTTTATTCTTTGAGGATTTTAAATACTCCATCCCACTGTCTTCTGACCTCCATGGTTTCCGATGAGAAATCTGTTGTTTATATTATCAGGGAATGCCTTGTATGCGACAAGTTGCTTCTCTCTTGCTGCTTTCAAACTTCTCTCTTTTTCTTTGGATTTTGACAATTTCACTATAGTGCATCTCAGTGTAGACTTGTAGAATCTATTCTGCATGGGGTTTGTCAAGCTTCCTGGATGTGTATATCATGTCTTTCATCTGATTTGGGACGTTTTCAGCCATTGTGTCTTCAAATATGGTTTCCGCTCTCTTTGGCTCTCGTTCTGGGGCTCTCATGATGTGTATGTTGGTATGCTTGCTGGTGTCCCACAGCTCCTTCAGGTCTGTTCCCTTTTCATTATTTTTTTCTTTCTGCTTCTCACCCTTGATATTTCAGTTGTCTTGTCTTCAAGTTCTTCTGCCTATTCAAATCTGCTCTTGAATCTGTTCAATGAAATTTTTGTTTCAACTAGTGTATTTTGCAACTTCAAAGTTTTTTTTCCCCCATATAATTTATATATCTTTTTGGTTGTTGTTGTTCAGACATTGTTTTCCTAATTTCATTTAGTTCTTTGTATATGGATTCCTTTAGTTCATTGGATATATTTAAGACAGTTGATTTAAAGTTTTTGGCTAACAGTTTTAATGCATGCGCTTCCTTGGGATGGTTTCTGGCAAATTCTTTCTTTTTCTTCTTCTGTGAATGGGCTATATTTTCCTGTTCTTCATGTGTTTTGTGATTTTTTTTGTTGAGAACTGGACATTCTGAGTATTATGTTGTTTTAAATCTGGAAACTTAGTTCTCCAGTTCTTCTGCAAATGCTCGGTTTTATTTTGGTTTTGTTGTTTTTGACTCCTGGGGCCATTATTTATGACTTTTCCAAGCTATTTTTGCTCCTAAACAGGGACTAGAGAGAGAGAAGATGAAATAGAGGTACTGCTTCGTTCAGACTTCTCTGCTTTTCCAGAGGGTGTTGGAACAGTGGCCACCCTCAGTTGATCCGCAGTAGCTGACCGGCTCGCACGCCACCACCCCTGGGGTCTGGGAGGTCTGTGTCGTTATTGCCTGCTGCGGCACCAGCCAGCTGCACCAAAAGCCCAAGCCGCAGACCCCACACCTTGGCTGGGGCATGATGACTGCTAGTGCTGCACGGAGAGTGAAATTCACCTGTGTTTACTGCAGTTTACCAGCCTCTTCATCAGGCTCTTTCTTGGATGCTGCAAAGCATTCCGCTGGACTCCAGAGTTTCAGAATAGTTGAATCAGAGCGTCCTGCCAGTTCAGTAGTTTTGGCGGAGGGGCTGGTGCTTGCAGCTTCGTAGTCTGCCATCATCCTGTAATCCTGCAGGGGTGTGTGTATGTGATTTTAAAAATTATTTAATTGACTATTTTCTTTGTACAGGTTCACAAATTTTAGCACATATAGATTCATGTTACCACAACAAAAAATCAAGATATAGAACAGCTGTTACCCAAAACACTCCCTTCTGCTATCTGTTTTCAGTCACCTTGTCCTCCTCCTCTAAACCCCTGGCAACCAGAATCTGTTCTCCATTCCTATCATTTGCCTTTTCAAGAATTTCATGTAAATGAAATCAAATAGTATGTAACCTTTGAGACTAGCTTCTTTCACTTTGAATAATTCCTTTGTGATTCATCCACATTGTTGCATGTATCAATTCCTTTTTTTCCCCTCAGTACTGTTCCATGCTATGGATATGCCACAGTCTGTTTAGACTTTTCATTTGTTGAAGAATATCTAGTGGTTTCCTTTTTTAAGCAAAATTATGAATAAAACTTCGATAAATCTTATATACAGGTTTTTGTGTAAAAATAACTTTATTTCCAGGGTAGATAATGACGTGTGGGATTGCTAGGTTATATGGAGAGTGTATGTTAAACACTAAAAAACTGCCAAACTCTTTTCCAGAGTGCCTGTACCGTTTTGCATACCCACTAGCAAAATTGTAAGAGTTCAGTTTGCTCCACATCTGTTACAGATTGCAGGAAACATATCATTGAGCCACAAAAGATGGTTCTCAGTCCTTGAAGTCTAATGGAATTTGCCCTCTGGGCTTCAGCCATGCTTAGCACCTAGGATCCTTTTTTCCTTCTAGTTTCTCCCTTCTGGAATGGGAGTGTCACTTCTGTGCTTGCCCTACCATTAAATTTTGGAAGCAGGTAAATTGTTTTACAGTTTCACAGGACCGCAGATGGAGAGGACTTTGCCCCAGGGTAAACCGTAACTCCTGTAGGCGAGACTTGGACTTGGAGTTAACACTGGATGACTTAAGGACTGGGGAGCGGAGCGTCGGTCATACTGTAGTAGGGTGGACTCTTGACCCAGGAGGACTGGTCTCCTCATAAGAGGAGGGACTTCGGAAGAGCAAGGAGAATGCCCTGGATCGCTGGCCCGCGCCCGCCGGGAGCTGGACCAGGCCTGGAGCGGGCCTTCCCCGTGGCCTGGAGGACTCCTCACTCCTTGGTCTCAGGCTTCTGGACCCAGAGCTGTGCGGTAATAATTCCCTGTCGGCCTAAGCCATCCAGTTTGTGGCACTCTGTTGTGGCACCCTAGGAAACCAGGACAGTATCCTTTTTATATTTGATTTTGTCTTTTTTTAATTTTTTTATTTTAGGCATTCTAATAGGTGTATAGTGGTAGCTCATCATGGTTTTAATCTGCATTTCCCTAAGGGAAGGAAAATAAAAGCAGAAATCAATGAAATTGAAATGAGGAATAAAATGAGTAAATCAATGAAACTAAAACCTGGCTTCTTGAAAAGATCAATGAAAGTGATAAACCTCTTAAAGGGTGTGGCCATGAAAAAAATAAAGAAGACACAAAAACCAAGATCAGGGATAGATCCCACAGACACGACAGTCAGAGGATAATAAGGGAGTACTGTGAACAACTCTGCACATAATTTGACCACTTAGGTGAAATGGGCCAACTCTCAAAAAGTGCAAACTATCCAGACTCATCCAGATGAAGCAGATAACCTAAATAGTCCTATTACTATTAAAGATATTTAATTTGCTTTAAAACCGCTTAGAAAACATTTTAGTCTCCAGGCTCAGATTTCATTGGCAAATTTATCAAGAATTTGAAGAAAAAATATCAGGTTTAATGGAGAAAAATCATCTTTCTTTTAATAAAATCTTTATGTATTTTAAATTTTTACTTTGAAATAATTTTGGATGCATAAAAAGGTATAAAAATAGTATACGGAGTTCATGTGTACTTTTCATACAGTATCCACCAATAACATGTTTGTAATGATAGCATCTTGTGAAAAAACTATCTTCCATATACTTTTAAATTTAGATGGTCATTAATTTCTTTCAGCAATGTCTTGTATTTTTTCATTGTATAAGTCTTTCACCTCCTGCATTAAATTTATTCCTAGTTGTGTTTTTTAGATGCTATTGTGAATGAAATCATTTTCTTGATTTCCTTTTTTTTTTTTAAGATTTATTTTTAATTAATTTTTTATTTATTTCTCTCCACTGCCCCGCCCCACAGTTGTCTGCTCTCTCTGTCCGTTCGCTGTGTGTTCTTCTGTGGCCACTTATATTCTTGCCAGTGGCACTGGGAATCTGTGTCTCTTTTTGTTGTGTCACCTTGCCGCATCAGCTCTCTGTGTGTGCGGCGGCATTCCTGGGCAGGCTGTGCATTTTTCATGTGGGGCGGCTCTCCTTGCGGGGCGCACTCCTTGCGTGTGGGGCTCCCCTATGTGGGGGACACCCTGTGTGGCAAGCACTCCTTGCATGCAGCTGCACTGCGCGTGGGCCAGCTCCCCACCCATGTGAGGGGGCCCGGGGTTTGAACCCTGGACCTCCCGTGTGGTAGGCGGACGCTCTATCCGTTGGGCCACGTCCACTTCCCTGTTTGTCTCTTTAATGTTTACATATTATTCTCTGGTGGAGTGTAATGAACCTAGGAGTCAACAGAAACTTGGATTCAAATCTCTTTTCTACTAGCTTACTTAGCTTTGTGTCCAAATTTCGTATTGGAACTGTCTTGTTTGCTGAAGGGTCGGAAGCATTGCATTCTGTGGCATGTGGAGTTAGCGCCAGTCAAGTTGGAGACATAAAAGTACAGCAACCAGTTATACATGAAAATGTGTATTCCCAGGCTTCTCAGAGCAAATATGACGAAATGCGTAGGGTTAACGGTGTGAGCTTATTTGCTTACAGTTTTGAGCCTGGGAAAATGCCCATGTCAGGGCGTCACCAAGGCAGTGCTTTGCTCCTGAAGGCTGGTGTCTAGCGACGCTGGGCTCCTCTGTCCACGGCAAGGCACGGGCGGCGCCTGCTGACCCCTCCCTTCTCTTCTGGGTTTCATTGGTTTCAGCTTCTTGCCTTGGGGCTTTCTTTCTGAATTTTGTTCTCTTTTTATAAAGGACTCCAATAATGGGACTGTGACCTATTGTGACTGAGGTGGGACACACCTTAACTGAAGTAATCTCATTAATGGATTCACACCCACAGGAATGGATTATATTTAAGAACATTTTTTTCTGTGGTACATACAGCTTTTAACCACCACATTCCACTGTCTGGACCCCCAGAAGATCTGTTCTTTCTAGATGCAAAATACGTTGATTCTGTCACAATTCCCAGAATCCTTCAGTCATTTCAGAGACAAGGCTCAGTAAAAACTCTCATCAAAATTGGTTGAGTGTGGTCTGCTTGGGGCATGATTCCTCTCTGTGGACCTGTAAAACCTAGAGAACAAGTGTTCTGCTTCTACTACTGGAAGGAGGGACAAGCACAAACCTTTCCATTCCAGTTGGGAGAAACTGGAAGGACTGCAGAGGTCTTGAGTCCCAAACAGTCTGAAACCCTGAAGGGCTGCTCCGTCAGGTTTGGAGGTCTGCGATGGTCTGTGGGAGGTGGTCTGTCCTGCAGCCTGACGTGGCCGCAGCCCCGCCTCTCTGTGCACCTGTCCAGCAGCCTCGCTGTTCTGGCACATGGGTCTTCACCTCTCCAGGCATTGGGGTGGCAGCCAGACTCTGCAAATCCTGGGGCACAGGATCCACCCGCCGCGAGCAGTGGGGTGGCAGCCACACTCTCGGAATTCCCAGGGAGCAGTGGGCAAGGGTCTCTGCAGTCCCCTGTGAGCGGGCTCTGCCCTCTGAGCAGTGGGTGGTAGCACTCTTCCTGACTTACAGGGTGGAAGGCCTGCCCTCTTCAGCACTCTCCTCTCCACACAGGTGAGGGACGCTCTCTTGGCCTGAGAAGATGTCTTTGGCCCAGATCTCAGCGTCCATGATTTTACCCTTGAAATGATTTTTTGGTCAATGTGTTCCTTTTCTTTCCCTTTTAGGTCAGGCTGGCAGTGGTTCCATTCATACAAATTTCCCAAAAAAACCTATCGATTTCACAAATAATTTTCCACAAATCCTTCCCGGGTAATTGCATTTTCAATCCTGACTTCCACAGAAATTGCCGATTGGTTCCATGTTCAGTTAAACCC